>NW_006256414.1:10619418-11125432 GCF_000478725.1 Eutrema salsugineum | reverse complement strand
ATTTCCAATCGTCGCTAATTCGTCGTAATAGGGCTTTTACAACGAACTTACAACGGTTTCGACCGTTATAAAACGGTGTTTTTCTTGTAGCGTTCGATAGATCGAGATAAAATGTTGTGCGAAGCTAGATTTTGGAGTCATATTTCATATGGAACCAGTTTAAAGTTATTTGGATCAGTGATCAGGATGATACATTGATTACACTAAAGACATGTTAGAATTGGACCCAATTGGCTCAAAACTTCCTTTTTCGGTTTAGTGAAACCCTAGACGACTTAAGGTCTTTCTATATATATACAAGATTAGATCTTGTGTGATATGCGGGAAATTGTTAAAATATCTATTATATTAAAACAGAAGCACATTTAGTGCTTGCTTCCAAACACTCCTAATTTTTTTTAAGTATATAAAAATAATTTTAATAATTATTTATATTTAATTTCGAAAATTAGTAATTAATTTAAATATTTTTAGAGTTCCTTAAATATAGGTAATTTAGATTTGATTTGATTTAATTAAAAATAATAAATCAGATATTAATTTAGATTTGATTTAAATATTCTAATTTAAATAATTTTTATACTATTAAACTTTTTTATCAAAAATATCTAGAATTTTTGAAAAAAAAAATAATTCACATATGAAAAATAATGGTATTTGAAATATAAAATATTTATAATGATGTAAATGATATGATATTTATGTTACTTATATAATATATTTACGATTATGATTTATTTACAAATTAATAATAAAATAATAAGTAAAATTAAAATGTATAATTTAAATATTAAAATATATTTTTTAAATATCATAAAACTAAAAATACATATATAAATCGGGTTAAAAATATTTTGGTAACTAAAATCATTAATTTTGAATTATATATGTATATCGAAAATATATTTTCATACAAAATAAAAACATAAAAAAAATTAAAAATTACTGCATACACTCTATAATGTGATTTGAAAAACCAGTTGTACACTCCCTTCGTTGATTAAATTTTAGAAAATTTTAATGCTAAATAACACTGTTAATACATCTCAAACTTTTAATAAATATTTATATTATACGGTAATATGAACGGAAAATTTAGAATTATGTTTTTATAATAGTTCATTTTGAATTAATATTAGCGGACGGGTTAAAATTATATTTTTATAATTATAATTAATTTTAATACTATAAAAATATATCTAAACACAAAAATCAATATTTTCACTTATTAAAAAATATATTTATAAAAATAATTATATCTAAACTCAAAAACACAAATTATATTACAAAATTCGTTAAACAATAAAAAATATTCCCGTGCGGATGCACGGGGTTAGAATCTAGTTTAGATTTTAAAACTGATAACTTTATTATGATCTGTATAGTTAGATTTTGAATTAAGATCTCGTTAACTTATCCACAAATTTCAAAATTGATCTATATTATTCTACAAACCTGATATACAATCTTTCTAAATTAAAAGAACATAATATAAATTATAGATTTTATAGTTTATAACTTTTTTTATTAAATTGAACTCATTTTTCCTTTTTTGAAAAAATAACTAAAAATTACAAATTTTATATTATTGCATTGACATAATTCAGGATCTAAATTAACAATAACACATGTCATGATCTCATGAGTTATAATTATTCTACGTGTCACGGTCACATTAAGAGATTCAGCTTTATATAATAAGACGATATTATATATATATATATATATATATATATATATATATATCATTTTTTTGTTGACAGTCTAGATACCTAAACCGGTTTAGTGATCTAAACCGACCGAGTTTACATATCTAACACCGTGAGGATAGACCCGAACATACCATGCTAAGTTGTCCACCTTCAAAGAATATTATTTAGCACCATTTTAAATAGTTAGATGATTTAAATTAATGATAGAGTTCAAACATTTTTGGCACTTCTAACAACTTTGGTGTTTAATTAACCTTTTTCCCTATATAATTATAAAACTAATATTTGGATTTCATTCTATATAGAAAAATATGAATAAACTCTCCATTGTTTGATAGCTTTTGAGACCCTTTAAAAATTTAACAAAAAGACCTTGTGAAAAACTTAACAAGGAGACCCTGTGAAAAGTTAACAAAGTTTGGTTGTCATCTTCACCATCGCATTAACAGTTATAGTTTAATTAGTTTGAATAGAAATTAGTTTCTAGTCTTGATGAATTTATAATTCATACTATAGTATTTTTAGACTTTAGTTTTCTACTACATGTAAAATCGTTCAAAAACTATAGTAAAACTTTTATAAATTAAAAAATTACTATAAAATAATAAATTTTTTAAGTTCCAAGTTGGGCAATGTAAAATCTATCAAATTTGCTTGATAATAAGATGGGTTTTCTGCAAAAAAACCCTTCACGTGGTCTTTTTTTGTATAATAACCCATGACCTCAAATTAATGCAAGTCAACCCATCACATTAGGGTCAAATCGCAAAACAACCCTCGACGTTGAGTTCCGTTATATCGATTACGGAAAATAAAACGTTGCTTACAGGAAATAAAACGCTGCGTAATGAAAGTCGCAAATCATGTTGTTTTGCTAATTTAAAACACGTGCTTAACTGGGTTGTCTTCATAGAAATCGATTTGGGGATAAATCAAAATTAGGGTTTAGCGTCGAATTGGGTAAAAATCAGAGAGCTGAAGATCTGACAAATCTCTTTATGGGAAAATGCCGATAAGCTACAGTGAAAGTTCATCCTCCCGAGCCAGTATAGACAGTGGATGTGCAGCAGCTGATGGTCAGTTTGGGCATATGAAACAGCTCGTCGTAACCCTTCATCATCGATGATATCTATCTTCTCTGCAGGAGCTTCGGGTGCAAACCATGCCATTTTCTTCATGTTGTCTTCGTATCCAAGCTCTTGTAGTAAGATTTTTACTGTCTTCATTGAGAATCCTTGAACCACTTTTCTACCCATTTGATGTGGCTCTCCACCCACATATCCATCTTCTTTCGACCAATATCCTCCAACGACAAGAAATAAGAAATAGATCAAAGCTTTCTGGTTGCTCACTGCAAAATAGACCGACAACTCATAAACCTATAATCTAAGATAATTACATAACGAAAACAACTCATTACATGAAGAGAACTCTAACCTCATCGTTGGAATCATCGACAGTCAAAAGGTGGAATCGCAAAGAAAGAAATAAAAACCGAAGAACCCGATTCGAACACAGAATCGAACCCCGAATTAAACCTAAACAATATTCCCCAAAGCCCTCATCATTCCCCTATGAATTAAGAAGAAATCGAACCCAGAATTCTCAAATACAAAGAACCCTAATTTTAATTTTTCCCCAAATCGATTTTAGAGAAGTTCAATTTCGTGTATTGTTTTTTGGAGTCTAAAATGGCAACTAAACTCTAAACTGCATACCGTTTTTACACAACAAAACGCAGTGTTTAATTTCTCATCTGTTTTTTGGATGCCGTCGTGTTTTGCCACATCATCGATATATAAGAGGGTTGTTTTGCGGTTTAACCCTAATGTGATGGGTTGACTTGCATTAATTTGAGGTCATGGGTTATTATGCAAAAAAAGACTACGTGAGGGGTTTTTTTGCAGAAAACCCTAATAAGATAGTTATTTTTTTGAAACCCTTATGTTAATATATGGTCCCAATAAAAATATAAATTAACAATTATATAAATGTATGTATATGTAGATAAGATAGTATATACTAAAATATGATTAATGTGTTCTTTATTTTTATTTAGAGTTAAAATTTTATTGAAGCTTATTTCTTTACTTATATCAACAGTTTTTAATGTTGTTAGTGCATCCAAAATTTGTGATGATTTTTAAAAATGATAATTAATTTTCTTATACATAAATGTTTCTAAATGTATTGTGATATTGTCTTAAATTTATTATTAATATTAACAATAATAGGTCTATATTTTTATATATAATTTTTTATTACTAAACATATATACATTTGTATATTGATAATCTAGTCTACAATTCACAACTATTCAATTGTAATTGCGAGTGTGATTGCTTATATTAATAATCATAATTTTAAATATGTGTATATAATTTTACTAGCATATTCATTAAGATTCTTAAATATAACATCATTTAAAAAAAATTTAAGAAAAATATGAGCAAAAAAACAGTTTGTCTCTATAAATTAATAAATAAAAATATCATGGTCTCAACATTTTTAATTTATAAAGGTTTTACTATATTGAAATTCAATTCTTACTATGTTTCACTAACTACAATTTTACATTTTAAAAATACAAAAATTCAATTAAACTTTTTGCGACACTACATATTTTTTTAACTATATTTTTATGAAAAACTAAAATTTTGTACAAATTTGTTAACTAATTAAATAAATAAGAATATAAAATTACACACGAAATACGAATTATTTACTTATTAAAAATTTTGTTTGCCGACTCGAAAACTGGTGTATTCGGTTCAAGAAAATGACTTGACAGGATTCAGTGAAGGACTAATCATATATATTATAAGCGAAGTAAAAATTTCGTTTAAAGCTCTCTCATTGAATCTTAGAGTGGCTAATTACCCTTTACCCCTCCTTAAAATTATTTTTAATTTAAAATAAAACAAAAATTATCTACAACTAAAATCACGATTATATATAGGTTGTAATAATATTAAATTAAATCAAATCAAAATACATGATTTTATCTCTATCTGATCAAAATCTATGATTTTATCAAATCAAAAATCACGATTTTACAACTAAAATCACGATTTTTTAAAACAAAAATAAAAAACGAAATTAATTTTATTTAAATTAATTTATATAAAAAAAATTTAAAAATCGAAAATCATCATATGTAATTATGTTACTCCATAAATCTTTAAGTAAATCTTACTTAATAGATACTTAGATATTGTTTTTTTAAAAAAAAATATTTATATGAATTATAAAAAACATTAAAAATTGAAAAATCATCATATATAGTTATGTTACTCCCTTAATCTTTAAGTAAGTCTTGATAAATACTTAGATATTGTTTTTTAATAAAACAATATATATGAATTATCCGATTTGCATAAATTTTAAAGATTTTTCAACCAATTTTTTTTCTTCACTTATACAGTTATAATATTTGGCGATCATGTAAGCTATATATTTCGTGTGTTTTACATTAGTGATCTTGTGACTTCTTAAAAAAATAGTTTTTGTGCTGTTTAATTTTCTATTCGGTTGTTATTTTTGTTTTATATTCATGTAGATCTACATTTTTTATATATGTTAGGTGATACCTTATGTCTTCCCTTTTATAGCTCTTCAAGAATATATTTTGTTCTGATGTATATTTGAAGTTGGTAACTATTTATATTTTATAAATTCTTCTTATTAATAATAACGTTTGATGTTTTTTTTCTGTTTAGGATGTGGTGTTTTAGCCGGACTTTCTTGATCGTTGATTGTTTAGTTTACTGCTATACCGAAGGGTAACATTTTATTTTCTTTTTTGTGCTTTAGGTTTAGATTTTTGATTTTTTTTATTATCTATCATATTTATGTTTTATATATTAGCCAGTTTTGGTGCACTTTTCTTTCTCTTTTATTAGTTGGGGCTGAGTCGAGCCTTTTTAATTTATTGATTCTTATCTGTTTTAAGTTTTAATTGTTTTTGTTTTTTCTTTCTTAGGTGCTTGGTTTTATTGTTTCATCTTGCGATGCAACAGATTTCATTTGCTGGTGATGAAGATCTAGATTATGGTCATGAACCGAACCAGTTCTCGGAGTCAGATAAGAGCGTTTTATATATTTTAAAAAATTATTACAAAAAGATCATGTATTTTGTTTTGTGGTGTAGGCTCTTGGTGATGATTCAGAATGGTCTAGGACATACGGTGTCGAAATCCCTCATGGCAATGAACGTGAGTTCACCTGGTTCTTGTGAAGGTTGCCAAGCTGATTGTACTTTTGGAAGGTACATGAAACTTTAAAAGAACACATACAAAAACACAGGTTTAATCATCTGTTTTAAGTTTTGATTGTTTTTGTTTTTTCTTTCTTAGGTGCTCGCGTTTTATTGTTTCATCTTGCGATGCAACAGATTTCATTTGCTGGTGATGAAGATCTAGATTATGGTCATGAACAGAACCAGTTCTCGGAGTCAGATATTAGCGTTTTATATGTTTTAAAAAATTATTACAAAAAGATCATGTATTATGTTTTGTGGTGTAGGCTCTTGGTGACGATTCAGAATGGTCTATAGGACATACGGTGTCGAAATCCCTCATGGCAATGAACGTGAGTTCACCTGGTTCTTGTGAAGATTGCCAAGCTGATTGAACTTTTGGAAGGTACATGAAACTTTAAAAGAACACATACAAAAACACAGGTTTAATCATCTGATTATGGATTATTACTTGATCTGATGAATCCTAAATTTATAACAATTCAAAAGAAGCTTCGGTGAACGAGGTGCAGAACATGGTGGTCTGTGTTTTATCCAAGACCCCACCTGTCGCTGTCGAGAACAAAAGAAAACAAGCTAACAAGGAGTTTAGTTCCAGCAAAAATGTTAGTCCACTTGGCATATTCTTACTCTCAAAGTTAGTTCTATTGATAATAATGATGACACATGAACAAAATTACTATTTTTTATTCGAACATCACTTTATTTGAATGGGCTTTGTGTGTGTTGTCACTTATTTCCAGTGTTGGGATATTTTCTGATATTGGTTTCTGATTCCTATATTTTACTTATGGGCAGAGACAGGAGAAAAATGTAACTATTTGTACTTTGATCTTTTGCACATTTCTCCGACTGAAATCTTTTTCGTGTGGAGTGCTTTCATCTCATGTGTTTCCGGTTGAGTTTGAACTCTTAATTATAAAATGTTGTTTTTGGATCACAGTAAAGCTTCTCTTGCTTAAGTTTCACAAAAGATGTAAAATTTTTAAGTAGCTAAAATTCTAGGTTTTCTTAAGTTTGTATGTTGGAAGTATTCAATTCCATCTAATTTTGTATTTTCTTTATTTTTTAAAATTATTTAATAGGGTAACAAATAAATATTCTAGCACAACAATGTGAAAGAAATTGATGATAAATTATATACAAAATTCCGCAAATCTTGGGACCGTGAAAATGTCACAACCCTTTTGTGGAGACTCCATTTTACTTAAAGTCTTATTTTGATATTTGTTATAATTTTTGATATTTTTGTTATTAGCATAATTAAGAAATTTTGAGAATTTCTTTTTTGATATATATGTTTAAGCTCTTTTTTAAAGTTGATTACCCAAAAACAGTTTTGATTGTTCGAAAGGAGCAAGCTACAAAATTGAATGCAGCTTTCTTATCTAACAATAAATATAACACACTTTTAAGGAGAGTTTTAAGTTTGAAATGTGTATTTATCTTTTTTCTCAGTCTCAAAAGATATAGAGTCATAAAAAATATGAAGAGTACATAATATGAAAAAAAATCATAAGGAGAAGAAGAATAAACCGTAAAAACAAAAAAGAAGAAGAAGACGAAGAAGACGAATGTGTTAAATAATAAAAAAAAGATGTAATGATAAATTTGAATAAGAAATATGAGAAGAAGGAAAAAAATGAAGAATAAGACATGAAAAAAACAAGAAAAAATATGGACAAGAAAAGAATAAGGAAAAAAACGATGAAGAAGAAAAAAAAAATAATGAAGAGGAAAAACTAGGAAACGAAAAACTAGAATTTATTTTAATTAGATTAGTTTGTGGATTATTCAGTTATAAAGTATTTTTAAAGTAATTAATTTTGAATTTTGTTTACTATTTTAGTTAACTTTATTTTGATTTTTTATGTCTTAAATAGTTGTTTTAATTATTTTCAATTTATAGCATAATTTTTTTTTTTGTTTTTAAAACTTTTTGGCCCGCGCAAGTCGCGGGCTAAACACCTAGTGTTTATTGAAAAGAGTAAGTCGGTAGAAAGATTTTATTAGATGGTGATTGTAGAAAAATGACAGTAGCTCTTAAGGATGAAAAAGAATTGTCAAATAGTGGATCGTATAATATTATCTGGTACATCATTTGTTGAAGCCCTATTATTCGACTCGTTTTCGTCAATCAAAATCACTCCAAAAGATAAACTCTCTATAATTATATAATTAATTTATATTTTATATTATTTTTTCGACAATCAATTAATTTTCTTAACATCAAATTAGAGTAACAAAATCAATATACAAAACTTCCGAAAAATAAATTATTACATATACAGATATATGAATCATATGTTAAAAATGACATAACATGAAAAGTGAATTTGACGATGTTTCCCGAAGTAAAGTTTTATTCGCTAACGGATAACTAAATCTATTTTTTTTCTGTACTAATTTTTTTTTCTGATTTGAGTTGTATGTTTGGCTAACAACATCTGGCTAAAACTCCTAATTACACATAGCATGATAAAACATATTGCTTCCGTTGAATGAAGTTTTGTTTTTTTAGTTAGATACCTAGAATTTTGATCCAAGTTCTTCTATCAGGGTTTAGCTTTGACTTTATTCTATCAGAGTTTAGCTTTGACTTTATCCCCAGCGATGCATTTTTGTGCCTTGACCTCTGTATTCTCGTTGTTAAACTCTACCATAGTATTAATCATAAACCAATATTCACAAAGGATTCTGAGTCTTCCAGAATTTGATACCAAAAAAAAATGTATCTAGATCGACTTGTGTTTTTATAGAACCTTCATTTCTCATGAAAATCAGATTTCGTAGAGATTCCATTCCAATTGATGAATCTGAGATTGTTAACCCGTTGTTGGCTTAAAAAATTATTTTGTAGTCTATGGCAATTCACCGAACTATTGTTGAGATCAATGAATATATCTATATCTCCATTAACTATGATATTAGTAATTTGGAAAGACCAGATTCAAAATTGATCAGGACTTTGATAATGGAGAGAACGAAACATTTCAAATATGAACTGACAAAAGCCGTGTGAAGAATTCTCCAACAGAAAGAGGATGGCACAGTTTCTCTGAACAATCATCGGATTTTGCCCGGAATAAAACTTTCTCAAAGAGAGAGCTGAAAGAAAAGACATTGAAGATTACTCATCAAAGAAATCGATATGATGATTATCAGTCAATGTTTTTATTTGGATTAAAACTAACAAACTATAAACAAAAGGAAAGAAGAGTACGACCTATGCCGGAGCCAATGTCGGCCAGAAAAAGTCTGATAAAGACGGTGGTTTGATAGATCTGCTTTGAAAATTGCCCTTTGAATCGCCGTTTGGGAGAGCAATTACGATATTGTAGATTCTCTAAATTTTATAGTTTAATCATATAATTTATTATCAAGTGAAAATTGCCATGTGTCCAGTTAACAAGATCTATAGAATCAATAAATTTGAATGAAAAAAAAATAAAAAAAAATAATTATAAAACGAATTTTTTTGAATTTTTTTTATATATATAAAATATAGTAAACTCTCCATTTCTTAATATCATTTGAAATGATTCCGTATTTGGACAAGATGATGGACTGGTATTTGAAAATCCTGTGTTGAAGATGCTCATGTAAGAAAATTTACATGTGTCCAACTATTAAATACACATGAAATCAATTCATTTGAATTTTATTATTTTAAGAATCATAAAAGAATAAACATATGAGTCAAAAAAAAAACAACATAAAAGAAAACCAAAAAGATCTGAATTTTATTATTAAAAAATAAATAAAAGATGAATTGAACTCTCCATTGCTTTATATCATTTGAAAGCCAGTAAAAATCTAATATATGACCAACTATTACTCTATTTAAAATCAGTTTACTGAATTCAGTTATTTAAGAATCAAATTGGATTTTTTTTTCTACAGATCATATAGATTAGGACAATTCTCAAAAATAACCCCAAAAACTAAATGTTCTAAAAAAAAAAGTCATTATTTTTCAAGTTGACAAAACTAGCATTCATTCATTGAAAAAGGAAAATGACAATGTTTATCCCGAGTCAGACTCGTTTTTGAGAATGAAGCTGATTGAGAAGACGACGATGAACAAGTTTATGACTTTAGAGGAGGAAGATGGAGGCAAGATCTTCAGGACGATCGAAGTAGCTACGGTTGACTGGAGCAACGTATCTCCGCCACATTCGCCTGGTGATTCTGCTACACCATTGGTAGACGAGGTTTCCGGCGACGAGCTTAACCTGATACCGCCGATGACTTTCGTGATGGTCGATAATGTTGTTTTCTGGTATGGATTCCTGGACTCGGCCAACTTCTCCTTCCTCAAAACTCTCGGTCTCCGCTCAATCATGTAAGACTTTTGAAAAGGAAACTTCCTAAATTTCTATTCGACCAGTAATTAACATACAATTAAGCTCGTGGTGGGTGGAGCAGACGGCGCGGAGGAGGATTGGAGGAGAAGTCTCTGGAGAGATGTGTTTGAGAGGCTCGATTTGAGTGAGATAGATGAAGATGATGGAGAAGAAAGAGAGACAAGAATTTGGACGGATCAAGATCTGCTCTCCGCCAACCCTTTACTGTTGATGTGGTGTAGATCTGATCTGGTTAAGGTGGAGGCGGTAGCTAATCGAGTTTGAGAGAGGCATTTGTTACACAAAGACAACGCAAAAGGAGGATATGGGGAGGAAGATGAAAAGAGAAGAAGACGGTTCAAACTGGATTTGGAAGATAAGAAACGGTTCGAGTTATGCGATATTTCCGGCAAGACAAAGAAGTTGCAGCTATAGTTCCAGTTCAAGTTGCAGAAGCAGAAATTTCTTTAGCTTCAAATCCAGCGAAAGAGGAAGAAACAGTCCAATTCTTGAAGATTTTGGTCGTGGAAGCAGAAGAAAAAGCTTCAAAATTCCAGGAGGTAGATTCGTTTTATGAATTTCTTATATGTTACTTTCATGATTCAATTGTTCTTGCATTGCTGGCTGATGGGAATCACAAATTCGTTTATAATGAACATGTAAATTTGCCTTTTTTTTCATAATTGATTCATGGATGTTGTTAACTGGTCTTGTTAATGATGATTTAGGAGGGAAAAAATCACAATTTCACAATCTTTCGAGTTGAATGACGGTTAATTTGCAGTGTAAGCTTACTTTGTAGAAGTAAGCTCCCTTTTTGGGCCATCAATTTAGTTTTATGTTAATTTCTGGATCTAGAGATGTGAAGATATTGGTTTACTGATTGATGCAAGTTTCGTTTGACTAAGCTTTTTTGGTCGGAGAGGTTACCAAGATGGGGAGAAGCTAGCGTAAGAAGGAGAAGAGTCTTGAAGTTATATGGCAGGGATATATCCAAACGTTTTAGGTAGACTTTCTTATGTATTAGGAAATCTTTCCTATATTGGTAGTCAATATGATGTAAAGTGAACTCATGGGATGATAACTCATATGCTATAACTTGTGTTTGTGCTGGTATAAAATGTTTATACTATTTTCTGTTTTATCAAATGACTCTTGGGACATGTGTTGCTGTCAATTTGATAAGTAAAATAATTTTACTTGAAACTTAAGTTTTTAGATGATCAAATAATTCACATACATTTTAGGAGGACCTTCCAAAATATTCAAAAACGCTTCTTAATTTAGATAAGCGTCATACTTGTATTTAGGAAGCCCTTGTATTTAGATAGGTCCTCCAAAATATTCAGAAACGCTTCCTAATGTAGGAATGCGTCTTACTTGTATTTAGGAAGGTCCTCCAATGTTGTCTAGGACTAGGACGGCTTCTTAAATGTATAAATAGACACAAAAGTTCTCATTTATATGTTTTAGGAATGATTTCCTTAATGTGTAGGATGATTTCATAAATTTGACTTGTATAAAAAAAAGGATACAAATTCTCATTCATATATTCTTGAAAGGCTTTCCGAAGTGTATAAGACGACTTACTAAATTTGAGCTGTATAAAAAATGAACAACAAAACTCTCAATTATATATATTCGGAAGGTCTTCCTAAACGTGTAGGACGTCTTCCAAAATTGAATTGTATGAAATATAGAAAGCGAAATTCAAATTTATATGTATTAGGAAGATCTTTCTAAATGTGTAGGACATCTTTTTAATTAAATTTGAGTTGTATGAAAAATAGACAGCAAAATTCACATATATATATATATGTTTTAGAAAGGTCTTCCTAAACATGTAGGAAGGAAAATTCACATTTATATGTTCATGAAGGTCTTCCTAAATGTAAGATGTGTTCCTAAATTTGAGTTGTATAAACAGACACAATAGTTTTTGTTTATACGTTTGAAGAAGACTTTCATAAATGTTCCTAAAGTATGAATGCCTTCCTAAACATTTAGAATTTATTCTTGAAATTTTAAAAAAGCTTCCTAAATCGTTTGGAACATTTTTTTCTTCAAATTTACCAACCATTACTTACATTCACAACACCATTCGTTGTAATATGAAACCATATAACATTCTTATTAGTGTGAAGTGTTCTATCAAGGTAAGATAAGCTTCATTTGATTACGTAGGAAACAAATTTCAAGAATGTTGAAAAAGCTATTCAGAAAATCCTTCCTAAAAGTATAAACAACTTTCCTCAATTTTATAAGTGGTTAATGATCCTAATTTTTCATAGATAGATCATACAAGGAGAGACAGTAAGCAAAACATGAGCTATGTAAACATCAAATTTCAACTCTGTTGCATTTTCTGTCGCTTGATTCACTTCTTCATGAACCTCTCAGCAAAGATTTTTCATTTCAAAAGAGAAGATTAGCAAGAGAGATATGTTAATTCACTTAATAAGAGCAGAGTAAAATCTATAACGATGAGCTTGCTTCATTTTCTCCCTCTTTGTGCTATGTATCAAACATATGACTAATGGAGAAAAAGAGACAACAATGTAATTTAACTGACCATAATCACGTGTTAACTTATATTAGAGAAATCCATATAGTACTTATCTTCTGCTTGTTCATCTGAAAGCTCTCCCCTTGCAAGCTTTTCATATAAAAGAGTTTTTGTTATCCAATGCGGCAGAGCTGTTAGTTACGTCTTTAACTGCTTTAAGCCTAATCTAGTCCTTTCATTTCCCACATACAAAAGAATTGTCGTAGTTAAGAACAAACAAAAGTAAAATCACAATAGATAATTAAGCAGTAGACTTGGTCCTAATAAATGCTTAAATTGGTGATCCTATCCTATCCTCCTAAATAATATTTGACCACATCAAAACTCTCTGTTGCCAAATTCATATAACGCAGCAAAATTAAGATTCTTCTACAACATAACATAGACATGCTCGGTGTTGCAAAATAGGCTCAAATTAATACAAAACAAGAGTTGAATGCTTCAAATGCTAAACAAGATCAAAACGAAAATTAGGAATTCTGGACACGAAAACCAATAATCAAATAAAATTCAGGAACATGATTTCTGAAACCCAATCAAAGGCAGAGATAGCTAACTCTCAAAATCCAGAATCTAGTTGGAGGACATGATAGAGATTGATAAGATTGCGAAATAGATGATTGAAGATGATTAAGTACCTCAAGATGGCTCCTTATACCTCCTGCTCTTCCTTCTCAATCAGAGATTTCACATCAGCCCAAGCACTCTTAAATTATTAAGAATGTTAGTAGTACTTGTCAGAAAAAAAAGCTCTAATGCATGTTGAACGCTTGACACAATTGAGATTTAACAATTTAATAGATCGAGAGAACACATATAGTCAGATTGTAGTGAATATCAAACCTGAGCTGTAATTGGAAACCTGAGTCAAATAGCTTTAAGCCTCTTCAAACTCTCTCCACCACACTCTACCAAAGCACCAGAAACGCCTCCATAAACCTAGATTCATCAACATCAATGATCTTAAAGGAGGCAAAGTTGGATTTAGCTCCAACGCTTCGAGTTCCAAACTCGATTCCTTTTACACAAAATCTAATAAGTGAACCCCTTAAAACATCTTTGTTCTCCAGATGGATGCTTCGATCATCGCTCTGTGAGTCTTAACCGTCCCCTGCACTTCATCAAATGCGTTGCTCTATCGAGAGTCGCCGAGACGTGCTCGACACCCTTTTCTAATCTCAGATAAATTTTCATTTTTTATTATTTTTAGTTAGTTCTTTCATGAATGCTACTTATGTCCCTTCTAAATGAAGGGGCTCTAAATGACGTATTAGTTCAATGCAGACTGACAGATCTGTAGCGAATCAATTGTGGTCGGAGATGTTCGAGAATGCTCAAGCCTGTTATTTGCAGAAGATCTGCTCTGATCATAGCCCGCTTATCACCAGTCTTGTTGGGAATCATGGGAGGAGGAAAGCAAGCTTCAGATATGATTATCGATGGGTTGAGAGACAAGGATTCATTGAGGTAGTCAAATCATGCTGGGAGGCCAATTCTCGGATCAATTCTAAATCCATTTCAGAGAAATTAGCTGAGTGCAGGAAGTCTATAGCAATCTGGAAAAGATCCACGCAGACTTATGCAGCGAAAAGAATACAGGAAATTCATTTCCAGATGGACCAGCTGACACACCAAAATCCTTTCAACTAGTTGGAGATGTCTAACCTGCGATGGGAGTTGAATAGAGAGTATCGCCAGGAAGAAGCATTCTGGAGGCTGAAAAGTAGAGTCAGCTGGCTGAGTGGGGGAGACAAGAATACTAAATTTTACCACGCGATGACTAAAAGCAGAAGAGCCCAAAACAGAATAAAGAGTCTCCTTGATGATGGTGAGAGGGAATGGTATTCAGAAAAGGACATGGGAAGAGTCGCGGAAAGTTATTTCAAGCTTCTCTATGCTTCCGAAGACATTGGTCTTTCCTCCTTATCCATTTTCCAGGAGAGGAACGAGGGCCAAAGCATTTCTCAAGAGGAGAACAGAAGATTGCTGGAGCCAATCTCAACCGAGGAGATTAAGTTGGCAGTTTTAGATATTAATCCCAGCAAATGCCCAGGGTCTGATGGACTAACTGGCTACTTTTATCAACAATTCTGGGAAACTCTCGGAGATTGTATTGCTGCCATGGTTAATGACTTCTTCGAAACATGGCAGCAAGATCCAAAGATAAACAGAACTAACATCTGTCTGATCCCGAAGAAAGGAAAAGCCAACAGATTAACAGAGTTTCGTCCCATTAGTTTGTGCAACGTCCTGTATAAAATCATTGCAAAAGTCCTTGCTAAAAGACTCAAGAAGTGTTTACCAAAGGTTATTTCGGATACTCAGGCAGCTTTTGTAGAAGGTAGACTGATCTCGGACAACATCCTGGTAGCTCACGAACTGTTACATGCCCTCAAATCCAAGCACAAATGTGCTGAAGAGTTTGTAGCCATCAAAACCGACATGTCAAAAGCTTATGACAGGATGGAGTGGAGCTTCCTTGAGAATTCGCTGGGCTTTTAGGTTTTCAGTCAGATGGGTACGAACTTTAATGACTTGTGTTCAGACTGTTTCTTACCAGGTCTTAATCAATGGAACACCCTATGGCAACATAAAACCAACGAGGGGTTTAAGGCAGGGAGACCCCCTCTCCCCCTACCTCTTTGTCTTGTGCACGGAAATGCTGGTTAGATTGCTCAGAAAGGCCGAAGCAGAAAACAGAATCTCAGGGTTAAAAGTGGCCAGAACAGCCCCAGCAGTGTCCCACTTACTCTTCGCAGATGACAGTATATTCTACTGTAAAGGAGATGAGAGGGAGCTGAATGAGCTAAATATAATCATGGGAGAGTACAGTTTAGCATCGGATCAAAAGATCAATTACCAAAAGCCAAGTGTGTATTTTGGTAAGTTAATCCCGGATCACAAAAGGGAAGAGATCAAGAGGAGAATTGGTATTGACCAGGAAGGGGGCGATGGATTGTATTTGGACCTGCCTGAGTCTTTTGGTGGGTCGAAGGTCTCTGTGCTCTCCTATCTAAAAGAAAATTTGAATCAGAAGGTCACCAATTGGCAGTCTAAATTCTTATCCCAGGGGGTAAAGAAGGTTTGTTGAAGGCATTGGCTTTTGCGACTCCAACGTACACCATGAGCTGTTTCCTACTTCCAAAAACTGTCTGCAAGCAGATTGTCTCTCTTATGGCAGAATTCTGGTGGAAAAATAATAAAGATTTGAGAGGCATTCATTGGAAGGCTTGGATCATGTGAGCAAACCAAAAATGGAAGTGGTTCTGGGTTTTAAAGATTTAGAAGCTTTTAATATTGCCCTCTTTGGTAAAATTGTTGTGGAGAATGGCGACTAAGAAGGGGACTCTCCTGGCTAGGGTATTTAAAGCTAGATATTTTGCTAAATCAGATCCTCTGAATGCCTGCCTTGGCTCTCGGCCTTCGTACGCAAGGAAAAGTATACATGCCTCACAGAAACTCATCAAAGCTGGTGCTAGAAGAGTCATAGTGATATGATCGTGACCAGCTCAGAGGAGGAGGAACCAGAGGTAGCTGGCAGGATCACTCGTTCCAGAGCTAGAGAGATGGCTAAGGAGGCTCACGCACTCATGGCCGCAGAGGACATCGATCAACTGGAGGCTGGAGCTCACATTTTCAACATCTCTATCTTGAAGAATGAAGAACCCAGTAACAATGACTAGGTAACTTAGGTGATGATTCTGTACTCTTTTCCTTGGTGAAGATTTTGGAAGGCAAGGAGGTTCTTCTCCAAGGTTTTTAACGAGGCAGAAATCATTGCTACGTCGAGTTACTTAGAAGTTGTTACTAATGGGTAATAATGTGCAAAGTCACAATGACTTGTGCACTAGTGTTTTAGGCGCACCACTTAGGTTTAGAAGGGACGCCTCACTGTTTTATTTTTAAATTAAACTTCTTGTTGTTTTTATTTCAAACTCCATGTAGTTTTGTTATTAGGGCTGCGATTTTCTCTCTTAGTCTATAAAAAGAGAAAATCGCCTAAGTCATATTCAGTGAAGAATTTTGATCAAACTTTTAACGTGTTCTTCTCTCTTTGATTTCTGAGAACTAAAAACTCTGAAATTCGAATCTCTTAAAAACTAATCTGTTTACAAGAGATTCTACTATCTCTCCATTCCATCGATTCAACCATCATACTACCATCACCATTCCATCGGTTCTACCTCTTCCACCATACCATCGACTCGAGCAACCAGACCATCATCGTCATCCACTAGATCCGTTCTCCACCATCGCCACTCATCGTCGCGTTCATCACACCACCATCATAAGTCCATCGAATCCTCTCTAGCCTTTATTCTTCAGAGTTGATCACCTAGGATCGTATCACATAGGAAACGGAGGAGATACTAATCCGTGGACTGAGAGCCCTGGTTAGGAGAAAAACCAGCAAAGCCAATAATCGCAATGTAACATGTAAGCCCCCAAACTCAATTATGGCTACCCTTGTGTAATAAAGTAAATGACTTCATTAGGGAAGGATGCAGGGAATGGAATATGGAATTAGTTAGAGAGATATGTCCTGCCAATGTGGTTGAATTATTTGGGATGAATAGGCCTTGTGGAGTTAATACCTGTGATTCTTTATGCTGGGATTATGCAAGAAAGGGTCAATACTTTGTGAGATCCGGATACTGGGTAATGACACAGGTTTTAGCAAATGAGAATTTAGAGGTGGAAATGAATCAACCGAACATTGATGCCCTATTTCAGATGACATGGAATCTGAACACGTACCCAAAAGTCAAAAAATTCTTATGGAGGTGTCTCAGCAATTGCCTGCCAACGGCTAGTGCTCTTTTTGGACGTCATTTGGCTAGAGACTCGAGCTGCCCGAGTTTTCCGGACCAGCCTTAAACAGTGAACCACATTCTCTTCCAATGCCCCTATGCGAGGCTAATATGGGCCATATCTGGTGTCTCGACCCCGTGTGGTGGTGAGATGTCATCCTCCTTCTTTACTAACTTTCATTATGTGATTGCATGTCATGAGAAAGCAAAGGCTATTGATGATCCTTGTGCTTGGATTCCGTGGATTTTATGGAGAATATGGAAAAACAGTAATTCTGTGGTCTTTAAGGGTCTAGATTTTGATGCGCAAATAACCATTAGTAAAGCAAAGGAGGATGCAATGGAATGGGATGAAAGAAATAGGATAGCTAATGTTTCCTTGCAGAGGAACACGGATAATGAAGAGAGAAAGAGTTGGAAACCACCACCGGTTGAGTGGCTTAAATGTAATACAAATGCGTCTTGGTTGTTGGTGGAAGAGAGATGTGGTATTGGTTGGATTCTCAGGGATGAATTTGGAAACTTTAAGTGGATGGGTGCATGGACAATACCGAAAGTAAAGTCAGCTTTAGAAGCGGAAGCTGAGGCTCTTTGTTGGGCTCTAAGGATGATGGTTAGTCTTGGATACCAGAAATTGATTTTAGAGACTGACTCTTTAAACTTGGCAAAGTCTGTGAATCAAGAAACAACTTTCTCTCAACTGGCCCCAATCATCCAAGACATTAGGTCCATGCTTACCCAAATACCAGAGGTGAAAGTTGTGTTCTATCATAGAGAGGGTAATGAAGCGGCCAACAGAATAGCGAAGAAATCAATCTCTAGTAGTATAAGACCATGTTTATTAAAGAGACCCATGAAAGTTTCTTAAAGATTATTAAAGTAATATTATTAAGTTAAGAGACTCATTAAAAAATTTTGGTTTATTTAGAGGTACATTGGAGAAACATATAAAAGAAGTTTCTTATTTGAAAATAACAATGTTACAACATACCAATATGTTCCTTCTCTTTAACTAATAGACTCACAGTTTCATTCAGATTATTCAGCTCATACCAGCTAAAGAAGCCCAAATGTTCTCCTCCATCTCTGTCTCTTGAGGCGTAAAGAACGACTCAGACAAATCTGACTGTTCTGAACTATTTACGTCAACTATCCTCACAACCTCGTAAAGCTGGTCAGCACTAGCAAATTCAACATGCTGAAAGACAAACAATATACACAATTTAAATTCATAGCATGATACACAAAGAAATTAGAGCAACTACAATGAGCAGAAGTTGATCCTCACTTTCCTGCAAAATAACCCAATAAAACGCATGGTTAATGACAATTAATCAAACATAGGACATCAAAAGCTGCTTGACGGGAATCCTCTTTTTACATAGCAAACCTAACATCAACAACTTCGCCAGCCTCTTGGAAGAAATTTTCACTGCAAATGGAGGATATAAAGTGACATAGCAAACCTAACATCTGATCTTTCAATTTGGAATGAGAGATTGGCAACAAAAAGTGTCTTTGATCCTCCTGTAGCAGGAGTGAATTTGGTAGTTTCAGGACGCTGAGCTACCATCTTCAGTTCCATAGTTTTTAACTTTCCATCATATTCATCTACCAACTGTTTCAGCTCCACAACTTCACCTTCCAATACACTTGCTTTCTGTAAATTATCTTTCTCGAGTTTAGCAATCCTTTTGTCTTTCTCACTCACATCTCTCTCCAAATCATCAACAATTGAAGCCTTATCTGCAACCTCTAACCGCAAATTACTGATTTTTGATTCCAACTGAGAAACCTCAATAGTTATCTCATAATCCCGTTGATCCATCTGCTCCCCTAGCTTAATTACTGATTATTGATTCTGTCACGCTTGTTAATTGCCTCGTGAGCAAAAGCCTTCAATCTATTGAACGACACTTGAAGCTCTGATTTCGTTTCTCGCGTATTAACCTATTTCTATTTATTTTTTGGGCCTAAAATTGTTAAGAGACTCATTAAAAGTTACCGATAAACATGCTCTAAGTATTCTTAAGTTGTATTCTGTTGCCCCAAATTGGATTATGTTTCAAGTTGCGGTGGATAAACCGTTGTAAAAACCTTTTTGGTTTTTGAGCCAAAAAATAAATGAAAGAGCTCTATTTGTCAACTTTAAGTTTTTTAGGGTTACTTTGATAAGTTCTTTATATATTATAGGCGAAGTAAATTTTTAGTTATAAGCTCTCTCCTCCAATTTTAGAGTGTCTAATTATTTTTTTGTCTTTAACTAAAAAACTTCAATACCCTTTTAATTAATATAAATTAAGTTTTTGGTATAAATTAAGTTTACCAAATAATCACATATTATCAATTACTTGGTATCGGTATCGGTTGTATAATACCGATTTTACAATTTTATAAACCCGTCTTTGTTTTTTTTTTCTGAAGTCAGTCTCCTTTTTGTTAGAAAAAAAAAATTACTCAAAACCCTACTTATTTGAAGATTATAAATAAGTCTTCGTTTATTTTCGTAGTTAGGTCATTCAGAGTCTACTTTTTCTTTGCCGTCTACAGTTCTTACAATTTTCGAATTGGTGAGGTTTTCTTAGTTAGTTGTTTTCGTTGATCGTATCTGCTTCTGATTTTATTCGTTACGAGATCGACTCATTTGGCTTCCTGCTTTAATTGTTGTTATTATTGTTGTCTTAGTTGTTGTTTTAGTTCACTCGGTGAGGATGGATCAAATATATTTTATGAAGAACCAGTTATAATATTTCAGGACATGCATGGTAAGGGATATAAGTTAATTAATAATGGCACGTTTCAAAAAAAAAGGATACAAAAATTGAATCCAGTAATGAATAATAATACTATGTTTCTCTTTTTGTTATGTTAGTAAATCTTCATCACATTTTGTAAAAATCGGTGGTGAATTCTAACACAAGTAAGCTATGGTACTACAAGAACAGACTCGATATTAACAGGTTTGATTTATGATCATGCTTATGTTTCAGATAATAATTTCTATTTTTTTGTGAAATTAAAAATTCAACCTGAAATATTGTTATTTGGTGTGCTTATACGTGATATTTCTTTTGGTCATTCCAAGTCGAGAATGATGGATCCTTACTTGGTGAACTTTTAAGCATAATTGTGGAATTTCCGTTTGTCATCAAGAATAATGAAACCAAGTTGGACACAGTCGATAGCTTGGTCCGAATATTAAATAGTGAAGTTGGTTTTGTGTGCAGTCACAATAAAAAACGTTTAAGCAGTTGAAGAAATGAAGGAGAGAGGACAATTATATCCTGAAAAACTTGACGCTTCTCTCTTTTTCTTGATGTTGGGGAGGTAACACATTGCTTGTACATAGATTCTGAAAGAATTATCGGGAATACTTTGGGCTTGTGCACCCTACAGGTAGGCCTGGTTAATATAAGAAATATCTAGCAGGAACAATATATACGAAGACGAAGGCGGTGGGCTAGAGGTGTACGGCAGTTTATAACTTCTCTTCTTCAAAGGCTTGAACAAGCAAGCAAAGGTTTTTTTTTTGTATGACCGATCAGATTGGTGATGTGGATTACTTTCCAGATATTCTATGAAATTATTGGAATCAGATTATTTTTTCCTATGGTGAAGATTTACATTTGTAAGAAGGTCTCTAAAAAATTGGTGGTTTTCATCATCTCAAATTGATGATGAGGGCATAGAACCACAAGCTCTACCTATACCAGTCTTGAGACAAGGACCAAGAACAAGATCCGGAACTAGAATCTTGAGAGAGGAGTTTAATTAAGCTATTGAAGCCTTATTTAGTATCCACGAGCAAGAAGACTCTTTGTAAGCTTTAAGGTCACGGTCCAAGAAAGAAACCTGGAGGAGCCTAATAAAGAAGAAGCTTATCTTATACAAGACGGCCCAACAACTGAATTTTCACTTCTCTGACCCAACAAAGAAGTATCCTTGTTCAGCATCAGCATCACGCCAACTTAAGATCATCTCAGCCGTCCAACCCACCAAGGTAAGAAAATGAATACGTTTATTTGCTTGCCTAATATTGTTTTTCTGTCTTTGGTTTGTTTTACAGGTTCTATTCATAGTTTTAAGCTTTAAAGTATTTCTTAATATCTTTTAGTTATTGCATGAGTCTGTACTTGTTTCTTAAAGTCCCAGAAGTTGTGTCCTTTTTATGTAATTTGCTTCAAGTCCCCAAGAAGGGCAAAGCTGCATTGGACTCTCTTATAAAGTCCCTTATAAGCAGCCGTGTAATTTTACCCTACTATGAATAAAATAACACAGTTCTTCAAGTTTTTGTCTTGTCTTTGAATTCTCTAAATTCGCTTAAGAGTTGGTATTTGATCCTCTTCTTGAGAGTTGGTGTTTGATCCATCTCTCGCCGGTCTTATCAAAGTTCAGTCCATAGAGCTTTGTGGCGACCCTCGTTCCACCGTGTGCATCATCATCGTTTTATCCCTTGACTCCATCAGAGAGAGTTACACAACCAACTGATCGAGTTCCATCCCCTTTTTCATATCAAATCCATTCCTCATTCTTGTTGAGAGAGTTACACAACCAGCAACAAGGATCCATCCCCAACAATAGGTCCGTGCCTATATCATCTGGTACCAGAGCCAAAAGGTTCCGAAACCAGGTTTTATCTTTTCATACCTTTCGGTTAAACTTCTTTTGCATCTTTGTTTTCTTGTTGCACACTTATTCAAAAAAAAAAAACAAAAGAGTTCTATTCGGTTGCATACATAGCATATCATCTTGAGCATTCATCTATACCTCTAGGATCATTCCCCTTAGCATCATTCATAGAGTTGATTAGTTGCGGCTCGTTGTTAAACCCGGAATCTGTCAAAAGCCCTAGTTAGCCAGAAAAGGAAAGTCTTCTTAATCACGTATAAAAAAAAGGAAAGCATTCACATTTTATTTCTTTGCTCTGTCGTTTTATTTAGCATCATCAAAAAAAAAGGAATACTTAGTCGCATTTTTCTTTATTTCCCTTTTGCACTTGATTTTTGCTTGTTCTTGAGCGCAGGCATCAACCATGCAGCAGTTACTTGACGGTATGAGGAGTCTCAGTGACCGTCTCAATCTAA
Source organism: Eutrema salsugineum (assembly GCF_000478725.1). Lineage (NCBI taxonomy): Eukaryota > Viridiplantae > Streptophyta > Magnoliopsida > Brassicales > Brassicaceae > Eutrema > Eutrema salsugineum. The sequence continues at coordinate 11,102,655 of NW_006256414.1, read as the reverse complement.
TGGAGCAACGATTGCCACCACCGGCCCAACCCAATAATAATGGGAACCAACCAAGGCAACAACATGACAACATGGAAGAAGAGACCGATGAGGATATGCCAAATCTCGAAGATGACCTACCACCTGACCTAAATCCCCAGCGTGGCAGGCGAGACAATCACGGTCAAGACCAATATCAACGCCGTGGAAGAGGAAGGAGCCGAGAGATAGAGAGAGAGAAGACGAGAGATATAGTGGCAAAGATCTTAAACTTACACCACCTACCTTTGCTGGAAAGGTTAACCCCGAGGCTTACCTGGATTGGGAAAAAAGGATGGACCATATCTTTGATTACTACCAATATTCTGAAGCCAAGAAGGTGTCTCTAGCCGTCGCACAACTGACCGACCATGCTCTCACTTGGTGGGACCGAGAAGTCTCTGAAAGACGGAGGTTAAGACGTGGCCAGATAACCACTTGGGAGGACATGACGTTTCACCTAAGGAAGAGGTATGTGCTAGCTTATTACTTGAGAGACTTACAGAAACTTTTTCGGAAGTTGTCTCAGGGAAACAGGCCTGTAGAAGATTACTACGAGGAGTTTGAGACCATCAGAAACCGATTGGAGCTTCAAGACTCGGAGGAGACATTGATGGCCCAATTTGTTGATGGCCTCCAAGATAGAATTGCGAGAAAAGTATAGTGGCAGAGCTATGAGCACATGGAGGATCTACTACACTTTGCCATACAAGCTGAGCAGCATTTCAAGAAGAAAGCAGCCACTAACCGAGGAAAGTCTACTTGAACTCAACCCTTCTCTAAACCGATGGACAAAGGCAAATCCATAGAAGTGGAAAATTGGTTCAAGAAACCAGCTTCCGGGCCATCAAAGCCAGCTCAACCTGAGCAAGGTAAGGTTCCTAATCAAAGATCTCGAGATATAACGTGCTTTAAGTGTCAGGGAAAAGGCCACTTTTCCAAAGAATGCCTGAATCAAAGGGTAATGGTATTGAGAGACAATGGAGAGTATGAGTCACAAGATGAGACCGAGCTAGAAGCCACTGACTCAGAAGAAGAGATAACCGATTTCCCTGAGGTTGGAGAGATGTTGGTGATCAGAAGATCTCTTGGTGCACTAAGTGACCTCGAGACACTCCAACGGGAAAACATCTTTCATACGAGATGTAGCATTGGGAACAAGGTATGTAGTGTCATTATAGACGGTGGCTCTTGTACTAACGTGGCTAGCAAGTATCTTGTAGACAAATTAGGTCTTGAAAAGACAAAGCACCCAAGTCCATACCGTTTAAGATGACTCAATGATACCACGGAGGTGAGGATTGCGGAGCAAGTTGTTGTGCCATTCAGCATAGGGAAGTACAGTGATCAAGTCAATTGTGACGTTGTACCTATGCAAGCCGATCACCTGCTCCTTGGGAGGCCATGGCAATTTTACAAAGAAACCGTACACAACGGTCGCACCAACTACTACTCTTTCACTCACAACAACAAGAAGCACTACTTAGCCCCTCTTACACCATCAGAAGTTCATGAAATGCAACATGCCATGAACAAAGGGAAACAGCTAAGTAAAACTAATCTATTTGTCTCACCGAGTACAATTCTTAAAACTCTCGATCATAAACAACCGGTATTACTCATGATCTTTAGAGAAAGTTTTCTTTCAGGTAATGAAGAAGGCCAAGAGCTTCCACTCGAGGTAACTCAGCTGTTGGAGAGATTCCAAGATGTCTTTCCAGAGGAGATACCAGCCGGCCTTCCCCCCATACGAGGTATTGAGCACCAGATCGATCTAGTACCCGGAGCACCCTTGCCTAACCGAGCCGCATACAGAGTTAACCCAACAGAGGCAAAGGAACTAAAGACTCAGGTCCAGGATTTGATGTCTAAAGGATACATAAGAGAGAGTCTTAGCCCGTGTGCAGTACCAGTCTTGTTGGTGCCAAAGAAGGATGGCTCTTGGAGGATGTGCGTGGATTGTAGAGCAATTAACAACATCACTATCAAATATAGGTATCCGATTCCGAGACTAGATGACATGTTGGACGAGTTAAGTGGAGCTACTATCTTCTCAAAGGTGGATTTAAAAAGTGGATATCATCAGGTGCGAATGAAGGAAGGAGATGAGTGGAAAACTGCCTTCAAGACCAAGCAAGGTCTATATGAATTGCTTGTGATGCCTTTTGGTCTCACAAACACCCCAAGTACCTTCATGAGACTCATGAACCACGTCTTGAGAGCATACATCTGTAAATTTGTAGTGGTTTACTTCGATGATATCCTAATTTACAGCCAATGCTTAGAGGATCATATTGAGCATCTAGAGCAGGTTCTAGAGACGCTTAGACTAGAGGGTTTATATGAAAATCTTAAGAAATGTATCTTCTGCACTGACCAATTGGTGTTTTTAGGATTTGTTGTAAGTTCTCAGGGTCTTAAAGTGGATGAGGAGAAGATTAAAGCCATCCAAGAATGGCCCACACCCTCCACTGTTGGACATGTTAGGAGCTTTCATAGTTTAGCAAGTTCTTACAGGCGCTTTGTCAAGGATTTCAGTACCATAGCAGCCCCATTGACATCTGTGATCAAGAAAAACACTACATTCACTTGGGGGCCGACTCAAGAAGCCGCATTCAATAAGCTGAAGGAGATCCTCACCCAGGCACCAGTTTTAGTCCTTCCTAACTTTGATAAAATGTTTGAGGTTGAACGTGATGCATCAGGTACCGGCATAGGGGCTCTTCAAAGGCTTGAACAAGCAAGCAAAGGTTTTTTTTTGTATGACCGATCAGATGGGTGATGTGGATTACTTTCCAGATATTCTATGAAATTATTGGAATCAGATTATTTTTTCCTATGGCATTTGTAAGAAGGTCTCTAAAAAATCGGTGTTTTTCATCATCTCAAATTGATGATGAGGGCATAGAACCACAAGCTCCACCTATACCAGCCGTGAGACAAGGACCAAGAACAAGATCCGGAACTAGAATCTTGAGAGAGGAGTTTAATCAAGCTATTGAAGCCTTATTTAGCATCCACGAGCAAGAAGACTCTTTGTAAGCTTTAAGGCCACGGTCCAAGAAAGAAGCCTGGAGGAGCCTAATAAAGAAGAAGCTTATCTTATACAAGACGGCCCAACAACTGAATAGCCACTTCTCCGACCCAACAAAGAAGTATCCTTGTTCAGCATCAGCATCACGCCAACTTAAGATCATCTCAGCCGTCCAACCCACCAAGGTAAGAGAATGAATACGTTTATTTGCTTGCCTAATATGGTTTTTCTGTCTTTGGTTTGTTTTACAGGTTCTATTCATAGTTTTAAGCTTTAAAGTATTCCTTAATATCTTTTAGTTATTGCATGAGTCTGTACTTGTTTCTTAAAGTCCCAGAAGTTGTGTCCTTTTTATGTAATTTGCATCAAGTCTCCAAGAAGGGCAAAGCTGAATTGGACTCTCATATAAATACCCTTATAAGCAGCCGTGTATTTTTACCCTACTATGAATAAAATAACACAGTTCTTCAAGCTTTTGTCTTGTCTTTGAATTCTCTGAATTCGCTTAAGAGTTGGTGTTTGATCCTCCTCTTGAGAGTTGGTGTTTGTTCCATCTCTCGCCGGTCTTATCAAAGTTCAGTCCATAGAGCTTTGTGGCGACACTCGTTCCACCGTGTGCATCATCATTGTTTCATCCCTTGACTCCATCAGAGAGAGTTGCACAACCAACTGATCGAGTTCTGATAACACTGTATTTTGACCACTTTTATGGATCGTTTTGAAATACTTTTTCTATGTTTTTAATTGCTTTCAAGTACTTTTATTACGTTTTTCTAGTATTTGTAGTTCCAAGACTCTTTTCAGGTAAATTAGGGAAAAGCTTAACAAAATTGATAGAAAACCAGATTTCAGCTCAGAGTCAAACCGTCAGAAGTTCACCCCTGATTGAAGGCCTTCTCACCGTCTGATCCAGCTAAATTTTGGAGACCTTAAAGATAGAAGTATTAGCTTTCCAGCACACTTTACAGCTTGGAAATCCAACGGTTCAATCAAAGGATACGCGAAGAGTAAGATGTCCCGTAAACCAGCCGGTAAGCGTTTCCACCCGCGGCCAACAGACCATTCCCCGCGGTCACAACCGCCCCGACCGCGGCCAGCCAACTCCGAGCCCGAAGGCCCATTTCTGAAGCCCGTATCATTTTCTCAGCCTCAATTCCGGAACCCTAGACAGCAGAGAGTATTGGAGACTATAAATACATGTCATTTATGTCGTTTTTAAGAAGAAAGAAGATAGACGAAATACTTTACAGAAATTTTACTTTAAGCTTTGTCTTTAGGTTTTAGGGAGAGAGAGATTTGTCTCTTGAACCCTTGTTCTTTCTTTCTCAATTTCGATTTCTATTCTACTTTTTAATACTATGTTTTTGATTTCGTTCATCATGTCTGAGTAGTTTTATTGTTGGGACTAAGGGATTTTCGATGGGGATTGATATGTTCGATGAGGATTCCATGAGCTTTTGAGCCGAATCTTAGAACTTTTTCTTCTGAATTCGTTTTTACTGCCTGAGAGTAGCATCATGAACTACAATCTGATCCAGATGCTTGGTGACACGAAAGTGTTCATCCGGTGTCAGATCTAGTTTGGGAGAGCAAAACAAACATAGGAGTGGAAACCTACCTATGGGCGATTTGTGAATGCTGACGAGTCTTAAACATAATGCATCTCTTCTTTTCCAGGGCCAGAGTGGAAACCTACTGGTCAGGGTTGAGAGACATAGTTGTCTATGATCACGATAGTGGCGTATTCATACGTCCGTGACTCCAGTTCGAAAAGTTTAAGCTAAGATCTTATCAAATTTACTCTCTAGCAATGTTTTGAATCGTTCGTACCCCTGAGAAAACTTCCCTGAAGCCCAACGCTTTCTTCCTTATAGATTCACACCGTTTTTATTTCAAGATTTAGTTCAATATTCTCATTCCTTTTTAATCGATTTTCATTTAAGCAATTAGGTTAGCCGTTTTCTCGTTTTTACCCGTTTTCATTAAGTTTAGTTATTAGGTCATTTTAATTCCCGTATTTTCTCTTTAAGATTCGTTTTTACATTTTAAACACACCACCAAAACCCCCACAAAACCGTTTGGTTCTAGACTTCCTTACTTTATATTTCTTTCAAAGGCTTTTGCAGGAAAGATCCTCCTTCCCTGTGGATTCGATCCCTAAGTACTACAATCGATCAGCTGTGCACTTGCGGCTATTGATTTCATTTATGGTAAAACTTGACAACCCTCACCACACCGACCCACATCAAGTTTTTGGCGCCGTTGCCGGGGAAGGCACGCGTTTTCTTTTCCGCAAAACCCCAAGAAAGGTTGGTAAATCGACTCTAGAACCCCTTTTTCTGCATATTTCCATTTTTTGGTTATTTTTTTTCCATTTCAGAAGATATGGATCCCATAAATCGAAATACACACAATGAGGAAGGTTTCTATACACTCCTCAAGCCACCAGACGCAGAGAGAAGCAGTACTTACGCGATCTTTATGAAGAATTTCGAACCGAAGATTACAGAACGTTCCAGAACGAGCCCTACGTACCTCCAATGGCTAACCCTAGACATCCTGCTCGTCGTCTGCCTCACCAAGATGAAACGTCCAACTCATTCACCGATTGAGTCGACTAGAGATGGTGGTCATTCACTTAATCGACGCTCAAGCAACATCAAGAGCCGCCCTTCGCGAGAAAATTGACAACATGTCAACTCACTTTAACAAAAAGCTTGAAGATCTTTCTGCTCAAGTCAAAACCATCGAGACTCAAGCAAACAAGGATGCTGAAACTATCAAAGAGAGGATGGAAGCAATTGAAGGACGAGTTGGAGAGAACTAAGTTAGCATTCGCAATGCTAGCGGAAACATCCGCACCTTAGAGGTCAAGCTCGATGAAGCAGAAGAAACTATTAAAGACCATAACAACCAAACCTACTCCTACATGGAAGATATTTGGGATGGAGTACACAAGGTTCAAGACAAAGCAGAGGAAATCGACTCAACCGTGGACAAAGTAGTATATGCTCTTGATGAAGTCGAAGAGAAGATCGAAAAGCTTATGCAAGGACGTGAAGCGAATGGTTCGACGCTTCCCATCAAAGATCTTGACCTAAAAGACGAGGAAACAGAGTTAGAAGATCCAGAAATCAGTTTAGATGGCAAAGGAGAAGATGAAACAGAGAAAACAACTCGGAGTCTCCCTCCCACAGTCGGAACTCTCGCGACCGCGGCCAACAACCCTCCAGCCGCGGTCGTGAGCCTCCTGACCGCGGCAAAACACTCCTCACCCGCGGTCGTGCAGCCTCCACCCGCGGTAAATGGTCGGTCAGATACGTTTCAGCCCCTTTCTATTCTTACAGGTCAATGTTCATTTGATACATCTGCTGTGACGGTCAAAAACCCTCTTCATGAGCAAACAGAGTATGCTATCAGCTCCAAAAAATCTCAAGAAGAAAATGAGGTACTTCCTTGCAACATAGTTTTAGCATATGAGGATGAATATGAAGGGCAGTATCTCGAAGATGAAGACTATCGTCTGTTCATAGAAGGAGGCAATCCAGACAAAATGGTGGAATTAGGAGCACAAATCTCCAGAGAAAGGCTCATTGAATTCAACAAGTTTGTGAAATCGATCCCTCTTTACACAGGTTTCGATGATATATGGCATCTTGGTTGTTTGCAAGTTTTCTTTAGGTACAGCAAAGAGACAAAGGAGGATATCCGAACCTATTTTGGAAGGGGCAGACGTCTGACTTTTCCCAGAACATCACCTGATGCTGCAATCTATTCAATCCACCTTCAAAGACCGGAAGACTGCAGCCACTACACCAACAAAATCAGCAAGGAAAAGCTTGACGAATTCAATGATGTGGTTCGAAATTTGCCTGAAGGAATCACCTTTGCCAGAGCTTGCAAGGACTTCATGATAGGCCACTACTTCTGTGAGAGCAAGGAATCAATCCCTGAGATAGAAGACTTGTTCAACCATGCAAGAAGAGGTAAACCTGTTCGAACACTCCACAAAATCGAAAGTGTAGGTCAGTTTCTTATCTCTTGTTCTATTAGAGGAGAAATGTTCAAAAACGTGCTATGTGATTCTGGAGCTTGTCTTAACATGATGTCCAAGGCAATTGCTTTGAGACTTGGTATTAAACACATGCGCAGGACTAGAGCAAAGATTATTCTAGCTGATGATTCTAATGCAACACCTCAAGGAATAGCTCATGAAATTCCTTTGAGAATAGGAGATTGCATAGTGCATGTCAACTTCTACATTGTCGAGACGAGAGATGCAACATATCCAGTGATTCTCGGATGGTCTTTTCTAGCAACTTCCGGAGCTATAATGGACTGGCCAAACAGGAGAATTTCATTTGCTAATATCGACAAAGATGTCTTCACAGAAGCTGTCCCATACAACAGCAAAGCAGGAAAACGTTCTGCAACAGAAGAGTTTGAAGAAGAACTTTGGAATGACAAAGAACCTGCTAGGCAAAGCAAGGAGATGTCGAAAAAGACTTGTCTCAGGACAAGGTCTTCTTCATTGGATTAAGCCACGTCCAACACCAAAAGTCGAGCTAAACGACTTAAAACAGAAGCGCTTAATGGAAGGCAACCCATTTAGGTATTGTTTTCTTTACGATTTTTTTTTCTTTTTCTATTGATCTTTTTCTTTTCTTAGTTTCAGGTGTTTTTTATAAAACAAAAAAAAAACAAAAAAAATCAAAAAACCCGAAAAGACCAAAAAGAAGGATGGTACCTGACTGCTCGGCCCAGCAGGAACCAAGGAGAAGCAGGAAGAGGCCGCTAGATAAGCCCCCGCGGTCGCACGTGTTATGACCGCGGGAAACACCCCTTCGACTGCGGCCGCATCTTCCTGACCGCGGCCGAGCACCGGTTTGCCGCGGTCGCGTGGCTCCTGACCGCGACAAATGGTCGTTGAGATCAAAACCCGACCCCAACCCACCCACTTCACCTCATTCCACCTCACCAATCCCCACTCCACCTCATTCATCACCCTCCACCGCCTTCATCACCACCTATCACCTTCCCAAACCTCTTCGAATGAATCCGGTTCATGTCCACCAGCATCCCGGATCCAGGTAAGTTCTCTTTGGCCTTACCAATTCGATTATCTATGCATTTTCTTTCATCCAATCTCGACTTGTTTCACACTGAGGACAGTGTGATTTAAGTCTGGGGGAGAATTTCATCCCTTTCTAACCACTTTTCTATCATGATTCTTGCAATATCTACACTTTTTGCATTTTCCTTAAAGTTTTTCAAAATTAGTTTTCAAAACAAAATACGTTTTTAAAGGGAATGGTGAACAGGAATCAATGATAGTTGACCGTGTGCTTTTAGACTGTTCCTAGTGACATGCTCATTCATGATTTAGGACTAGACTAGGCGGTAGCTAAGCACATTTGAAACGAAGTACCCCAGAGGAATTTGAATGATTTCGATTTAGATGAAGGAATACACTAGCTCTGTTTTATTTGGACTTAATTTGGATTTAATTTTCTCATTGAAGCATTAGACCAGGGAAACGAATCATACAGTCAGGACTCTTTTTATCCTTTTACCAAATTCAGTTGATCCTGAACGGCTAGTTCATCTTTAGCTAGTTCCTCACCTTAACCAATCCTCTTTCAAACCACATGCACTCTTGTTTTCTATTGACTTATATGCAGATAAGTGCAAAAACGTTGGAGAGAAAGAGGAACGACGCAGTTTTCAGTCACCAAGGACAGAGACCTGCGATTTGCCGGAAAAGTTCCCGGAAGGATTCAACACAAGAAAAAGCTCAGTTTGCCTTAGAAGAATCTCAAATTTTGGTACAATCTCTTCCTCTAGTCTCTCTCTCTTTAAAAGGCATTTCCTTTCCAAAAAAAAAATCCAAAAATAAGAAAAGAAAGGAAATAAAAGCCTTAGAGAGTCTAGAGAGGTCGAATTTTAAGTCCCAAGGCAACTGGAGTTCGATTTTATGGAGTTTTGGAGATCATTTTCTGATTCCCGGAAAGAATCTAAGTCTGGGGAAATAGCTGTTTACAACAAAGGAGGAAGGATTATGCAACAACATTTGGCAAGAAGAAGTGACTGAAAATTGCGGTCATCAACAGATCCTTATCTCTCTTGCGGTTTTGCATATTATCTTGCATCCTCCAGATCTTCAGGTAACCCGAAACACTTCAACTCCACCACTTAAACAGCCCTTTAATGCCAAACGCCGTCTACCCTGGATGATGTCTTTAATGAGAACTCACTATTGAACTTAATGAATGTAGAGAGCTAGTTGACTGGAATCAAGATTTAGATTGTTTAAGTTTTGCATGACGGAAAAAGTGGACTAGTATCTCTTGTGCATTGGTGAGAATTTTCTAGACTAAGTTGTGAATTGATGCACGATCTTTGGTCCTAGTTTAGGAGTTCATGTCTCTGAGATTTGTGCATTCCCTATTTTTGTTTTCACTTAACCAATTTAGGCTTTTGCTTTGTTTGAGGACAAACAAAGGTTTAAGTCTGGGGTAGTTGATAACACTGTATTTTGACCATTTTATGGATCGTTTTGAAATACGTTTTCTATGTTTTTAATTGCTTTCAAGTACTTTTATTACATTTTTCTAGTATTTGTAGTTCCAAGACTCTTTTCAGGTAACTTAGGGAAAAGCTTAACAAAATAGATAGAAAATCAGATTTCAGCTCAGAGTCAAACCGTTAGAAGTTCACCCCTGATTGAAGGCCTTCTCACCGTCTGATCCAGCTCAAATTTGGAGACCTTAAAGATGGAAGTATCAGCTTTCCAGCACACTTTACAGCTTGGCAATCCTACGGTTCAATCAAAAGATACGCGAAGAGCAAGATGTCCCGTAAACCAGCCGGTAAGCGTTTCCACCCGCGGCCAACAGACCATTCCCCGCGGTCACAACCGCCCTGACCGCGGCCAGCCAACTCCGAGCCCGAAGGCCCATTTCTGAAGCCCGTATCATTTTCCAGCCTCAATTCCGGGACCCTAGACACCAGAGAGTATTGGAGACTATAAATACATGTCATTTAGGTCGTTTTTAAGAAGAAAGAAGAGAGACGAAATTCTTTACAGAAATTTTACTTTAAGCTTTGTTATTAGGTTTTAGGGAGAGAGAGATTTGTCTCTTGAACCCTTGTTCTTTCTTTTTCAATTTCGATTTCTATTCTACTTTTTAATACTATGTTTTTGATTTCGTTCATCATGTCTGAGTAGTTTTATTGTTGGGACACAGGGATTTTCGATGGGGATTTATATGTTTGATGAGGATTCCATGAGCTTTTGAGCCGAATCTTAGAACTTTTTCTTCTGAATTCGTTTTTACTGCATGAGAGTAGCGTCATGAACTACAATCTGATCCAGATGCTTGGTGACACGAAAGTGTTCATCCGGTGTCAGATCTAGTTTGGGAGAGCAAAACAAACATAGGAGTGGAAACCTACCTATGGGCGATTTGTGAATGCTGACGAGTCTTAAACATAATGCATCTCTTCTTTTCCAGGGCCAGAGTGAAAACCTACTGGTCAGGGTTGAGAGACATAGTTGTCTATGATCACGATAGTGGCGTATTCATACGTCCGTGACTCCAGTTCGAAAAGTTTAAGCTAAGATCTTATCAAATTTACTCTCTAGCAATGTTTTGAATCGTTCGTACCCCTGAGAAAACTTCCCTGAAGCCCAACGCTTTCTTCCTTATAGATTCACACCGTTTTTATTTCAAGCTTTAGTTCAATATTCTCATTCCTTTTTAATCGATTTTCATTTAAGCAATTAGGTTAGCCGTTTTTCCGTTTTTACCCGTTTTCGTTAAGTTTAGTTATTAGGTCATTTTAATTCCCGTATTTTCTCTTTAAGATTCGTTTTTACATTTTAAACACACCACCAAAACCCCCACAAAACCGTTTGGTTCTAGACTTCCTTACTTTATATTTCTTTCGAAGGCTTTTGCAGGAAAGATCCTCGTTCCCTGTGGATTCGATCCTTAAGTACTATAATCGATCAGCTGTGCACTTGCGGCTATTGATTTCATTTAGGGTAAAACTTGACAACCCTCACCACACCGACCCACATCAAGTTCCATCCCCTTTTCCATATCAAATCCATTCCCCATTCTTGTTGAGAGAGTTACACAACCAGCAACAAGGATCCATCCCCAACTATAGGCCCGTGCCTATATCACGGGTATTCAAGTTCTTACAATCTTTCCACTTTCTTTTGTTTTTAAACAACCCTAAATCTCATTACTCACATTAATACTCTCTCTCTATGATACCTAATCACCTATTGATCAGGGTTTTTCAACCTCACAATGACTTTGTTTCTTATAAAATCGATGGATGACTCTGTGCCGATCATGTTGTTTGTGAATTGCTCAATTAGTTGTGGCGTTTCTGAAACATATGTTGAAGCTGTGTATTGTGGAGTGCTGGAAGAGTGGATTTCTTGGGACACAATCGTAGCAATCTGGAAATCTGAGGATCGAAATCACAGCTTCAAGTTTCAAATGTTAGTACTTCTAAGATAAGCGGTAATGGAGGAGAAGCTGAAGCAAGCTTCAACCACAGTCCAAAAAATTTGGCATGAGTACGAAGAGGAAGAAGAAGAAGAATCTAATTCTTTAGGTTGTTTTGTTAAGATGGTTTAGTTAGTTTATTTTCTTTGGACATGTTAGTTGTTCTGTGTTTCAAAGTCTTTTTTGGTAAGATAATGCTTAAGAGGAAGAGGAAAAAGGTTATTCCATTTTGTTACATCCTTAAATATTGCAGTACTAATCCCATCTAATGAATACACTCTTTAGATCCTTCACTTTTTAGAGGAATAGTTGAACATTGTTATGTCACCACTAAAGGCATGACAAAACTGTGGTTTTGATGATGAGGTAAACTGGTAAAAAAAATTAAAGAAAAAGAGAATTTTGAAGAAGATAAAAATGCTAAATATGAAAAGGAAATGACGATGAAAAATAAGAAAAAAAAAAGACGAAGAAGAAAAAAAATCTAAAAGATAAAGAAGAGGAAGATGATGAAGACTAAATCAAGAAAATTTCGGAAAAGACAAGGAATAAAAAAATTATAAAGAAAAAATAAAAACCATTAACAAAATAAGAAGACGGACGAGACCAAGATATTGAAGAAAAAGAAGAAAGAGAAAGTAAAGGATTTGGAGAAGAAAAATAGAAACTAGAAGAAGAGGAAGAAGAAGTGGAAAAAGTTGAAGAAGATGAAGAAAAAGAAAAAACCGAAGAAGATGAAAAAGAAAAAAGAAAGATACTGAAGGAGAAGATAAACCAAAATATAATAAATAAGAAGAAGAAGATGAGGAATTATTCTGGCAACAAAAGAGTCACCAATGGGCCACGATGGGAGATAGAAATACAAAGTTTTATCATGCACAAGTTAAACAAGGGAGAGCTAGGAACCAAATTATTGGTCTACATAATGCAGGAGGCACATGGGTTACAATGGAAAGAGATATTGAACAGGTCGCAGTCAAGTATTTTGAGGATTTATTCACATCGACCTCACCAACGGCCTTTGAAGAGGCATTAGGAGAGATAAAACCCCTAATTTTGGATACCAAGAATGAGATGCTTACGGCTAAGGCTACCGAGGAAGAAGTACGATGTGCATTACTTATGATGAACCCGGAAAAAGCTCTGGGACCCGACGGGATGACTGCATTTTTTTACCAACGCTCGTGGCACATTATTAAAACCGATATTGTTAATTTAGTCAATGGTTTTTTGGAAACAGGGATCTTTGATGAAAGGTTAAATATGACAAATATTTGTCTAATACCGAAAATTGAAAGACCCACAAGAATGATAGAATTACGGCCTATTAGTCTATGCAATGTAGGGTATAATATCATATCCAAAGTGTTATGTCAAAGATTAAAACGTTTGCCACCTGACTTAATTTCGGAAGTTCAATCAGCCTTTGTGGCTGGGCGTTTGATCTCAGAAATGTTTCACGGATTGCGGACCAATAAATCATGCAAAAGCAAAAACATAGCAATTAAAACGGACATAAGTAAAGCTTATGACAGAGTTGAGTGGTTTTTTTATTGAAAATCTGTTAAGACGTTTTGGTTTTGCAGAGAAATTGATAATGTGGATAGTGAGGTGTATTACCTCGGTTCGATACAAAGTTCTGTTAAATGGACTTAAATGGACAACCTAGGGGACAAACTAATCCGGGGAGGGGACTCCGTCAAGGTGACCCATTATCATCTTATTTGTTTAGTCTATGTACGGAAGTTTTAATCTCGAATATAAAAAAAGCAGAGAAAGAAAAACTATTGATGGGTTTAAAAATTGCATGAGCAAGTCCATCAATTTCACACTTACTTTTTGCGGATGACAGCCTGTTCTTGTGCAAAACAAATAAGGAAGAATGCCAGAAGATTTTGTATATACTGAGACAGTACGAGGAGGTTTCGGGACAAAAAATTAATATTGAGAAATCCTCCATTCAATTTGGTCATACTGTATCAGAGGAGAGGCAACGAGAGGTGAAACAAATTCTAGGAATTACACGAAAAGGAGGCACTGGGTCTTATTTGGGTATCCCAGAAAACATGGGGGGAGCTAAAAGAAAGATTTTTAATTTTGTAGCGGATAGACAACAAGATAGGGTTAATAGTTGGACTTCGAGGTTGTTATCGAAAGGGGGCAAAGAAGTCTTTATTAAATCTGTGGCATCTGCAAATGCCCACGTTTGTCATGCCTTGTTTTCGATTGCCTAAATCTACAAAGAAATTAACTATTGCTGCAGCACGATATTGGTGGAGCTCTGATGGACACCACCGAGGTATGCATTGGATAGCATGGAATAAGATGTGTAGAGATAAGACGGAAGGGGGAATCAGGTTTCGGAACGTAGAGGATTTTAACACGGCTTTACTGGCAAAACAATTATGGCGACTGATTGATAGACCGAACTCATTATTTGTGCGGATCTTTAAAGGGTGATACTTTCAGAAAAGGTGCCCTTTGGATCCGGTACGATCCTATTCAGCATCCTATGGATGGCGGAGCATAGTCTCGGCTAGATCTCTGGTTAATAAAGGGCTAATCAAAAGAGTTGGTTCGGGACACTCAATCTCTGTATGGAGTGATCCTTGGATACCATCTTCTCGCCCGAGATCAGCCAATTGTAAGGGTTATAATTATTTCATGGTTAATCATCTGATTGACCCAGTAACAAAGTCGTGGAATATGGGCCTTATAAAGGCAATTATCTCCCCAGAGGATGTGGAGATTATTCACGGAATCCCCATTAGTAGTTCCTATATGCCTAACCAATTGGGATGGCACTTCACAAAAACCAGAAGATATACGGTCAAATCAGATACCAGACTGAACACGACTCATCAGATAGAGTTACTGAGGATACCTATGTGATATTAGATTGGAATCACTCCAACTTATGACCACTTAATGATCAAGAGATTCCAAGCTTAATCCTTGCGGAGGGTGGAATGATGTTGAGATGAAGATGATTGTTAGATGTGATTGACTCGCTCAATCAATGGAGGGGCGATTGACTCACTCAATCAATGAACGAACAAGAGAGTTTGAATAACTCAAACAATCTTAATCCGCATCTCAATAGATCAGAAGTGTCTCACACACTTAAAATCTAAAGACAAATACAAAGAAACTTGGTCTTTGCAAGAAAACGAAAACTGTTTATAAACTTCAAAATGATCAAGGGGTGATTTTCAATGAGGAACGAACTGAGCTTATATAGGGGCTCAAGGAAAACGGTAATAAGCTAGAAAAGCAAAAGAAATCGTACAAAATAAATGAAAAAGAGCCGTTGAAACATTGAATGGAAAATCTGTCCAAATTAGGCAAGTTGTGAGGTGCCTTGAGTCTTGAAAGCTTGGGTGCGTATTGGTGGTGTCTTGGGACGTCTAGGTTCACTGAATAAGGCTTAAGAAGGCGCACAAGTGATGAGGGAAAGAGCCGTTGCTGTTTGATTTCCAGTGGCTCCAAACAAGGCAAATAAGGTAAGCTCGGCTTCGGATATGGAAAGTGAAGGTGTGGGAGGATCCGCCTGATCCAATGCGTGTTGTTGCACCTTAGGATGTTGTGGAAGACTTCTAGAAGTAACTCAGAGTCTCCTGGGCGCCACTGATATGTTTGAAGTCTCCAAAACTCGGAAGGTTTCAAATAAGGCAAGTGGAGGCTCCATTGGTTTAGATATTGAATATCTCCTAAACCAAAATTGAACTCGGTCGGATTCCAATTCTCTGTGATTCTCTGATGAGTCAAGATTCCAGAAAAGGTCGGTTTACAGCTTAATTCCTCTTGGTTTAGTTGGACTTATCCAATTAAGGCGGATATGTCTAAATCGGGTAAGTTGAGGATCACCCAATTTATAAACTTAATATCTCCTTCATCTGAACTCCAATTGAACTGATTCCACTTCGAGGCGTGCTCTGGCTGAGCTAGGAATGTAATACAAGTGGTAGTTGGGCTGGAAAACTTGTTTATGGACTTCATTCGGCCTGGACAAGGCTTGTGGCTCTTTTTGGGTTGAGCAGAGTCTTCAATAGATTGGTTGCCTCCTCTTTGGTTTGGTTCGGTTAAGAATGAATGATCTAATCGATTCTTGGTGCTGGGATAGGAGTGTAGAGAGAACAAATTAATGACAGTCATCTCCCCTTTGCCATTAACTTGTTCAACAAGGGAGATCGTCTCTCCTTTACCCTTGGCTAGACTCTCATGTCCGTTGCACCTAGTTCTTCCAAGTGTTGAGATCACCATGAGTTGTCTTGATGGGTTGATGTCCGCATCATACCCTCCCTCTTGAAAAAGTTTCGTCCTCGAAACTAGTTCAACTGCACAAAGATAGAGCAAGTTAGTATCATGGTAAAGATGTGAGTTTAGAAATTTACCATGGGTCATTTCTCCATCTTGGTTCAGGTGGGATTGCTTTGGATTGTCTGGTGGTTCTTCTCTGATCAGTAAATAGGAAATGACTCCTCTCAAAGGTTTTTTGTTGACTTTATTTGGCAGTAGGGCATTCATCTTTTTGAAATCTATTTTTTCACATTTGTTAACGCCATTGATCTTTGGTGGTTTGGACTCTTGTTGCTTCTCTTCTATACCTGCAATGTCCTTGACACCTTTGACAAATGACAAGTGCATTACAGCAGTCATGGTATTACTAAAAACAGAAAAACATGATTCAGGTTGGACCATTTCATTATTTTTATGTGAAGCAACATGTTGTTCACAGTTTTGTTGTTTAAAACAAGAAATGGGTGCTGTAACTTTTTCAAACGTTTCTGGATATAGCAAATTCATTATCACATATTTAGAATCATCAGAAATAAATGTGAAAAATGTGTTACTTACCTGATCAGAACTGTCGATTAGTTCTGTTTTTTTTGTTGACACGATATTTGGATTCAATGTAGGATCTGGTGGCTCCTCTTGGATGGGAGTGAAGCTAGTGACAACTTCATCTTTCTCAGGGTCAGTCTGATATAATTTAACCTCGTGTTGCTCCTGTATAGGTGCTGATGAAATTGTGTCCTCTGTTTTTCCTTGATCCGCAGCTAGGCCAACAAATGGTGGTGGCTCATTTAGACTCTTGTGTTTTGGATCAAAAGTGCTGGTTTCGTGGCCTACTTTTTCCTCCCAGTCATGTGCTGTTCCTGCATCAATAACCTCTGGCAAAGACAAGTGCATCAATCTTGAACTGAAAATCTCAAAACTAGGCTGAACAAAGCAAGTATTAAATTCGTTTGAATTCAATTTCTGTTCAGGTGTAGCAATTTTAATTACTTTTCTTTCAGGGCAAGTTGCAGCAAAATGTCCTCTCTTATGACACCTATAACATGTTGGATCTTTTAAATTTAGAGTTAGAGGACTTACCTTGAGCTGGTGTGTCTTGCGGTTCAAGTAAGGGTGATGGGATAGGCTTTTGTTGAATCTCCTTTACTAGAACTGGTTGCTTAGCCTCTGGTTCTTTCTTCAAAGCGTTTGAAAATACTTTTCTTGGTTCAAGGCAGCTAGGTTGCTTGTGCTCACCAAAAGGTTGGGGTTTTGGTGTTGACATCACACTCTTTGGCGTTGCTTGGTACATAGGCTTTGTGGGGATGTGTCTTCGTGTTTGGTGCTTCTTCACGAACTCTCTATACATCCTTGCCTTGAGATCTCCCCAATTAAGGACTGGGTTGGTGTAACACGTCCTTGCTCTGTCTTGTACCCACCATTGGTAAGCTTTACCAACCAACGTATCAAGAGCATAAGATAGCTTCTCTTCTTTGGGGATATTGTGAGACTTTAACCACTGCTTCATATTTGTTTCCCATCGTAGATACTCTTCTGGTTCTTTGCTAAAACCTGAGAAAGTGAGAGAACGAGACTTGTAATCTTCATTATAACCTTTATCTAGAGATAACCTGAATTTTGTCTTGTAGGTGCGGGTGGAGTTGGCTTGCAATGGGTCTAGCTTGACGCCTTGGTTCATCTTGCCTCCTGTTGTCTTTGTAGTTCTTGATTCTCTCCATGCTAGGGGATTACGTCTACCACCTGAAAATCCACGAAACTGAGACCTATTATAATCAAAATCATAAGTCATTACAGATTCAGATTTGTGTGGGGTTTGATAAGTGAAACTCCATGTGTTGTCTGGTGGCTTTGGTGCAATCTCTTGGCAGCCTTGCTCATCCTCGAATTCCAATTCTGGATAATCATCTTCATGCCATGGTTCTCTTTCATGTTCAGCTTCGTTGGAGCTTATGTCTTCATTCAAACTATCCTCTTGGCTCCCATCAGAATCGTATGTATAGAATTCTTCTTTCTCCATGTAATAAGACTCCATTGTTTCTCTATGTCGTGGTCTTGAAAGTTTAAAGAGAACGACACAAGAGATGAATCAAAAGCATATCAACAAATATGGGAGAAAAAAATTAAAGACAAAATTAAATGGAAAATTTCTCTTTTTATTTTTAAATAGCTTTTCTTTTTATGAAAACTTGAAACTTAATAAAACTGAAGCAAATTAAACAAGAACGAAAGCAAGAAACAAATCATTATTTTGATTTTCGATTTATAGGAAGAAAACAAATAAAAACAGAAAACTGAAAGAGATAAATTTTGCAAAAATAAGAAAATGGCAAAAATGAGTTTTCTTTCTTTTTTTTTTGTTGTTATTTAACAAATTTCGAAATATCAAGTAACAAAAGGGAAATTTTAATTCTGGTTAAATAACAAAAGAAAATCAACGAAGGAAATTTTGTTTTTTTAATTGTTTTAAATTTAAAAAATTAAAACAATGCAAAAAATAATTTCTTTTGAGATTTTTTTGAATTTATTCAAACAAAATAGAAATAAATTGTAACAGAATTTTTTTTTTAATGAAATGAAACAAAAGAAAAATAAAGATAAATAAATAAATAAATAAGAGATAAAGGTTGGATAAACACAACCTGGTGATAGGAGCTTTTAGCTCTGATACCAAATGATATACGATTGGAATCACTCCAACTTATGACCATTTAATGATCAAGAGATTCCAAGCTTAATCCTTGCGGAGGGTGGAATGATGTTGAGATGAAGATGATGGTTAGATGTGATTGACTCGCTCAATCAATGGAGTGGCGATTGACTCACTCAATCAATGAACGAACAAGAGAGTTTGAATCATTCAAACAATCTTAATCCGCAGCTCAATAGATCAGAAGTGCCTCACACACTAAAAATCTAAAGACAAATACAAAGAAACTTGGTCTTTGCAAGAAAACTAAAACTGTTTTATAAACTTCAAAATGATCAAGGGGTGATTTACAATGAGGAACGAACTGAGTTTATATAGGGGCTCAAGGACAATGGTAATAAGCTAGAAAAGCAAAAGAAATCGTACAAAATAAATGAAAAGAGCCGTTGAAACATCGAAGGGAAAATCTGTCCAAATAAGGCAAGTTGTGAGGTGCCTTGAGTCTTGAAAGCTTGGGTGCGTATTGGTGGTGTCTTGGGACGTCTAGGTTCACTGAATAAGGCTTAAGAAGGCGCACAAGTGATGAGGGAAAGAGCCGTTGCTGTTTGATTTCCATTGGCTCCAAACAAGGCAAATAAGGTAAGCTCGGCTTCGGATATGGAAAGTGAAGGTGTGGGAGGATCCGCCTGATCCAATGCGTGTTGTTGCACCTTAGGATGTTGTGGAAGGCTTCTAGAAGTAACACAGAGTCTCCTGGGCGCCACTGATATGTTTGAAGTCTCCAAAACTCGGAATGTTCCAAATAAGGCAAGTGGAGGCTCCATTAGTTTAGAGATTGAATATATCCTAAACCAAAATTGATCTCGGTCTGATTCTAATTATCTGTGATTCTCTGATGAGTCAAGATTCCAGAAAAGGTCAGTTTACAGCTTAATTCCTCTTGGTTTAGTTTGACTTATCCAATTAAGGCGGATATGTCTAAATCGGGTAAGTTGAGGATCACCCAATTTATAAACTTAATATCTCCTTCATCTGAACTCCAATTGAACTGATTCCACTTCGAGGCGTGCTCTGGCTGAGCTAGGAATGTAATCCAAGTGGTAGTTGGGCTGGAAAACTTGTTTTTGGACTTCATTCGGCCTGGACAAGGCTTGTGGCTCTTTTTGGGTTGAGCAGAGTCTTCAATAGATTGGTTGCCTCCTCTTTGGTTTGGTCCGGTTAAGACTGAATGATCTAATGGCTTCTTGGTGATGGGATAGGAGTCTAGAGAGAACAAATTAATGACAGTAGTCTCTCCTTCGCCATTAACTTGTTCAACAAGGGAGATCGTCTCTCCTTTACCTTTGGCTAGACTCTCATGTCTGTTGCACCTAGTTTTTCCAAGTGTTGAGATCACCATGAGTCGTCTTGATGGGTTGATGTCCGCATTACTATGGCCCAGACATAAATGCATTACAAGTATACACATGGAAAGTTAAATGCTCTCCGAAGTTACGACATTTTATATGGTAAGTAATGTCTGGGTGTCTTCCAATATCAGATAGGCTGCGCATTCGGGAAATACAATGTGATACACAATATGTATGGTGTGGAGCTTTTTCTTGATTGCCAGCTTTTTGGACAGAACCTTTAGCTTGAAAATCTCATCTATGCCTACACGAGTTGGACAAAGTTCTACAAGATATTATAGTAATACTAATTACTAAAAATATAAAATGATCTACAAATTAAACCCACACAAAGTTGTCTCAAAAATCGTTTTGTTGGTTTTCACTTTTAGATAAGTTTTCAAATTTTATTCTTTTCTTTGTCATGTCTGATATTTGCGGCAAATTATTTAATCGTTTGGTAGATACAATCAAACCAAACTAATACCGTTCTTCTTCCCCAACAAACAAGAGGTGAGGATACACTTTGAATTACAATTTGGATACAAACTTCTTCAAATGCTCTGGTGCATCCTTAGCATGCTCCGGTATAGGTACACCGCAGAAGAGAGTAACCCGGGATGTTGATACCATTATCTTCTTGTCCTGTTCCTTGGTTTTCTTGGTTTTCCATAACCGGACCTCCCATACCTAGTTTGATACCAAATCGATCCAATTTTTCACTCTCTATTAAGCCTCCCTTAAGAAAGAAAAATTGTTGATTACAATCAAACACTAAATCTCCTATTACTTTCGGACGGAACTTTAATTTTAGGTCGAGTGTACGATAGTTTATTAGTATTTATCTGTAAAATAATTATAAAAATACTTTTTATATATATTCGTTTGTTTAGTCAAATGCATGTTCACAAAATCAAAAGTGCCCGACAAACAACTTGGTACAAGTACAAGACCTGTTTCTACTACGGCCGGGACTTTTTTGCAAGTCAACTCGCTTGGTCATTCCATTTCATGGACCTAAAATGATCCTTTTTCAATTTTTATTTAAGCTGAAATAAATTTGATATATATGAAATGACAATTAAAAAAAATAAATCTGTAAGCAACTAAGCATCTTTAATTTTCTTATTTGAAGGTTGTGTCCTTAACCGGAATAAGGAAGATTGGAATCGGTTTAGATCAGGTTTACTCCGCACGTGTTTGCGCGCACATGTGAGGAGCTAATGTAATTGGCTAAGTATAAAGCCATATAATCTTCTAGGTTCATCTCTCTTATCCAGTGGAAGAAGCTGACCCGAGAAATTAGGGTTAGAGAGAGAGAAGAGAGAAATCCGTTGTACTTGATACGATCTGTTTCTAGTGGATTCTGGAATCTTTCCGGCGAGACGTAGGGTGCAGGTTATTGCCCCGAACTCGTAAAACTGTGTGTGTCTTTCGTCTTTAGCTCGCTTATCTTCTTTCTCTTGTTCTTTGAAATGCGATCGATTGGAGGGTAAAACCTCACAAATTGGTATCAGAGCCGAGGCTGTTCGGTGCAGAGGCGATCGCGAAGAGTGGGATCGAAGAGTGTATAGTTAGATCTAAAGATCTTGAAGACGAAGATCAGATGAAGGAGACATCAGTGATGAGATCCGAGATCACTCCGTTCGACGGCGAAGGGGATTTCTCACTATGGAAAAGACGCATGTACGCACATCTCAGCGTACAAGGTCTGAAGGATGTTCTCGAGCCAAAACCAGAAGATTCGGAGCCAAGCAAGGAAGAAGACGAAGATACTCAAGATCCAATAAAAGCAGATGCAGCTAAGAAGAAACCAGAGGATGCAAAAGATTAGAGTGATGCGAAAAGGCGCTTAACATCATATGCCTAAACGTCGGAGATCGAGTACTACGGAAGATCGAGAATTGTGTTACGGCTGCTGAAGCCTGGGCAATCCTCGAAAGACAGTTCATGCCTAAGTCCTTACCGAATAGAGTGGACTCTCAACTCAAGCTATACGGATTCAAGATGCAGGATCAGAGAACGATCGACGAAAATATAGATGACTTCCTAAAGATCATTGGGGAGTTAAGTCATCTCAGCATTGAAGTACCCGATGAGGTACAAGCTATACTCCTCCTGAACTCGCTACCACCTAGGTTTGATATGTTGAAAGAAACGCTTAAGTATGGTAGATATACAATCAAGATTGAGGATATTGCTAGTTCTGCGAGATCTAAGGAAAAGGATTTTAAATCAAATCCATCTACTTCGAAGTCTTCAGAAGGTTATTATGTCAGGGGAAGATCGGAGTCTAGGGGCTCTCAGAACAAGAAACAGAACAGGTCTAGGTCTAGATCGAAAGAAGGCAAGAAGATATGCTGGATTTGTCGGAAAGAAGGGCATTACAAGAAGCAATGTTACAAATGGTTGGAAAGGAACAAGCATAAGATGCAATCCGAGAGTGGTGAATCATCTTTGGCAAATGAAGAAGTCAGAGACATCGCAGGGTTAATTGCATCTGAAATGAATCTGTCACTTAAAGAGTCTGACAAGGAAGAGTGGGTGATGGATACTGGCTGCTCCTTTCATATGACACCTAGAAGAGATATCTTCATTGAATTCAAGGAGGTAAATTCAGGCAGAGTCAGAATGGCGAACAGTTCACATTGTGAAGTTAAAGGAATTGGTTTGGTGAGATTCTCGAACCCAGATGGAACGACGTTCGTCCTATCAGAAGTAAGGTATATGCCTGACATTTCGAGGAATCTCATTTCCATGGGCACACTAGAGGAGAAAGGCTGTGAGTTCAAAGGAGCTAAAGGGATGATTAAGGTCATTAAAGGATGCTCAGTAATAATGAAGGGTGCAAGGAAGGGAAAAGATACCCTATACATCTTACAAGGTTCTGCAAAAGCCTCGGAATCGTGTGATGTGGAGGTAACTGATCAAACTGAACTCTGGCACAGTAGACTAGGGCACTTAGGACAGAAAAGTCTAGATGTCCTGGTGAAGAAAGGTTTTTTTGGAAAGGATAGAGTATCAGTCTTGAAGTTTTGTGAAGATTGCGTGATAGGCAAAACACATAGGACTGCCTTTGGGACTGGTCAACATGTAACTAAGGGAAAGTTAGATTATGTTCACTCTGACCTTTGGGGTTCACCTAATGTTCCCTTTAGTTTAGGCAAGTGTCAATACTTTATATCCTTTATAGATGACTGGTCCCGCAAGGCTTGGATATATTTCCTGAAGACCAAAGATGAGGTGTTCCATAGATTTGTGGAGTGGAAGATTATGGTTGAAAAGCAATCAGAGAAGAAACTAAAGAAGTTCAGAACAGATAACGGGCTTGAGTTCTGCAATCAACGGTTTGATCAGTATTGTAGGGATGAGGGTATAGTTAGGCACAGAACCTGCACTTACACACCCCAACAGAATGGGGTCGCAGAGAGACTGAATCGCACCATTATGAACAAGGTCCGCAGTATGCTGAGCGAAAGTGGGTTGGGACAAAGGTTCTGGGCTGAAGCGGCTTCTACATCAGTTTATCTAGTTAACAGGACTCCATTAAGCGCTTTGGATTTCGATGTTCCGGAAGAATTGTGGACATCAGCAATGCCCAGTCTTCTCAACCTTAAAAGGTTCGGATGCGTGGTGTATGTTCATTCAAGTGAGGGAAAGCTTAGTCCAAGGGCTAAGAAAGGCATTTTTACGGTTTATCTAGAGGGTGTTAAAGGGTTCAGAGTATGGCTACCTGAGGAAGACAAGTGTGTCATCAGCAGAAACGTAGTATTCAAAGAAGACACTATGTACAAGGACATCAATGCCGATTTAAACAAAGGTACCCCTAGAACTCTTACTTTTATTACTGATGAAAGTTCTAGTTTTGACTTTTCAGGTGAGAGTTCAGTTCAAGGTGGAGCTGATTCCCCAGACGACTCAGAAGGTGACGTTTTAAACGAGATTGACCAGTCGTCTACACCAGACCTGAGTAACTATCAGTTGGCCAGGGATCGACCTCGGAGAGAGACAAGGCTACCTGCTAAGTTCAATGATTTCGAAGTCTACGGTGAATCAGAATCAGATCTTGACGAAGTGGCTGGGTATGCTTATTTGGTCACAGAAGATGGTGGCAAGACTGAGCCTACATGTTTTCAAGAGGCGTTAATAGACGAAGACAGTGAGAAATGGCTGGAAGCTACAGATGAAGAGATGATTTCACTTCAGAGGAACCAGACCTGGAATCTAGTTGACAGAGTGAAATCACATAAGCCGATCGGATGCAAGTGGGTCTTCAAACGGAAAGCAGGGATTCAGGGAGTTGAAGCACCAAGGTTTAAAGCCAGGTTGGTGGCTAAAGGATATTCCCAAAAGGAGGGAATAGATTACCAAGAGATCTTCTCCCCTGTTGTAAAGCACGTCTCCATCAGATTTCTTCTCTCGATGGTTGTTCATTTCAACATGGAGCTTCAACAGCTCGACGTAAAGACGGCGTTTCTACACGGGTTCCTAGATGAAGAAATCTATATGGAGCAGCCTGAGGGATATGTTGACAAAAGATATCCAGATAGAGTTTGTCTTCTCAAAAGGTCGTTGTATGGGTTAAAGCAGTCTCCGCGACAATGGAACAAAAGGTTCAACGATTTTATGAAGGCGAATGGTTACAAAAGGAGCGAACTTGACATGTGTGTGTACTACAAGGAAGAGTATCAAGGTAACTTCATATACCTTTTACTCTATGTAGACGACATTTTGATAGCCTCTAAGGATATAAGGCTAGATAGTAAGTTGAAGGAGTTGCTAGGCTCGGAATTTGATATGAAGGACTTAGGAGATGCTAAGAAAATCCTACGCATGGAAATTTCTAGAGATAGAGTCAAGGGAACTCTAACAGTATCGCAAGAAGGGTATTTGTTAAAGGTGTTAGGAAGGTTTAACATGGATCAATGTAAACCTGTTGTTACACCTCTTGGAGTTCATTTCCGCATGAGGACCGCTACTGATAAAGAAGTTCAAGAGCAGAGTGATTATATGAAAAATATTCCTTATCAGAGTGCAGTAGGGAGCCTCATGTACTCGATGATCGGTACCAGGCCAGACTTAGCTCATCCAGTAGGATTGGTCTGCAGATACATGAGTAAACCGGTGAAAGAACATTGGCAGGCGGTCAAGTGGATATTGAGATATGTGAAGGGATTGCTTAAGAAGAAGCTATACTTCAAACGGGAAGGTGATTTCGTGGTGAAAGGTTACTGCGATTCAGACTATGCAGCAGATCTTGACAAGAGACGATCAACAACTGGTCTAGTATTCACAGTTGGTGGGAATGTCATTAGCTGGAAGTCTTTCTTACAGAAAGTCGTGGCTCTTTCTACCACTGAAGCCGAATACTTAGCTCTAGGTGAAGCCTCAAGGGAAGCAGTTTGGTTAAAGGGACTTATGAACGAGCTGGGCTTCGATCAAGGAGCAGTTGACATTAGTTGTGATTCTCAGAGTGCAATAGCGTTAGCAAAGAATGCAGTGCACCATGAAAGAACCAAACACGTAGCAGTGAAGTATCATTTCATTAGAGATCTCATTGATGATGGGACAATTTCAGTGTCTAAGATTGCAACAGAGTATAATCCGGCAGATATTTTCACAAAAGTGTTACCAGTTAGCAAGCTTCAGAGTGCTTTGAAGCTGCTAAGAGTTACTGAAGACTGAGCTGGTTAAGCTCAGGAATAAGAAGCTGAGTGGGTTTACTCAGAGGAAGTTAAAGCTGAATGGGTTTATTCAGGAGGAAAAGAAGATGGGTGGGTTTACTCATGTACCGGAAAGGGAATCCAAGTTAAAGGCTAGAGACAGTGTTAAGGACAAGGTGGAGATTTGAAGGTTGTGTCCTTAACCGGAATAAGGAAGATTGGAATCGGTTTAGATCAGGTTTACTCCGCACGTGTTTGCGTGCACATGTGAGGAGCTAATGTAATTGGCTAAGTATAAAGCCATATAATCTTCTAGGTTCATCTCTCTTATCCAGTGGAAGAAGCTGACCCGAGAAATTAGGGTTAGAGAGAGAGAAGAGAGAAATCCGTTGTACTTGATACGATCTGTTTCTAGTGGATTCCGGAATCTTTCCGGCGAGACGTAGGGTGCAGGTTATTGCCCCGAACTCGTAAAACTGTATGTGTCTTTCGTTTTTAGCTCGCTTATCTTCTTTCTCTTGTTCTTTGAATTGCGCGATTGGAGGGTAAAACCTCACATTATTGTTTCACCAAATTCATATTTCAACTTTTTTGATACGTTCCTGGTTATATTCTTCTTTTTGACAAAAAAAAAAAACTTCTTTTGAATGAAAAAAATAGACTTGATGAGTAAATTTGTCACTCTAGCTAATACTGAAAAAAAAAATGACTTGTCAGAATGCAAAATTATACTATTTGTGTTAACGTTTTAATAAATTTAGATTCAGGTCGTTATACTATAAATGTATTTAAAAAATGCATTAAAATACGCGTGAACAGTGTATGTTTAGGTAGGTTAAGTACATGAATATTTTTGGCCGACGAAGACCGGAAAAGATTCGGCAAAGATGGAATCGCCGAGGACAGCAGGTCGGATATGGTGAATGGAGATATGGATACCGACGACCCGTTTATAGTCAGAGGCGATTCCGGCGCCGAGACTGGCGAGTGCCTCGGCGATCAGAGCGGATATGCCGCCGTGTAAGACCTTGAACGGCTGGCAGCATTTGTCAGTTACGGTGAGGTGGCCAGAAACTCTGGTGGCGGTGAGCTCTTCGAACACGAATCCCAATATGTGAAGCGGCTGGTCAATGATAAATTCCGGCGACTTGAGATCCATTCTTAGGATTTAACGATCGATCAAAAAGCTATTTTCTTTCTCGGTGGCATCTGATTTGTTCGTTGTTTATTTGCTTTTAAATAAAAGGGTTCATCACTACTATTATATTTTGTTGATGTCAAAAAAAGAAAAAGAAAAATCCTTATTGGGTTGACGTCACAAAAAGAAAGAGGGTTATTGGGCTTGTTGAGAAAAATTTTTATTGGGCATTTAGTACAAAAATGTCCATCTATAAAAGTATAATTTTGTACTTTTCCAAATTGGCACTATAGATTGGTTACGTTAAAGTTTTAAGAAAACAAGTCCTATGTGAAAGTTCTCTCAGTTTGACCAAATAGTTATTAATGTTTATACACATCAATTGTAATTTTTTTTTTTTACCAAATCTAATTGGAATAAGACTATAAGTTACTTAAAAATCTGTAATCGTGGTAAACGAAAATCTTCTCAAGTTTGGTATGGCAAGACCGCAAGAGTAAGATATACATTAAATTAATTATGAATAACTGTCCGTACTTCGTACGTACTACATGTAACCATATTACATATCCGTAAATTGAAGAACCAAACAAGTTTTTAGAGATATTTGAATCACTCTCGTGAATAAACAATTTTGCTTAGCTTATGGATTGGATCTCAAGTACATTTGATTAGCTTATGGCTTGGATCTCAATAAACATTGATTAGCTTACGGCTTGAAGTTGGATCTCAATAAATTTTGATTACCTTACGGCTTGGATCTCAAGAAATATAAAACGTCTAACATGAGGCCCTTCTTCAATATATAGATTAATACCCTAACACATTTTCAGTTATGTATGTTGTTTTTGTTTATTTATAATAAAAAGTACATTTTATATAAGATGATGAATTAATTAGTAATGCGGACATTGGTATCATCAGATTTGGAAAAATCCTGAGATTCAAAGTTAGCTTTGCAGCAACAAGCACCAGTCTTTGCGCCAAAACTCATCATTATACAAGCCCCTCCTTTGTATCCTTTAGATTTGCAAGCTACATCGCATGCTGCTGCTTTTGTACATTCTCCAGGTAGACATGGTATCATTTGTCCTGTTTAGTTCATAAACAAACATATTGACAAGAATTCAAAAGCACTACCAAATAAATTAAAAAAAAACTAGTGCACGTTTTTGTTTCTGATTTTGATTCCATTCTTTTATGCTATGTAGGATATACAAATTATAGAAGGTTTGTTTTAACTCAAAATGTGATCCATAATCTAATTTTACAACATTATAAGAGGTTCCACATCCAAAAAAAAAAAGAAAAGTGGCGTTCCGTGCACTGAACTGAACTGAATTTCATAAAATACTAAATACAAGCCTAAAAAATTAATAACATTTGATTTTAATAATTGAATAATAGTGGACTGTGGTTGACTGGTTGGATTTAAATTCTATAAAACTATTTGATTATTAATAACAAAATTTGTAATTTACTTCTTATTTGTAAATTTTGTATGAAAATCAAATATCTTGTTTTTCTTTGAATCGTGATCATAATTTTTTAACATGTAAATACAAATATAACCACATTAATGTTTGTTTTCCTTTGTGTTAGATATCATTTAATAACTAACTAAATATTTACCTGAAATCATTGGCATAAGGCAGAGAGCAAACACCATAAATGAAAATAATAAAAGAGATGAAGATTTCTTGGTTGCCATTATATATCGTTGCTCGGAGTTGTTGCAAACTCGTTAGTAGATTAGACTTCAATCTTACTGAAGAGAAAGAGAGAAGTAGGGTTCGAATCAATGTTAGAGGAAGTTCTATATCACGGGACATGGATTGTAACATATATATAGATAAAAAGTCTTAGTTACATCATGGTTTGTAAATCTTACTTTATGGTAAGAAAAAATATTGCCGTTCAGAAAAAAAAAGGTACGAAAAAACATTTGAGTCTTTTTTAATGATTTTTCATTGTTTGTAAATAAAAAATTCAATATTTCTTACAAATTTAACATATATAGAGAGATATATAACCTGATTTACCTTATATCTAATTTATGATTTCAAATACTTTCTGAAAAAATTTTGTTTTGATATCTCAATAGATATTCCATATTTGTAATTATTAATAAGTAAAAGATAGATTTCCATAAAAATAGATCTGTCTTTACTCTTTAGTTTCATTTGGTTAGTTACAGAGCGCTATGTAGCAAATGGGTTGGTTAACGCTTAACCGATTGACAATCGGTTGGATTAGATTGGATGACCTATTTTGACACCCCCTAACTGCATCAGTGATGAAGAAACCATTAATCATGTCTTCTTTAAATGTTCCCCAGGTTTGCAAATTTGGGCATTATCCCAAATACCAATACCCTCAGGTGTTTTTCCAATGACATTGGTTTATTTAAATATGGATCATCTAAACTGGAGAATTCCTAAAGAGATAAGAGGTACACAAGTTCCATGGATTGCATGGTATATCTGGAAGGCAAGAAATGAGAAAGTAGTTTCCAATATGGATATAGATCCACGAATTACACTGAAAATAGCGGAAACAGAGACGACATTATGGGAGGATGCTACAGACAAAATTATAGGTTCCGAAAAAGTAAGGCGAAGTCTTACGCCTTTGCATGCGGAGGTGGAAGTCCTTATCTGGGCTATGCACTGTATGCTAGAGAACCAGAAGACGGCAATAGCTTTTGCAACAGACTGTTTGGATTTGGTGAAGATGATTTCTACACCCGACGAATGGCCAGCATTTTTTTTACACTTAGAGGATATTGCGAAGATGAATGACAGATTTAGCTATTTTTGCATATCACATATCCCACGCGCGAAGAATTTGAAGGCAAACAATCTAGCAAGAAATGCTTTGGTCTATCTTCAAGATGTTATTTATGTAAATTCAGTACTACCAGTTTGGTTAATCGAACCGTTCTAGGTATTTGGGCTGTCGACAAAAAAAAAAAAAGATGAAGACCGGACAAAGAAAACCTGAAGAATAATAGAGCAGACGAAAACAAACCGAATGTTAGTAGAAGAAGAAAAATAATTTATATATAAGATAACTGTTTATATATGATTCTATAATGTAGTCAACATAATAATTTTATGATCTTGTAGTCTTATTTTTACAAGTAGATAATATACAATTAAATAAGTAATTTTATGTTCACGTTTCAGATGAGAATCAACTAGAAAGAGAGACACTTAAAGAAAGAGATCCAGCGATGGGCAAATAGAAAAAAATTAGAGAACCATCCATAAATAGAATTAAATAAGTAATTTCGTGTCCACGTTTTAGAGAATGATAAGAATCAATTAGAAAAAGAGACACTTACAACAACAAAATGGAGAAAGAGTTCCAGCAAGGAGTAAATAAAAAAGAATTAGAGAACCATTCGTAATTAAAATTTGAAAGTGAATAAAACTTTATTATTAATGTTCCGAGCATTATGATTGCGATTGATTGATTTTTGAACAAATTACATAAAAATTTAATTATAAATCTTCTTTGTAAATGTGCTATGAATTTTAAAATTTATGGTAGGAAAATTTAAAATAACATCAATTAAAATATATATAACACTCAATATATGATAAATAGTCTAATTACTAACTTATCATAATTACTCACAAAATAATATAATTATTTGCCACTCAATACGTGAAAAAAAACACAAAAAGTTAAAGACGTTGTAAAACTGATGGAAACTGAAAGTTGATGTATGACAAAAAAATAGAGAAAATTAATATTTAGTTAATTAAAATTATATCTTATTTATTTAATAATAGTCACTGATCATGGGATACAATTGAGAAATAGGAATCCATGTTATCAAAAGATTTCTTGGAGAATGAAAAAATTGAAGAACAAAAAAAACCAAAAAGAAAATTGAAGAAAATCATGATGCTAATAAAGAAAAATATAGAATATATCCGCAAAAATGCCCAAAAAAAAATATATATATATAAAGACCGAATAAGAATAAGAAGACAGATAAGACCAAAATGTTTAAAATAAAGATAATAATTTTAAAGATGAGACAAAATAATCCAAGAAAAGGAATAATAACTCAAACAAGAATGAGAAAAAGAACCGTAAGACTTTTGAACTTTTCATGCTCAAAACAAAAAAAAGAAATAGAAGAAAACTAAGAACGATTATGTGGAGTTGAAGACAATACTTTGGTTTATAAAATTCATAACACTTATTATTTATTGGGTGTTTAATTTTTGATGGTATGTACTTTTTTTGGTTAACTTTATTTTAATCATGTATGTCTTTATATTTCTCTTTGGTTTATAACGGTTTATAACGAAAAGTTTTGGTTTACGTTTTTGAAACTTTTCGCCATACGCTTTATTTTAAACTCTTAGGTCTGCGCAAGGCGCGGATTAAACACCTAATAAAATATGAAATATGAATTGAACTCTCCACTGGTTGATATCTTTTGAGACGACAGTGTAAAATTGATATGTGTCCAATTATTTTTTGCATGCATAAAATCAATTCATTTGAATTTTATTAATGTATAAATCATAAAAATGTAAGCATACGAGTTAACAAAAAAAAAACAAAAGCAGAAAATTAATAAATTCATATTTCATTCTATATATAAAAAGCTAATGAAAATTTGACAAAAGTGTCCAAGTATTAAATGCATATAAAAAAATATTTTTCTTATTTTAAGAATCAAAAGAAAATAAACATAAAATCAATGAAATTTTAAATTTATCCCATATATGAAACCTTGACCTAGCCAAAAAAAAATAAATGAAATAAGAAATCTTAAATTTTGACCATTCATTTATATAAAAATCAAGTTGCATAAACATACATAAAATAATAAAATACATAGAAAGGTAAAAATACAAGGGGATAAAACCACAAGAAAATGTTGACCATTCTTTTACCCGAGAGATTTTACTCGCTAGAAGAGTGTCCATCTTTTTCTTCCTTATAATCGCATTATTTTTGATGTGATTTTCATCTTTGGCTATCCATCTTTTCTTTTGTTGTATTACATTGACTCATTCCCAAATAAGAGCTAAAAATGTCATTCGAATAAGAATCCAATTTACCGATTCTTTCGAAAGAAATATAATTTGAGATTACCAACTTTCAACGACTATACGAATGTCGTCATACAACAAAGATGCATCTTCTATTCCAAACCGTCCTTTCCTCCATGGTGGTTGTTTCCATAATAATGCCATGATCAGCAAAGTAAAATCACATAAAAAATCAACCTAGAGACATCTATACGATTTTTCAGGATCCCAACATGGCTTTAAGATCCTTCCAATTTCAGTCGATCTAGATTTTATTCTTTCAAGTGGTGTGCGCTCATTATTTCTCTCAATTCCGATGATGCCAGGATCGAATACCCAAATTACATCTCCAAACCAAAAGGTGGAGACGAATAGAATGTGAGAAATTCTAATAACCAAGAAACAAAAATCCATCAACATCATTACCTGAACATCTTCAGCCACTGAATAAGGACAGTTAGATTTTTGTATAAGATACCGATGAGACAAAATAGTCTCAAGGCATATTATATACATATGTTTCTCATTTCACAATCTGAATAGAAGTGAAGATCTCAATGAAGATGGAGCGTCATCGTGCACAGAGAAAAAACCAATGCCTGAGATGTATGCGTAGTGGATCGTAAAAAGAAACTGCTCCACACTGCCATGTAAAAAATCCATTATCGAGAGCGGTTGAAGAAATATGATTAGTAATCGAAAAATAATCACCCAGAAAGTACAATAAATGTGATTTGGATGCCCTCTGGTAAAGAACATCATGAATTCATGATTCTAATCATCAGAAACGGATCTCAATTCTACTTCACGATCGGTGACAACACTCTTGCCGTCATGATCACCACTGGAACCTCGGTTCTTCAATCACTAACTGTTTAAGAGAAGCTTCATGAATCAATTACCGTGAAGAATTATTTTTTTAATAGAAAAACTGTTCTTTTTAGAATCGCCTCTCAATCACCTTGAGGAGAGAGAAGAGAGCGATTGAATATAACGATTACACTTATCCGAATAATGTCAACTATTTATAAGGGTTTCATATTCAAAACTCAAAGGTTATAATAGACATGATTTATAAAACTGTTAAAAATTATATATTGAAAAACTCTATATAACTGTTTATAAATGCAAATTTCATCAAATTTTTTTTTAATAATATATATATTTTATAAATAACATTAATAAATAATAATACAAAATTTCGCGGGAAAATTTTTAATCATATCAATAAATAATAATACAAAATTATCCGTGAAATATGGATTATCTATTAGTAATATATAAATACTAGGATACAACGACAGTTAACAGCACGAAATATTTTCGACTCTTTTTTTTTTTTCTTTCGTCTAACTTATCTCTCAGCCCTAAAAATTATCCCTAAAAATTAAAAAGCCCCAGTTCTCAATTAGTTTCACAGTTCTGAGAATTTCTCTCTCTGTCGCTTGATCCTCTTTGATTCAGGTATGCTTCTCAAATCCTTTTATGATTCGATCCTAAATTTCGGTCTGCTGGAGATTACTGACCCGTGTTACCGATCTGATCTGAAGCTTTGGATTAGAATTTGATTTTTTTTTCCTGATCTTTACTTCTCTTTTGGATTCCCTGTTACCCACATAAAAAATAATCGGTACTTTCGATGCCATATGTAGTAAAAATCAATACTTTCGATACCACCTTCTCCAATTTTGTGCCTTTTTTGTTACGTTCCCAAGTTTTTGCGTTGCCTCCTTTGAATAGAAATCGTTTGTTTCAGGGAAGACTTGTGAAGTGTCGTATCAACAATTGATACTTTCGTGATCGTTGCTTGCAATTTTGTGCCTTTCTGTGTGGTTGACAAGGTTTGGATTGTCATTCTCTAAGCTAGTTCATGTGGCGTAATAAGTTTTGTTTATCTGTTTCTTTATCCATATTAAGTCCTTGTTGCATCGCTGGTGGCTTATTGGTTAATTAGCCCTCTCGGTTTCCTTATCCATGTTGAGTTCATGTGGGTTCTTCCGGTTGCTTAGCGTTTAAGCTTGAAGCTTAAAATCCTTTTGATTTGATCCGTTTACTATGATTTATGACTTTTTCCATTTGTTTTATGCTCCTTGGTAGCTTAATTTAAAACCTTATTTGCAGCGATTAAGCATTGAAATCTGCTTGTTTCTTTATAATGGAGCTACGAAATGCTAAGAAAGATGAGAATGAGAAAACCCTTGAGGCCTCGGTTGTTGAGAATGAGATAACTCTTGAGGCCACGGTAGTTGGGAATGATAAAGATGCCGGGAAGAATGGGGAAGTGGTGGTTGAAGCTGAAGCTGGAAACGATGAGAATGAGGTTGTAGAAACCTCTGCTGGAGAAAAAAGTAAGGAAGATGAGAAGTCTGTCGAAACTTCCATGGATGGGAAACTGGAGGACACAGCCTCAAAAGTACCCTCTGTTATTGGTTCTGTTGAGGAAAATAAAACAGAGAATGGGACTGTTAAAGAACCCTCTGTTCTTGCTTCTGCTGATGCAAGTTCCTCTGGAATGGAAAAGCCAAAGGGATTACTGGCGAAGAAGAAGATTGTTAAGAAAGTTAAGAAGCTAGTGAAAAAGAAAGTCGTAAAAGGCTCTGCTGTTCAAGTGGCTGGTGAAGAGAATGTCACTGTAGAAGAAAGTGTTAAGAAAGACGAACAAAGTGCAGAGCCTTCTTTTGGTGAAAGCGAAAACGAAACAAAGAAGGTTGTAGAGTCTGTTGCAGATTCTCCTCAATGTTCTTCTGGAAAAGAAAAAGATTCCGAAACTTCTCTTGGAGAAGATGATATGGAATCTAAGAAAGAACTTGAAGAATCTGCAGAAGCTCCTGAAGATGATGATGAAAATGTCTCTGGAGCCGAACCTTCAGGTGAAAAAACGCTAGAAGAGGTAAAGGGAAAAGCCAATACTCTGAAGAGTGTTGGGAAGAGATTGC
Source organism: Eutrema salsugineum (assembly GCF_000478725.1). NCBI lineage: Eukaryota > Viridiplantae > Streptophyta > Magnoliopsida > Brassicales > Brassicaceae > Eutrema > Eutrema salsugineum. Next base: position 11,067,947 of record NW_006256414.1, on the reverse strand, counting down.
TTAAGGGGCAGAAAGTCAAAGGCAATTTTGCTCAGGGATCTAAGGAAGGAGACACCGGAGCTTCTTCAGGAGGAAACGTGATGGAAGCTGAGAAAGCTATTGATGTTTCTGTTGAAGCCCCTGAAAAAGTTTTGTCAGTGCAAAAGAAACAACCAAAAAAACTGAGAAGGAATGCCAAACTAAAAAAGACTCTAGCAGCACCGTTAGCTAAAAACGTAGGTGATAATGGAACTCCTAAGCTGGAGCAGAATAACAACTTGTTAGCTGTAAACGAGCAAAGCAATGTTGTTGAGAAATCCAATTCGCTGGATGTGAATACTAATGAAGGAGGCCAACAAAAAAATTTGGATAAAACTGGCTTGGCTGAGGGCAAGAGACGCAAAAGGAAGAGAGGGGGAAAAAAGGTTATAGATTCAAACAAGAAACAAAGGAACGAGGTAGTAGCTGTTGGAGATGTAACTCAGCAAAGAGTGGACGAGGGCAAAAAGCAGCCTGTTGACCCTGAGAAAAGGGAAATGGCTGAGCAAGGAAAAGAGAAGATTGCTGGATTGATCTTCATGTGCAATGCGAAAACTAGACCCGATTGTTTTCGGTTCAGTGTGATGGGTGTACAAGAGAAAAGGAAAGATTATGTCATGAGTATCAAGCCTGGGATTAAGCTTTTTCTCTATGACTACGATCTCAAACTTCTCTATGGAGTTTTTGAAGCATCCTCTGCGGGTGGGATGAAACTTGAGCGCAATGCTTTTGGTGGATCCTTTCCCGCTCAGGTAACATTGCTACACCCATGTTTGCTAGACACTTCATTTGACACCTCTTTTCAAAAATGAAAATATCATCTCCTCTACTAGTATTTTAGATGATATGCGTTTTTTCGTTCATTTTGTTTGTCATAGCTTATTTATCTTGTGTAGTTTGATGATATTCTGTGCATTTTTCAGGTGCGCTTTAAGGTCGTTAGAGATTGCTTACCGTTGCCTGAGAGCCAATTCAAGAACGCAATAAAGGAGAACTACAACAACAGAAACAAGTTCAAAACAGAATTGACTCGTAAGCAGGTAAAGCACATTTTCGTTTTCTGAAATTTTTATCATTCTTCCAAACCATATTCATCTCTTCTTTTATCGTGTTCTTAAGGTATTCAAGCTTACAAAGCTTTTCCGACCAGCTCCTCTCCCTACACAACTAACCCACACTCTGCCAATCCTGGTTCCCCGTGATGTTGATGAGAAAAGATCCAACAGAGACCGTTATGCTCCTGGCAGCAGCAGAACTCACCTTACCCGCACTCATGAAAGGAGCCGCAATGCTTCACCTCCTCCACGCAGAGAAGAACCACCTCGTGATTTATATCTCAGTGAAAGAGAGTACCGGAAATACGGCTTAAGAAGAGGAGAAACAATCCAGCATTACCCAATTCCTCCTCCTGATTCTTCTTACCGAGACCGTGTTCCTTTGGATTCCTACCGTCCATCTGTGGACCATGAGCGTCTTTTGGACCATGAGCGTCTTTTGAGACATGCAGAGATGGAGAGGCATGACCGTAGAGAAGTACGTTCTCTTCATTTACCTGAGAGAGACTACCACCCGTATGAACTTCTAAGTTCTAGAAGGGAAATCCTAGCTCGAAACTCTCCTGAGCCACAAGCTTCATCAGCTATTGCTCTGGACTCATACAGGAGAGACCCGTATTACAGATACGAGTACCGTTCTCCGGAAAGACCATCAAGAACATACCTGGCTCCTTCGGGAAGAGAAGGCGATGATTTGTATTCCAGGTATGTTACAGCGGATTCATTGGCTGAGTACTACCGATCATCGCGTAGTAGATTCCCTGAATCTGAGCTTCTGCCTTCATCGGTAACATCCGGGTATGTTTATTCAGGGTCTTTGCCTTATTCTCACCGTTGATTTCAGACTCTGTAATTTTATCTCTCTCCCTCTCTCTCTCTCTCTCTGTGACACTCTCCTTTGGATGGATTGGATTGGACATGCATGGTTGGTTTAACCGAACTTGTAATGTTTATTACTTGGTCATTGTACCAATTGGCTTTGCCAAATAATACTTTCTCAGATAGTGCTTGATTCAAGAGAATAGCTTATACAAAGTTTTTTGTTATATACATATTTCCACTTCGTTATGGCATAATATAATACATATTCTCTGTATGAGATACTGCTAGAACCAAGATAACCCCCGTAGATATTGTCACTCTATTGTATATGTCCAAGAAAACTTAAGCCTCTAGAAACTTGTGTTTAGTTAAACTAAACCAATGTACTTACAAATTTTAGGTGCTTGTTCATGTAAGAATCAAGTTTATTAAGGAACCAAACACTATCAATTAATCGATAAACATGGGAGAATATGCCAGTTTTGCCATTTTGTAACTTTTTGAGCTTCTCAGGATATTTTGAAGGCTACCCGAAAACATGTCCACAAGACAGACAAAGAAGTCTATGACCTTAGTTTGTGTAGCTAAGATTGAGATCAACAAACGAATGTCCACTGCGACCATTCTTAATCCTTGACTGCAAAAAAACTAGTACCTGAACTAGCTTGTTCTCTCTTTTGGTTTCATTGAGCTTAATAAAACGTCAATGGAACCGCCACGAGGCAAATTAGTCAGTTGATCTTGCTTCTTACACAAACAATAGCTTCCTTTTGGCTAGAACCATGATTGTCTCTCATATCATGAGCCTTCTCTTTTAGAATTCGATTGGAAAGGTTAATATCATCAGTATTATCAGCGACCTCTAAACATGTTTTCAAATGTGAAGCATCACTCTCAGTATCCTTCTTAGCTGGTGGTATTGATGGGAGGGGTCTCCAGAGCAGCATTGTTAACATCAACTTGGGACTCCACAATCTTCAAAGAGCGTTTCCTCTTCAATTTTTTGCTTGATTTTCTTCCCAATTTGTATCGCGTCGGCAAGCTTTTCTCCTCTGTAATCAAGATAAGATTCATAAGTAGCATCAACACGATCTACTTTGAGCTTGCTGCTTTGAGGACTTCTTTCGCCTTTTCTTCTTTGTAGTTGGACCTTTTTTCAAACCACTGCTTTGATTTGTATTTTATGATTATGATTTCAACTATATGAGCAAGTGAGGTTTCAATTAACGAAATGTCTTGAGATAAATCAAAATTCTGTATTGGAATTTCTTAATTTTACATACTCCTAGATTCTTTAGTGTAGCATTCGTTAAAAATTGACCAGTCATTCTATACTGGACCAACAACACCTGCCTTTCAATCTTGGTTTAGAAATGGCTTTTGGAACTTCCCATGAACCCAAACTCGGTACATGTTTTTACCCTTTCTCCGGTTTACTGCTTTTACACAACAATTTTCAAGCTCAACCTGCACACAAGATCAAACTATTTAAAATTAGCTATAAAAATCCAAAAAAGTTTAATTCTGCACAAATTATCATAGAATGAAACATATGAATAAATAGAAAACTGAACACCAATAAATCAATCAGACAACAAAGAACAGGGAGAAGAAAGTTTACCTCAATGAATCCAGCATTGGTAAACAGTCTCCGGACAGTGTCGAGACAAAAGAAATACGAAAGGGTGCCATCAGACCGCACGTATTCCCTAAAACCGATACGTTTCTCTGGCTCGAACCGCAGCATAGTCATGTCGTATAATCCTGGATTTTAGTTTTCATTCAAAGTGTTTAAAGCCTATTAGTTTCTCCTTATTTGTATAGCATATGTAACCATGACCTTTTATGCTGATTTAATAATTACCATAATCTCTGAACAAGAGTAGACCACCAGGTTTCAGCACAGCAAAGCATTCCTTGATAGCTCTCGGCATCCTTTCTTTAGGCACTGCGGACAACGTGAAAATCTGACATAACATAACAAACCGAGTTTCAATGAGCTATGTCTAATGGTTAAGAATCAGATCATAGAACATGAAAGATATATGGATTTAACCTCTATCTTGTTACTAGATTAAAACAATCATTTGATGACCCACAAATCTAGATCCACTGCAGAAATATGGCATTAAGCGCATTGTTTGGTCTTAACTAAATGAGGGATGTGCACATACCAGAGTGACAAAATCCACCCCGCCGATGCAATGTTCATTCAATGAACATTTATAATTCCTTTCACTGTCTCCTATTAATGAAGAAAGTGTAAGACACACAAGATGTATATGAGAGATCAATGTGTATATTATGTACAAGGGACCAAAACCTGAATGGTAGCAATGTTGCTTAAGCATAAAGCTGTCTCGACAACGATCACATGCCACCCAATTTGGGAATTCAGACGTCGAAAAGTCACAACAGAAAGAACGGAAGTTATCAATTGTAGCAATAGCGCGATCAATGTTCTCTTTCGTCCTAACAAGAGCCTCACTGCTACAATCACAAGCGTATACAGTAATGTTCTTGCTCCCACTGCGCAAAATAGCAAAGATCACCGATACAGGTACATAAGAATAAGCACCGAATTTGTTAAGTAATTATCATACAAAACACAAATCACTGTAAGTAAAAGAACAACTCTGAAATAATATAGCAGTTTCAAAACTTTCTACAGCCTACAGAGCCTCTATACCAAACTTGAACATTGCATCAAGCAAAGAGAAGCAAAAAGCGTATACAGTAATGCTCTCTTTAGTCCTAATAAGAGCTTCACTAATACAATCGCAAGCGTATAGAGTAATGTTCTTGATTCCACTGCGCTAAAAAGCAAAGATAAACCGATACAGGTACATAAGAATAACGGAAAGATTAAGCAGCAAATTAGTTAAGGAATTAGCTCATACAAAACACAAACCACTGTAAATTAAAGAAGAGTTTTGGAGTAAGATTGACAGTTTCACAACTTTAGACAGCCTACAGAGCCTCTACACCAAGTTTGGACATTGCATCAAGCAAAGAGAAGCAGAAAGTGAAGAACCAAACGAGCTACCGTAAAATCGGAAGCACTGTACTTCCATTACCACAACCGACTTCCAAGAGTTTAGAGTTGTCGCCACAGGACACTAATTCTGGAAATTCTTTCAACAAATACCTTCTTTCCTACATGCATTTGCATAAAACGGATGAGTCAAGACGAAGAACAAATCATTCTACTCAAAATCTATTATCAGTCCATGAACAAGTATTGAATTAGAGCCAAAATTTCTGCGCACATCTTTGATGTTTCTTCAATTCTCGTCTCTTTTTTCTCTTATTTTGATTCAGTTAACTATGAAATCGATCCCTAATCTGCATTATTTGCATCTACCTTCTACAAATCTGCTTACTAGATAAGATCCAAAGTAACTGATGTTGATAATTTCAAACCGAGAAAAACGAAAACCTATAGGATTTAGGATCGGGAATAGCATCAATATTTTGAAGGTTTCAGAAAGGAATTTGGACTCGAGATATAAGAGTTCGATCGGTGAATTGATGTTTGTGTGTACCTTGAAGAATTTTCCGGAGAAGTGACGGGAGTGGAAATCTTGCCATGGCTGAGAATCTGGTGAAGCAGAAGAGGAGGAATCTCGACGTTGATCTTGATGGTGGAGATGGTGGGAGAGAGAAGGATCATTCTCTACCAAGTTTTTGACATATTCCCATTCGAAATCCTTGGAATGATACTCTGCTGCTTCCACTCTTTGCTCCATCTTCGAATGTCTCTGTTCTCTGTCTCTCTACCTCCCTCTCTCTTTTGATTTTTTAGCAACACGGACCGGTAAAAACCACACTGAACCGGTCATTTTAGAAAACTAGTAAACACGGTTGGATTAAGGGGGTTCTATATCGTTTGGACATTCGGTTATTCGGTTTCAATTGGGTTCGAGTTTTTTTTTCGAATTTTAGAAAATATAGAACAAATTTTGAACCAAAATCCAGTTTGGATCAAGTTATAATGAGGTTGATCACGTGATAATAATAATAATAATAATAATAATAATAATAATAATAATAATAATAATAATAATAATAATAATAATAATAATAATGCGGTGATCCAGTTCGAGTTTTTGAATTTTTAGTTTTTATTTTATTTAGATTTTAGAAAATAAGTTCAATTTTAAAGTCAAACTATTTTTTTATTTTATTTCAATTTGATTCTTTTTGGGACAAAAAAAAAATATAACTAAGGATTTTGAAGGATTTGAGTTTTAAAGAGTTTTAAAATGATTTGAGTTTATTAGATAAAACTACCATGAATTGTTTTTATCTTTCTATGAAATCTCACCTAAAACTACAAGATTTATATTTTTATACTTTTAATTAAGAAATTTCACCAAAACTTAAAATCATTAAAAATCCACTACAAATTTAGTGCTTATAATCTTTCCAATAACTAAAGATTTGAAAGTTGGTGCGGTCATCAAACTAAACACAAACCACGAAGAAAATTGCACAGAACAAAGACAAACCGAGAAAGTAAAAAAAAAAACAAAAATAGAGCCAAAAAAAGCCAAACTATGGTCAGCCAATAAAGAAACTTGAGTCAAGCACCCCTAGAAAAACCAGTGTATGAGAGACAATAACTCGGGAGCAGCCAAGTAACGAGATCTATCTCAAACTCTTGGCCAAAGCAGGTTCAGCCCACTCAAGAACACCCATGTGCTTTGTTCAGCCTAAACAAAGGGCAACATCAATAGGTCCAGCTTAACGATCACTTAGGTATTGATTGGTTTACCCGCTATTACCATCAAACGCAGCGTTTGTAAGTGATAGCGATTAGTGACGTTTTATAACAATTATAGAAATCGCTGCAAACCATTCCGTATCATTTTATACTGCTGAAATCTAAAAACTGCTTCCCGTCAGCATTTGCAGTTGCAGGCGGTAGCGGTTAGATTAAAAAAAATCACGCTAGAAAAAAAATGGAAAATCACTTTAAAAACAATTATAAAACTCTAACCATACTAATGTTCTCTTATCTATATATATATATATATAAATTTTAACTTATCACTTTTTCTGTCAAGTTTTAGTCCCTAGATTTTTGAGTGCACTCTATAAAGAACATATTTTAAAAAATATTAAAAAGCAATTTGGAGTTGATTCGAGTTAGAGTCGTGCAAAAAATCGATTAGATCAATTGAAGAAATTTCACATCATGCATAAGACAAATTGCTCAGAAGATCCACATATTAGAGCAAAAAAATTCTAGTTTATCATATTATTAGACACAATTTTGGGTGATGTTCCCAACAATTGAAATAAAATATGTTATTATAAAATTTATTAGTTTTAAAATAATTATTTAGTATTTATTTATAATTTTTATTATTAATTATTTTGAACTAGTGATTTTGATATTAAGCATAATAATATAGTTTTTTTTTTTTATAATTATGTATGATGTTTATTTTGATAATTTTATGTTTAACCGCTAAAACATCCGCTGGTTCGCCAATCAAAAATGTTCCGCAAATGGATCAATCTTAAAACATTTAACCAGTCGTTTAAACCACTTAATAATGCTCAAAACCGCAATCGCCCGCTTCCACAAACTCCTGCACTCGCAGTCGCAACTGCTGCATTTAAACCAGTCAGACCCTTAGAATATATTCTTAGCTTATTTTGAGCATGAAAGTGGAATCAGCTCAATATGAGTTACATTATTGCCACATATACGCATTAAATAAAAGATTTTGACCAAAAAGAATTAAGTTATGAATCAAATCATAATTGTTCCATAATCTTGACCCATCAAAGGCAAACGGAGAATTGTTCAATAACTTGTGTCTTGTTGTCCCCTTTAGGTTTCTTCCTTTCCATTCTTGGTGACTTCACTAATGGTTAAACCATCTTTGGTACATCAAACAAGGTGTGAAGACATTCACCATCCGAGATTTTCTTATCATACTCATCAAGTCTTAGGGCATTATCATTCATCGCATTCACAACCTTGACCTCTTCATGTTGATCCTTCAAATCTTTTTTTAGTTTCCATTCTTCTCATTAGTGATTGTGCCACAAAAGTCGATAGTAGAGGCCTTGATGGGATAAGAGACCTTGGAGTTGATGTGTAGAAGAGTCACTCTCTTGTTGGGAAAATCTATTGTTGCACCTGCAGTGTTAAGGATAGGAGTTCCTCGAATAAATGGAAACTTGTGAGATTAAACCATCTCCTTGACCATGAAATCAGTATGAAGAGGGTAGTCTTCAATCAACCCTAGAGGATATTTTGAAGAAGCATCACCAAACATGATGGAGGATGAGTGCTACTTTATGTCCTTGATCCCTAATCTCTTTACCATCTCAAGCAAGATCACATTTACACTTGCACATTAATCACATCAAGCATCTCCAAATCTTCAAAAAAGCAAGATATGGAGAATTTACCTGGATTCCCAAGCTTGGAAACAGACTTGGGCTCAAGTGGTATTGTTCTTGCTGAATCAAAGACTCCCATGAGTTCTTCCACTTCCTCTTGGTTTTGAAGAATGGCGTTGATGAATTTTTGGTGTAGAAGAACTTGAGACAAGTTATTTTCTTAGGAAATGGTGCTCTAATTTTATTCATGTTCGCCTTGAAGCTTGAGAAGACATTCTTTTGAGTTTTGGTAAGAAATCGACCAGGAAATGAAAGTTTAGGCTCATATGGAGGAGGTTCAATGCTAGCAATTTCCTTCCTTTCAACCATATCTGTCACCACATTTTTCTTCCTTAACCTCTTTATTAAGATACTTCTCAACCTTCCCTTTGCTAGAAACCACCAAATCTGCAACCTTAGAACCATGGAAAAGTCTAGATCTCTTCAATTGCTTTTTCATTCTCATCATCACGTGCACATTACTAGAGAATATATTTTTCCAATACTCCTTCGGGGTTGCTTCAGCCTTATTTGGTAATACCCCACTTGAACTCTTGGAATTGGAAGCGATTTTAACTGTCTTCAAATGAGAAGCCAAGCTAGTAATCTTACCATCATGATCATTGTAATTTCCATATATCTTGTTATAAATATCCACAAACTTCTTTCCTATATCTGAATAGCTCTTGGTTTTTCCTTCTAGAACCTGTTGCAACAATGGTTTATCCTCGTTGTCTTGAGATAGATGTTGATTAGGAGGATTACCTTGGTTGTTGAATTGATGCTTAGTTTGGAAATTCCCTTGTGGAAATCCTTGTCCTTGATTTTTCATAGGACAATAGGAGAGGTCTTGCAGGTTCTCTACGTTTGTGCTCTGATAAGACATGTTATGATGATTACGATAGTTCGGGTTGTAACTTCCTTGATAACCACCAACAAAGTTGACCTCTAGATGACTCTCTTGGTTAGTTTTAATCCCATTCTCTTGATACACTTGGTTACCATAAAATTTTCTAACATAGTTGATTACCTTTTGAGTTTCTTGCAACAATTTATCCATGTTGTCATTCAAGACCTTTATCTCCTTTCTTCTTTGATCCCCTGATGCTGCTATGACTATCGGGTTGTCTCTCAGCTCCAGGTAATAAAAAATGTACAAAAGTGTGATGCATGTTATGCTTAGGGTATCTACAGGGAATCATTGCTTTTCTGCAAAAACTTTGGACAAAGAATTAGTAAGAAAGTCTAAAACGATTTTTCAAAGAGAGTTTTCTGTTGTCACGAATTGTTAAAAATGCAAAACATAAAAGTACAAGTCGGCTGTAAGCAATAGTAAAACAAATGTGGGGTCGACAAGATTATCTCAAGGGTATTCTTGATTCAAAACATGGTTCAAAGCTTGATGCATGATTCTAGCTAACTCCACAAAGTCGAACACAGGATTATAGGTAACCTATTTTCATAGAACTAACTACCTAATCTCTAACAATTTAACAAGTCTTCTTTCAATGCTTGCAATAAAGTCAAGTTCATTAATGTTCACAATATTTATAAGTATGCTTTTGTATCATATAGTGAAATTGTTCTCCTAACAGACACTCTAATTCAGAGTTCTTATGGGTAGGATTTACCTTAGATCAGTCTTTAGCTCATGATGCTAGATCCATGCAGTAGTAATAAACCTAGAAAGGTTTGAGATTATCAAAAAAGAATAATAGAATAAGAATATAAAGGAAATATTTTGTCTTTAGAATATTTAAGAAGGATTTTTAAATCAGCTTAAACTGAAAATTAAGAATCGAAAGATATACCGATTTTGAGAACTGAGGATCAGGATATCTCATCTCTCTCCTCCTTAATCAGAACTTGTCCCAGAATTCAAAAGAAAAGAATTGCAGAAAGAAATGAAAAGCTTACGACCAAAAGAATGATAGGGGCACAATAAATAAACTGAAAGCCATGTTAAATAAGCATCAACACAAGGCCAAGGCCCAATACACTTAACAAGTCGGTTAGGTAGTTAGTTAGGGTTTGTGTTATTTCCTTATTGGATTAGGAGTTATCTAGTTCTGATAGGAAAAGGAAAAGTGGCTTAGCAAAGTTGTGCAAGACACTATATATATATGTAAGTCATTGATGAAGTTGCATCAATGAGAAATACATGCTTTGGTGTTTAGTTTTGAGAGATTTTCTAAACATAATAAGAGAGTTATTCTTATAAATAAAGTTTGTTCTTGATTTAAATACTTGAATTGGTATCAGAGCTTAAGGAGAAGCTTGAGACCTTGGATATCGAACACGAAGATCATTCGATATCTAACCATGGGAGATATCGTCCAAACTCTAATCTGAAGGAAAGTGTTCCTTCTTCTATCCAGAGCCCTCTGTTAACCTCGAAGAATTATACAGTATGGGCTATGAGGATGAGAGTTCCTATGTGAATCCATAAGGTGTGGGAAATAATCAAACCTGTTTCGACTGATCCCAACAAGAATGATATCGCAATAGGACTCCTCTTTCAATATGTCCTTGAGGTTCTTATTCTGCAAGTCGGCGAACAAGACTCTCCAAAAGGGATACGGGACGCGATCAAAGCACGGAATTTAGGACTGATCATGTCATGGAAGCAATACTTCAAACCCTAATGTCCGAGTTCGAGAGAATCAAGATGAACGAGTCGGACAAGATAGATGACTTCGCGGAAAAGTTATCTGAACTAGCTTCAAAATCAGCTTTTCTAGGGCAAACAATCGAAGAACCAAAACTTGTGAAGAAGTTTCTTAACAGTTTGTCTAGGAGTAAGTTCATTCCTATCATCGTCTCCCTCGAGCAGGTGTTGGATCTGAAGATAACCAGTTACGAAGACATAGTAGGAAGGCTTAAGGCGTAAGAAGAAAGGATTCTCGAGGAGGAGAATCACGGAGACACCCAAGGCAAGCTAATATACGCTAACTCAGATCAACAAAGTTTATCAAGCTCAAGAGGGAGAGGACGAGGAAGAGGAGGCAGAGGAAACAGAGGACGAGGCAGAGGAGGAGGGTCTAACTCACAAGAACAATCAACAAATCAGAACCAATCAAAGGAGAAGAAGGATCGGTCGAAGGTGATTTTTTATCGATGTGATAAACCCGAACACTTTGCATCTGTCTGTCCTGAACATGCACAAAAGACACAAGAGGCAAATAAAGTGGAGAGAGAAGATGCTGACGAAGCACTTTATATGCATGAGAATGGTGTTCTTAAATGAAGAGAATCTAATACCAAAGAACTATGAAAACAAAGGAGGTGAACAAGGACTTTGGTATCTAGATAATAGAGCAAGTAATCACATGACCGGCAACAAAGCATTCTTCTCTGAGCTCAACGAAAACATAAGGGGCAAAGTGAAGTTTGGAGATGGCTCTTGCGTGGGAATAGCTGGAAAGGGATCGATTCTGTTTCATAAGCAGATGAGCAGAAAACTGTGTCAGAAATCTACTATATACTCAAGCTCAAGAGCAACATTCTAAGTCTAGGACAAGCCACCAAAGCCGACTGTGATGTCAGAATGAGGCAGGATTACTTGACTCTCCATGATCCGAGTGGAAGACTCTTGGTGAAGGTTATACGGTCACCCAATAGACTTTACGAAGTCAACCTGAAGATTGGAAAACCGATATGCCTAAACACGAGTATAGAGGATGAGACTTGGAGATGGCATGCAAGGTTAGAGCATATCAGCTTTTAAACAATGAAAGCTATGTCACAACAAGAGATGGTTTACAGTCTACCAGAAATTCGAGAAGAACAAAGGACTGTGTGAGGCGTGTTTAGTAAGAAAACAGACTCGACAAAGCTTTCCAAAAGCATCAATTTTCCGAGCTTCAAGACCATTGGAACTTCTTCACGCAGACTTGTGTGGTCCGATTCCACCACCAACCATCACTGGTAACAAATACATATTTGTTATCATAGATGATTTTACAAGATACATGTGGTCGATCTTGTTAAAAAAAATTGAGGCGTTTGGACGATTAAAGGCGTTCAAAGAGCTAGTTGAAAAGGAGCTTGGAATAACACTATTGACTCTTAGAACCGACAGAAGAGGAGAGTTTACCTCAAGGGAGTTTTATGAGTTTTGTGAGTCAAAGGGGATCAAGAGGCATCTCACAGCTTTCTACACACCACAGCAGAACAGTGTTGTAGAGAGGAGAAACCGAACCCTAATGGAGATGACTTGGAGCAGTCTCAAGGCTATGAAGGTACCTAATTACTTGTGGGGAGAAGCAGTTCGGCACACAACATACATAATCAACAGGGTACCTACAAGAGCTTTTAAGAACATGACTCCTTATGAATGCTTGCAAGAGAAGAAACCAAGTCTAGAGAATTTAAGAGTCTTTGGGTGTCTTGCATACTCAAAGGTTGAAGCTGTAAATCTCAAGAAGTTGGATGATAGGTCGCAGATGCTCGTACACCTTGGAATTGAGCCAGGATCCAAGGCGTATAGACTCTATAATCTAGAGACAAGGAGAATTGCAGTAAGCCGTGATGTGGTTTTCGATGAAAAGGCAAGCTGGAACTGGAACAAACCAATAGACGGATCAGTAAGGGATCCAGGGATGTTTCAGATGAGGTGGGGTGAAGTTATTGATGCAGAAGGATGATGCGAGCTAGGCTTGCTGTCGCAAAATAATTTTAAATTTATAAACCCTAGTGTCTGCAAGTGCACAGTCGTGCGTTGTAGTACTTAGGGTGTCGATCCACAGGGAGAGTTGTCTTTTCTGCAGAAACTTCAAACTGGATTAGTAATCGAACTCAAAGACCAATGGGGGTTTTTGTGTGGGGTTTTGGTGTCACGATTTCTACTAAGCTAAACAAGAAATAAAAATAGATCAAAACAAGGATGAAAAACGTGCTGGGGATTAGGGTTCATCTCTAGGGTTCATGATCTATGACACAAGAAATTTAAGTAAAGATTTTCTATGATTCTGAAACTAGGATAGACACTTGTAACACTACAAGAAAGAGGGGCTTTTCCAACGAATTATTTACGACGATTTATAGTCGTCGTAAATTTACGACGACATTACGTCGTACTTACGACGTTCAAAAATTTCATCGTAAATTCGACGTAAAAAAGTACCCTCATAAAATCGTCGTAAAATTACGACGATATTACGACGAATAAAGAACGAATTTTATTTTGTCGTAATGTTGTCGTAAAATTTTCATCGATAATACGACGAATTGTCCTCTATCTTGTAATTGACGTAAAATCGATGTAAATGTGTTGTAAATTTTATTTCGACGTAAATTTGATGTAAATATGCAATGGTAATATGTTGGTAACCAAACAAAAAATCTATATATACCCTTTCTTCTCTCATTATTCCATTAACCCAAAAAAACATATAAAGACACAAATTTTTTGAGTCTTTGAATGTTTAAGTAAAATTTTTAGTAGTTGAAATTTATATCAAATTTCAAAAACAAAAAGTCAAATATTTGTTTTTGAAATGTTTATATACGATCTACGAAAGTGGATGTATACGCCCAAAAATGGTGATGGGTCGTTGACTGAAGACTTCAAAAACGGATTGGAAATATTCATGTACCAAGCCGGCCTTATGCAAACTGTAATTGAAAGCGGCAAAATGTATTGTCCTTGTGTGAAATGCAAAAATAGGAAACATATTCCTATTGACACTGTCTGGCAGCATTTATTGAATAGAGGGTTCATGCCCCAATACTTTATTTGGTATCAGCATGGAGAGGGATATGGTCAAAGTAGTGGTCAGATGGCAGCACGGAGTAGTAGTAATCATCAAGAACATGAGGATTTTGAAGCGTCAAATGATTATCAAAGTAATCAAGTTCAGGGTGAAGATCATGATAGGATGCATGAAATGGTTACTGATGCATTTCATGAAACACATGCTGATACTGTTGAAGAGCCCAATGCGGATGCGAAATGCTTTTATGATATGTTAAACGCAGCAAAACAGCCTCTTTACGAGGGATGTAGGGAAGGTTTATCAAAATTATCATTGGCAGCTCGGATGATGACAATAAAAACTGATCACAATCTATCTGAAGTTTGCATGAACTATTGGGTAGATCTTATTAAAGAGTATTTGTCAGATGATAATTTGGCTGCTGAAACGTATTATGAAATTCAAAAGCTGGTTTTTAGTCTTGGATTGCCTTCTGAGATGATTGATGTTTGTGTTGATAATTGTATGCTTTTTTTGGAGAGATGATGAGAAGCTTGAAGAATGTCGTTTCTGCCAAAAGCCAAGATATAGACCGCAAATTGCTGGGCGTAAGAAGATTCCTTACCAACGAATGTGGTATCTTCCTATCACTGATAAGTTAAAAAGTATATCAATCCGAACGGACAGCTGCGTCGATGAGATGGCATGCAGAACATTCACAAATAGATGGAAAAATGACTCACCCGTCTGACGGAAAATCTTGGAAACATTTTAACACCGTACATCCAGACTTTGCTAGGTCTAAGCGAAATGTTCATCTTGGTCTTTGCACTCACGGGTTTAGTCCATTTGGTATGTCTGGTAGGCAATATTCATTATGGCCTGTGATTTTTACGCCATATAACCTTCCTCCAGATATGTGCATGCAAAGAGAGTTTTTGTTTCTAAGTATATTAGTCCCTGGTCCAAATCACCCAAAGCGGGCCCTTGATGTGTTTTTGCAACCACTCGTACATGAGTTAAACCAGTTGTGGCATGTTGGAGTACGAACATATGACTGTTCGAGTTGTAAAAATTTTACGATGCGAGCGGTGCTTATGTGGACAATAAGCGATTTCCCGGCATACGGAATGGTATCAGGTTGGACAACGCATGGGAGGTTATCATGTCCTTATTGTCTTCATAGGACTGATGCATTTCAGCTTAAACATGGTAGGAAAACCTGTTGGTTTGATTGCCACCGTCGGTTTTTACCACCAAACCATCAATATAGAAGAAACAGGCGTTTGTTTATAAAGAACAAATTGGTTCGTCTCCCTCCACCAGTGTACCTAACTGGGGTAGAGCTTGAAGCGCAAATAGATCATTGGGGTGGACTTGAAACGGTCCCCCGAGGAGGAAATTGGCACACTCCAGCGAAAATGCCTGAAGGATATGGGGTTCACCATAATTGGCACAAGAAAAGTATATTTTGGGATCTGCCATACTGGAAAGATCATTTGCTTAGACATAATCTTGATGTTATGCACATTGAGAAGAATTTTTTCGATAACATCATGCATACTGTTTTGAACGTCCAGGGAAGAACCAAAGACAGCGTTAAATCACGGATGGACTTGCCCGATATATGTAACAGAATTGAGTTGCATATGGTGAGTAATGGGAAAGCACCAGTTCCTGTATTTCGGTTGGGTGCTGAACAAAAAACAGCATTGTTTAATTGGGTATCATCAGCCGTGAAATTTCCTGATGGGTATGTATCTAATCTGGCTAAATCTGTGGATAAAGGACAAAAGTTTTCAGGGATGAAAAGTCATGATTGTCATGTGTTTATGCAACGGTTACTTCCTTTTGCGTTTGCTGAACTCCTACCGGGACATGTCCATGAGGCACTAGGAGGTATTGGAGCTTTCTTTCGTGATCTAAGTACAAGGACATTATCAGCAGATGTAGTTGCACAACTGTCTACAGATATTCCAATATTGTTGTGCAATTTAGAGAAAATATTCCCACCTGCTTTCTTCGATGTTATGGAACATTTACCTATACACCTCCCTCATGAAGCAGAGTTGGGAGGACCTGTTCAGTTTAGGTGGATGTATCCGTTTGAACGCTTTATGAAGCATTTAAAAGGTAAGGCTAAAAACTTAGCAAAAGTTGAAGGGTCTATCGTGGAGGGAAGTTTGACAGAAGAAACTTCTCATTTCACGTCTTATTATTTTGCTCCGAAGGTTCGTACACGCGAACGGGCTCCAAGACGTTACGACGATGGGGTGTAGGACAAAGTTACGCAGTAGAAGGTGTGCCTGATATTTTCTCACCAATTGGATGTCTAAGTGGGAAACTAAAAGAAACTTGTTGGTCAAACGAACAGGACTACCACAACGCACATACATATATACTTCTGAATTGCGAAGAATTGGCACCTTACGAGAGGTACATATAAATAAGCATGCATGATTATATTTTGATTGAATAGACGAAATGTCCTTAATTAACAATGTTTTCAAATTTCAGCACTTTTGTCAGTCAAGTACGAGAATGCATTGACGGTGTTTCAGAAGATGAAATTAACAAGCGGAAAGACCAACATTATGCATTGTGGTTAAAAGGTCAGGTCGAGCATGATGACATGACATATGCAGTATGGTTTCATGAGTTGTTCCATGGTCCTATTTCGAAGATAACTACTGCAGCTATGTATTTCACACGTGGCTATGTTTTTCATACTTACAGTCATGCCATTCAACGGGCGACTACAAACTACAGAGTTTGTGTACGAGGTGAAGTAGACTTTTATGGGATCATCAAAGAGATAATTGAAGTGGAATACCCCAGATTAGTAAGAATAAAAACTGTTCTATTCAAATGTGATTGGTATGATCCTACGGTGGGTCGTGGAGTGCGTATTAACAAATTCGGAGAGGTAGATGTAAACGCATCTCGGCGATACAATAAGTTCGAGCCTTTTATACTTGCATCTCAAGCAGAACAAGTCATCTTTGTTCCATATCCTCGAGTACGAAGTACGAGAATTTCATGGCTGGCGGTTGTCAAAGTTGCTCCAAGGCGTATAATTGATGGTGTAGATCTCCCGCCAATGCAACAAGATGATTGTGTCGACATTACAGAACCTGAGGTTGAAGAACATGTTCTTTTAATTGATTCACATAATCAACTAGTTGAAGATCTCCATGGAGACGAAACTGAAGAAGGTGCTGACGAATTTCAAACAAGCAGTGATGATGAAGATGATGAGGACGACGAGGAAAATGTTGAAGACTAATTAAACACGATGACATTTATTTGCATGCTTTGAACGTTTCAATGTCACATTTGTCAAATTTGATAAATTTGTTTAAGTGTTGAAAAGAGAATTTGTTTAAATTTAAATGTGTTAAAAATGAAAGACAATTATTGAAAAGAGAATTTGTTTAAGTGTTGACTTTGTCATGTTGACTATTACGACGAACTTACGATGATTATTTAGAAATCGTCGTAAATTCGTCGTAACATGCAAACCCTAAACCCTATAGGGTTTAGCTTTCCCAACTTACAGAATGGTTTTTGGGTGCATTTTCCTGAGTAACTGATGTATTATATAAGGTTTTGTAGTATAAGATTAAAGAACTTGTAGATATGTGGTTTATGTTACGACGAATTTACGACGAATGGGTGTGATTCGTCGTAAAATCGTCGTAACATACCATCGAGTTTACGACGAAATGTAACCCCTAAATCTTATAATTAATCTTTTCTGGGGTTCAGGGGAGATTTAGATGAAAAGAATGATATGGCTTACCATCTCATTATGTAAAACAACTTTCTAAACAAAAAACAAAATTTCAAAATTTGACATATATGTGTTTATCAAGTAATCTTAAGGTGTTATATACATTTAGGGAAGATGTAAGGATTTATCTTAGATCTTACCAAATTCTTCTTTAAGTTATGTAAACATGCTAAAAAGTTATACAGACCACATTTATCATGTATAGACATGCTTGTATGTTTCAATTTTTGAATTTCATCAGTTTTGGTCTAAACTATCGTAAAATCGTCGTAATATTACGACAATTTTACGACGATATGTAAATACACAGCCGTTATAATTTTTATGATTTATACGGATTTGTCGTAAAATCGTCGTAAAATTACGACGATTTTACGACGACTAACCCTGATCGTCGTAAATTCGTCGCAAAGCCGAGATACAGCCACGTGTGTTTGTCTTATTCGCTTTGTGGTACGGTGGGACCTCTACGAAGAATTTACGACGAATTCGTCGTAAAGTCGTCGTAAAATTACGTCGACTTTACGACGAATATAAATTCTATATATATGGACGCATCCCTTCCTCATTTCGTCGTTCATTTCTCTTATTCCTCTCTCTGCTTCCTCCTTCCTTAGACGCAACCTCTACACCCTTTAAGGTAATTTTTTATTTTATTTTAATTAATATCTGATTTATTTTATTTAGTTTAGAAATTCAAACGGTTTAGGTCGGGAATTAGTTTAGGCTCGGAATTTGTTAGATTTAGGATCAGAATATGTTAGATTTAGGATCCTAATTATAAATTTATATGTAATTTGAAAAATAATATTTTTCCGGTTTTGCAGACGATGACTCGACGGAGGACGCACTACATCAATTTCATGGCGGACGGACACTCTTCCCAGACGTCTGCCTCAGAAAATACCGGGATCGATGTCCCTTCATCTTCCGGAGCCTCCCAGGTTCCGAATACCGTTGCGGAGTAGTCTCCACCACCGCCTCCACCACCACCTCCACCACCGGCTGCCGAACCGGCGGTACCCCTCCCTCCTCAACCGTATGCTTAATTTACGGTTGAGGACTTACTAGCCCTCCCGGGACGGGGGGCTTTACGACGTCTGGTTCCCGGAAAAGCAGAACCAGGTTCTTATTGGTAAGTAAACTTTTCATTTTTTTATTTTTTTTTAATTAATGCTTTAATTCACTTAAATATTAATGTAATCTGTTTTTTTTTTCATAGGTTTAACTTGGATAATTGTGTCGGTCGGAGCGTTTCCGACACAATTAAGAGTCATTTCGTTGAGCCGGACTACAATTGGAGCAAGGTGTCGCAAGAGACGTTCGACACCTGGTACAAGTGCTTCGCGGTAATGTTTTTTAAATCTTCTTTATATTTTTTCAAATTAATTTAAATTTAATTTTTGTTTTATTTTGTTTATATAATTATTTGTTTTATTTTGCAGCAACGGTGGAACTGGGACATCGGGATCAACGAGACGGTCCGGTTGTGGGCTTGCTTGGTTCGTCGTTGAATAGCTCGTTAGTCTTGAGGTTTTCTTCGTTAGTCTTGATGTTTTCTCCGTCTAGAGTCCTGCTAACGTTGTCCTGCGAGTTCTTCAAGTATCTCTTCGCGTCCTGCTTCATGTTCCTCTTCTTGTCTTATTTGCTCGCTATCGGCTCTGTGCCTTGAAACGGTTGTATCTTGAGGGTCCAATGCGGTCTCTTCGAGATTCTTGGTGTTCCGTGCTCCATTTCCTGCCAAGTAAACATGTATACCTGGTTCTAGTTGAGGCTGGCTCTCTTTGAGGCTCAAGCGCGCGAAACCCTCCATTATGTCTAAATCGGGTCCTTTGGGGCTGTCTCGCGTGTAATGCTCTTGGGGCACAGTTTTGAATGCATCTCCAAGTTCCATAGTACTTAGTAATGATTCTAAGGCCAAGTTGAACCCTTCTCTAAGCCTCCTTGCTTTGGAACGGGTCATTGGTGCTTCTTTGAGCTCGGGAACGACCTTTGGGTCTGGTGATGGTTCGATGACCTCATCATTCCCTCCCTCTTCGAGAGGTTTTGTCCTCCAAACTGATTCACCTGCATCATAAGGAGACAAATCAGCAACATTAAAACTATGTTAAATGTTTAGCTCACCTGGGAGTTCCAATCGGTAGGCATTGTCATTGATCTTTTCCAGCACTTTGAAAGGTCCATCTCCGCGAGGGGCAAGCTTGGAACTCCTTTGCTGCGGGAACCTTTCTGGTCTCATATGTAGCCAGACCCACTCTCCTGGTTCGAATACAAGTTTCTTGCGTCCTTTGTCAGCTCTCCTTTTGTATTCCTCTGTTTTCTTCACTATGTTATCTCGGGCCTTTTCATGTATCTTTTTTACAAACTCTCCTTTCTTAAGGCCGTCTAGATTAACTTGTTCAGCTTGGGGTATTGGCGAGAGATCTAAAGGCGTAAGTGGATTAAATCCATACACAACTTCAAAAGGAGACATCTTAATAGCCGAGTGAGTAGCATGATTATAAGCAAATTCAATGAAAGGTAAACTATCTAACCATGTTTTCAAATTTCAACCAAGAGTGAACCTAAGTAAAGTACATAGTGTATGGTTTACCACTTCAGATTGCCCATCCGTTTGAGGATGACAAGTTGTAGAGAATAGAAGCTTGGTGCCAAGCTTTCTCCAAAGGGTCCTCCAAAAGTGGCTTAAGAACTTAGATTCTCGGTCAGAGACAATCGTTCTCGGCACTCCATGTAATCTCACCACCTCTTTAAAGAACAAATCTGCGGTTTGTGTGGCATCATTAGTCTTGTCACAGGGTATGAAATGCGCCATTTTTGAGAAGCGGTCAACAACAACAAAGATCGAGTCTTTGTGCCTGATCTTGGGTAAGCCTAGTACAAAATCCATAGAAATATCCACCCATGGTGCGTTAGGGATAGGTAAAGGTAAATATAGACCATGAGGATGTAACCTGGACTTGGCTTTATGACAAGTAACACATCGTGAGCAGTGTCTCTCCACATCTTTCTTGAGGTGGCCAAAAGAAGTGGTCAGCGATTATGGCTAGTGTCTTGTCCACTCCAAAGTGACCCATGAGACCTCCACCGTGTGCTTCCTTCAGCAATAGCTCCCTCAGAGACCCTTGTGGAATACATAGTCTCTTGTCTCGGAAAAGAAACCCATCGTGTAGGTGATATGAGGTACAAGCCCCCTTGCCATGTCCTTGATAAGCTTCTCCGAACTCTGGATCTTCTTTGTATAGCTCCTTGATATGCTCAAAACCGAGTACCTTGGCCTCCATTGTAGAGATCAATGTATGTCTTCTTGAGAGCGCATCGGCCACCACATTCTCTTGTCCCTTCTTGTACTTGATCACATAAGGAAAAGTCTCTATGAACTCCAGCCATTTAGCATGGCGTCTCTTAAGTGCGGTTTGTCCTCTTAAGTGCTTCAAGGTCTCGTGATCAGTGTGAATGATGAATTCTTTGGACAACAAGTAATGCTGCCAGGTCTCCAATGCTCGGACTAAGTCATATAATTCCTTGTCGTAGGTGGGATAATTTAGTGTGGCTCCACTAAGTTTTTCACTGAAGAATGCCACTGGTCTCTTTCTTTGTTGTAGTACAGCTCCAATTCCCACCCCTGAGGCATCACACTCCACCTCAAACATTTCTTCAAAGTCGGGTAAGGCTAAGACAGGTGCCTGTGTTAACCGGCTCTTCATGGCTTCGAAAGATGCTTCTTGGGCTGGTCCCCATGTGAACGACACGTTTTTCTTGATCACCGCGGTGAGTGGGGCGGCCACCGTGCTGAAATCTCGTACAAATCGCCTGTAGAAGCTGGCTAGACCATGAAAACTTCTAACATGACCGATTGTAGTTGGTGTAGGCCACTCGCGTATTACCTTGATCTTCTCCTCGTCTACTTGTAATCCCTGTTCACTTACTACAAAACCTAAGAAAACAAGCTTGTTAGTACAAAATGTGCACTTCTTAAGGTTAGCATATAGGCCTTCGTTGCGAAGTGTTTTAAGCACTAGTTTGAGGTGTTGAAGATGGTCATCAAGGTTCTTACTATATATAAGTATATCATCGAAATAAACAGCTACGAATTTACTTATATAAGCTCGAAGAACCTGGTTCATAAGGCGCATGAAGGTGCTTGGTGCATTAGTCAAGTCAAAAGGCATAACTAACCACTCATACAAGCCTTGTTTGGTCTTAAATGCGGTTTTCCACTCATCTAATTCACGCATTCGAACCTGGTGGTATCCACTCTTTAAGTCCACATTTGAGAAGATTGTGGATCCGCTTAGCTCGTCCAACATGTCGTCTAGGTGTGGAATCGGGTGCCTATACTTGATGGTGATGTTGTTGATGGCACGGCAGTCCACACACATTCTCCATGTACCATCTTTCTTTGGTACTTAGAGAATTGACACAGCACAAGGACTGAGACTCTCACGGATATAACGCTTGTCCATTAGGTCTCGTACTTGTCTCTCTAGCTCTTTAGTCTCCTCGGGATTTATTCTATAAGCTGGCTTATTGGGCAATGCTGAACCGAGAACTAAGTCAATTTGGTGCTCTATTCCACGAAGTGGTGGTAACCCTGGTGGTATCTCTTCGGGAAATACATCCTTAAACTTGTTCAAAATACCTTGTACCTCAGGAGGTATCTCAGAATCACCTAGACCTGCGCTTAAACACTCCTTAAACATCATCAGTAGCACGGTGCCATTGGCACTCATGGTTTTATAAATATCACTACATGATAAGTAAAGACTGTTTTTACTTAGCTCGGTTTCTTTGTTCATGTGCACTTGCATTTCATGTACCTCGGTGGGGCTGAGAGGCGCAAGATTATACTTACGCTCCTTGTGCATGAAAGAATAATGATTGGTGCGGCCATTGTGGGTTGTGGCTCGGTCAAATTGCCACGGTCTACCGAGTAATAGATGCCCTGCTTGCATTGGCACCACATCACAAGTGACTTGATCTTGGTATTTGCCGATGCTAAAAGGTATTGATAGTTGCTCATTTTGAGATTCATAGTCACCACTTGGCGTAATGATCATGACTCGTTAGTTTGGGCACTCCCTCGACATATGACCCCTGTCTTGACACCTAAAACACGTTATATCACGAATTCTCGATGTGGTATTAGAGGACTTACCTTGCTCGGCTCGATTAAACTTGGGAGCCTCTGTGCTTTTGCCCTTGAATCTTGAATAGATCTCCACGCCCTTGCCTTTATCTACTGGCTTAGAACTGCTAGCGTTCCAGGGTTGGCTCGTGCGGCTGCGGCTGTTAAGAGCGGTCTTGCACTTGATTTGTTGCTCCACTTGAACGGCAAGATGCAATAGCTCGTGCAACCCACTATATTGAGCTCTCTCAACCTTTCTTGCTATTCTCTCTTGCAAACCGTCAATAAACTGTGTCATCAAGGCTTCCTCTGATTCTTCTAACTCCAATGAGTTCATCAGTTTCTCAAATTCCTCAAAATACTCATCTACGCTTCTGTTTCCCCGAGACAATTTGCGAAAACGCTTTTGTAAGTCTCTATGATAGTGTTCAGGTACATACCTAAGTCGTAGGAGAAATTTCATATCGCTCCAAGTCGTGACCGGTCCAAATCGTTGCCTTCTTCTCTCGGCCACGTTTCTGTCCCACCACGCTAAGGCATTGTCAGTGAGCTGTGTACCCGCAGCAGCCACCTTCTTGCAACGTATCCATAGCACTCAAAGATGTGCTCAAGCCGTCTCTCCCAATCAAAATATGCCTCGGGATCTGATTTTCCTGCAAAAGTAAGAGGCGTTAGCTTGAGATCATGAGTTTGTTCTCGGGTATCTACTACCCTATCTGGATTTCTCCTTAGAGGGTCCGGTCTCCTCTGTTGTCGATGCTGAAGAGTATCGGGTGGAATTTCATCTTCCAACTCAGGCATCTCTTCATCATCACTCGCTTCACCGGCTGGCACTTGTGCTCCTCGAACTGGGGCTCTCCTTGGTTGTGCCTCAACTCGGTCTATTCTTGCTCCAAGTTCTTGATGAATGTTTCCCATTTGTTGAGTCATGTTCCTCAGCTCCTCTCTCATTGCGGTCATCATTTGAACAAGAGCATCGTTCGGAACAGGTTCTCCTTCGGCCATGATGCTAGCTAATCTCACTTGGTGTCCTTGTACTCAACAAAAACAACAACTAGTCAAAAGTACCACCGAATAGTAATAGTAACAAAAACTATGTGACTCGATACATTAAATGAAACTAAATAACTTTTTTTAGGGTTTTCAAATTGTAGATTGCAAAGAACAGAAATCAATGGTCTTAAAACTAACGATGCAACAAATTTCTTCTTTTTTTTTTTTTGACTAATGAATACGAAAGCAATTAAATTTTTCTAGGGTTTTCGGTTTTATGAATCAAAATAAACTAAACGAGTATGAATAAAATGAAAGAATGCAAGGAATAGAAAACCAAAGGCAGGAACCTTTGGCTCTGATACCAAAATGATATAAGACTCGGGTGAGACTTATATGATTGCGGAATCGATGGCTTGGTGGGATCAACACGCTGGCTTTCACGCTCTCTCGTGTGGATCTGTGGGTGAAGATGGTAAGACAAGGCTTGCTTCCACAAGACTTGAATCGATATGGGATCTGTCAAGCTGGCTTTAACGCTCTCTCTTGAGGGATCGGTTAGGGGTTTTGAAGTGGATAGAAGGCACCACAGAGACAATGAAAGAATCTCTGATACTGCGGCTCAACTCTTGGTGAATCACACACGCAAGATCAAGCAAGAAAGCTCTTAGGCCCAGGCTAAGAAAAACGGTGTTATTTTATTGATATCGAGAAAAAAGGTTAAAGTACAAGAGCTGCGTGTGGGGCTTTACAAACAGTCCATCAGCTTTGAACCTTCTAGGGTTCGACTCAAAGAAATAAAAAATGACACTAAGGACTCAAAACAACAGGACTTGTAAAAAGAAATAAAGCAAAATGGCAAAGCGTCTCATTTGGACACAAAAATGGAAAGTTCACTTAAAAATAAAAAGGAAAAGAAACTAATCGTGTGCAACCTTTTCTGGACTTGTTCCGTGCACCTCTGATGCTCTCTAGTGTTAGACACCACTAGGATACTCCCATGTTACCTGCACGAATCGTATAAATGGAAAATACCTGGTTAAGACCGGTTGTGGGCTTGCTTGGTTCGTCGTTGAATAGCTCGTTATTCTTGAGGTTTTCTTCGTTAGTCTTGATGTTTTCTCCATCTAGAGTCCTGCTAACGTTGTGTCCTGCGAGTTCTTCAAGTATCTCTTCGCGTCCTGCTTCATGTTCCTCTTCTTGTCTTATTTGCTCGCTATCTGCCCCGTGCCTTGAAACGGTTGTATCTTGAGCGTCCAATGCGGTCTCTTCAAGATTCTTGGTGTTCCGTGCTCCATTTCCTGCCAAGTAAACATGTATACCTGGTTCTAGTTGAGGCTGGCTCTCTTTGAGGCTCAAGTGCGTGAAACCCTCCATTATGTCTAAATCGGGTCCTTTGGGGCTGTCTCGCGTGTAATGCTCTTGAGGCACGGTTTTTAATGCATCTCCAAGTTCCATAGTACTTAGTAATGATTCTACGGCCAAGTTGAACCCTTCTCTAAGCCTCCTTGCTTTGGAACGGGTCATTGGTGCTTCTTTGAGCTCGGGAACGACCTTTGGGTCTGGTGATGGTTCGATGACCTCATCATTACTGATAGTTGCTATTTATGTGGATAATTTGTTTGTCACATGCAACACTCTCAAGGTTATAAGTTAGTTCAGGTCAGGGATGGCAACCAAGTTTGATATGTCAGACCTTGGAAAACTGACTTACTACCTTGGTATCGAAGTTCATCAAGGAAATGATGGAATCGAGATAAAACAAGAAGGCTATGCATGAAGGATCCTAGCAGAGGCTGGCTTAGAAACATGCAATCCGACTTTAATTCCCATGGAATTCGGATTAAAAGTTTCAAAGGCTCAAGAAGAAGAAGAGATAGATCCTACGTGTTATCGAAGGAATGTAGAGTTCTTAAGGTATTTGTTACACACACGAACAGACTTGGCTTTTTATGTTGGAGTTGCTAGTAGATATATGCAGAGTCCTTGCAAATCGCATGGTAACATAATGAAGCACATTCTACGGTATCTTAAAAGGACAGTCACGTTTAGCTTGAAGTTTTGTCATGGAGGAACAAAGAAAATCATTGGCTTTAGTGACAGCAGTCACAATGTAGATCCAGATGTTGGAAGGAGCACCACCGGCCATATATTTTACTTTGGATCGTCACCAATCACTTGGTGTTCGCAGAAACAGGACACAGTGGCTATGTCTTCGTGTGAAGCAGAGTTCATGGCAGCAACAGGGGCGGCTAAACAAGCTATTTGGCTTCAAGATCTTTTGAGCGAGATCACAGGGTGGAAGACCGAGCATATTGTCATCAAGGTCGACAACAAGTCTGCAATGGCACTCACCAAAAACCCTGTATTTCATGGTAAGAGCAAACACATTCATAAACGCTACCATTTTATACGAGAGTGCATTGAAAAAGAGTTAGTCGATCTGGAGCATGTGCTGGGTGTTGAGCAGAAAGCCGAGGTTTTTACTAAAGCTCTGGCAAGGATCAAGTTCAGCGAAATGAGAAGCTTGATAGGAGTCCAAGACATGTCCAATATCAAGTCGAAGCTTAAGAGGGAGAATGTTGAATAAGCATCGACACAAGGCCAAGGCCCAAGACACTTAACAACTCGGTTAGGTAGTTAGTTAGGATTTTGGTTATTTTCTTATTGGATTAGGAGTTATCTAGTTCTAATAGGAAAAAAAAAGTGACTTAGCAAAGTTGTGCAAGATATATATATATATATATATATATATATATATATATAAGTCATTGATGAAGTTGCATTAATGAGAGATACATGCTTTGGTGTTAAGTTTTGAGAGATTTTCTAAACATAATAAGAGAGTTATTTTTATTTAAAAAAAAAAATTGTTCTTGATTTAAATACTTGAAGCCAAGACTAGAACTACTAACACCAAATTAAAAATGTTGTCACCAAACTTGAAATGTTGGAATTAAACACCAAGGCTAAAACTGCTAGTTTCAAATCGCCATTCAGGTTGGAGAAGGTCAATGTTAGAAAATGTATAATGGTAGTAAACAAAAGCTTAAAATAGAGAGTTCAAGGAATGTTGCCGAAAACAATTTTGAGTTATTTTAAAGACCTTTCATTGATGTAGAAAGAGGAGTAAAACATTATTTTAATGAACACCAGAAAATCTAAAATAATTCTAAGTAAAAATCTCTATGCAACATGAATTGAAAAAGTTAAAGTCTACTCCTATGAAAAACAATTCTCCTAATCATCCTCAGAAGCTTCTGACGGGTTAGTTTCCACTTCACTATCAGACAAAACATTAATGACACTCTCGGTTGAGTGTCCATTCTGTTAGACAAACGTTCAATAAGACGGTGTCACCCTGTCACCATAGTGAAGTTCCATCTCGCCAAGCCTAGCCTTGATATCTCGGAGACCCTTAAAGAAAATCACAGCCATCTCTTTATCCGTGTAGGATTGGCTGATGTTCTCCAACGTACGCATAAATTTCAAATGATATTTTTGCAATGATAAATCTCTCTACTTCACCCAAGCCTGTCGCTAGCAAAAACTGGTGGGAGTCACGTCTGGAGTTCCTGGGACCAGACAAGATCCGCTAACACTTGCACATACTTCCCTCTCTAACCATTGACTGTGATAATGAGCTGTAACCCATCCAGGCACATAAGATAGATTCTCTGTGACCATGGACCGTTTATGTGAAACTGGTGTGGCTTTATGGCATGGTCCTGATCTGATCCGGATCACATCCAGCTGACCAATCCTTTTCAACGATCTCTCGCTTGGCCACAGATCTAAGGGTGAGATTTAATCTTGACCATGGAAGGTCATGTGACTCTCTTACGAGCAGCTCCTGCGTCAAGAGCATACATCTCCAGCAAGAAAAAATTAAAGTAATAAGAGAAACTATTAGACCGGTTGTCAATATATTCTAGTTGTGTTTGGTTTGAAAACTTTCAAAATTTTTTTTCTTAAGTTTTGTAAACACGCAAAAATCATGGGCACAATCCTCCAAATGAAAACTAGAGTGATCTTTTCCTGGATTCCGATACCAAGTTGTAATGGTGACACCACTTCACTATTGACCAGGAGGATCACACCCATGATTTTTGTCGTGTTTGAGAAACTTTTTTTAAAAAAACTTTTCACACGTTTTCAAACCCCAACACAACAACATTGTATTGACAACCCGTCTGATAGTTTCTCTTATTACTTTTATTTTTTGTAGCTGGAGACGTATGCTCTTGATGCAGGAGACTGCTTCTAAGAGAGTCACATGACCTTCTATGTCAATATTAAGTCTCGCCCTTAGTTTGTGGCCAAGCGAGGGTTGTTGAAAAGGATTGGTCAGCTAGGTGTGGTCCGGGTCAGACCAGGTCAGCCTATCGGAACCACCACACCATAAAGCCACACCAGTTTTGCGTAAACGGTCCATGGTCACAGAGAAACCATCTTGTGTGTATGGATGGGTTCCGACCCGTTCTACACAGTCAATGGTTTGAGAGGGAAGTCTGTGCAACTGTCAGCAGATTTTGTCTGGTCCCAAGAACGCTAGACTTAACTC
Organism: Eutrema salsugineum; assembly: GCF_000478725.1. NCBI lineage: Eukaryota > Viridiplantae > Streptophyta > Magnoliopsida > Brassicales > Brassicaceae > Eutrema > Eutrema salsugineum. The sequence continues at coordinate 11,039,476 of NW_006256414.1, read as the reverse complement.
CAACCAGTTTTTGCTTGGGGGATAAGCTTGGTGAGGCAGAGGGATTTATCATTTCAAAAATACCATTTGGAATTTGTATGTACATTAGAGAATATCAGCCAATCCTGCACGGCTGAAGAGGTGGCTGTGATTTTCTTTAAGTGTCTCCGAGAGGATATCAAGGCTAGGCTTAGCGAGATGGAACCTCACCATGGATATATAGGGTGAATACCGTCTTGTGCAACGCTCATCTAGCAGAATGGAAGTTCAGCCGAGAGTCTCATTATGTTTTGTCTGATAGTGAAGTGGAGACCAACCCATCAGAAGCTTCTGAGGACGATTAGGAGAATTTTTTTCATAGGATTAGACCTGGAATGTTTTACTTTATGTTACATTTAGAATTATGAAGGGAATTATTTTCAGATTTTCTTTTGGTGTTCTTTCGAATAATGTTTTACTCCTCTTTTTATATTAATAAAAGGTGTTTTGGTTTTAACTTCAATTTCTTTTAGCTCAAATTATACCCCGGTTCCAGGCCTCCAAAGATAACCAAGAACTCAGGCATGTTAGATTGTTAGACTAACCCCTTTCAGTAAGTTGCCCGGTTTGATCCTTTGGTGAGCTGACAAAATTGCTAGGAAAACGCCTGCACACTCAACAATATAAGACTTTCATGATCATGCTAACATGTAAGAAAAAGAAAGAAGAGGGGGTGAATAATTTGGGAGTACTCAGTGAGGATGAGCCTTATAGGGATTCACATTTCACTTTCAGACATTTACGCGAAATAATTATTATAAAAGTTTAATCTTGAAACAATACAAATAAGTGAGATTCCACATAAAACAACTCACTTTGATCCTCAATTCATTTCTCGAATCCATTGCTCCACCAAACTTGTTCCACAACCATCTCATCACGAGCCCTTTGCTCAACCACACCCGAATGTGACCTATGTCGCAAAGAGACTTCACTAATAACTTTGATATTCGACCCTTGCCTTTCTCTAAAAAAACTAACTGAGATCAGACTGTCACCACATTATTGAGACTCGCCAAAACCTCAAGCGGTGACAACTGACTTGCACTATGTACCACATGCAATCCCATTGCTGTTAGACGGATACCTAGCACTTCAAGCATCATTTTGACTCAAAGCTCTATCATCAAGAAATACCGGTTCACGCCTGATCCACATTTACATGCTCTATATTCAAGATTCACAAACATTACTCATACCAAGTTGTAACTATGGGATCATAAAACAAGTTATCAATCAATTCCAGGTTTTATTGTTCCATAAGTCTCAAGTTAATATCATAGAATCGTGTAAACCAAGTAACAATCAGTTATAATTAAACCTTATTGGCAAATCAAAAATAAATACTAAACAAATCAGATAGCTTTCTTAGCAGAGAACCATGGTTTAAGAAAATACTTATCAAAAATAGTTTACATGATTTTGAAAGAGAGTGAGAGGTAACAAGTATTCACATTGATTCAGGAGGAGGCAGCAGCACACATAAGGAGGAGGAGGATGAGGAGGAGGAGTGACGAAATCATCGTTAAAGTCCATGGAAGAGCTCGGCAAAGAAGAAAATACATCTCACGGTGGCTAGGGTTTTCGAGCAGGATAGAAAGAGACAGAGAGAGAGACACACAGATGAAAGACAGAAAAAAGAAAAAAAAAATATTTGGGGCCTCTAGAAAAAAATGAATGAGAGATTTTTTTTTTGTCAACTCACTTTTCATTAAAGCTCAACTGGACATAACAAAGGTACAATAACAAATGCCCATATAAGCTCACTACGTGTAAAACAACAAGATAAGGATACACAAACTAACGACACGTGTAATGCAAGATGTAGCTTTGAAAGCGATCAAAGTTTTCATTCCCGACATAAGTTTCTTCACCGGAGAAGACCACCCCCGGCCAGCTAGGTTATTCAAATCCCTCCATGAAACCTCGATTCCTTTAACCTTCGATTGTACCAAACTCCTTCTGCATATGAAAAAGACGGACTTGAAATTTGGCTACCGGAGATTTCACCTCAGCTGATTAGAGACGAAATATTCTTCGAAGAGCCATCAAAACACGATGAGAACTCTGATTCTTCATACTCCGCTCTAAGCCGCCGCTTCACCTCGATCAATTTACCACGGAAAACCAACGCTTAATACAATCTTCAAAAAGAGAGGCACGACGGGAGAGCGAGAAATTATAATCATGTGGAAGAAAGAGCGATCATTTAGAAGACAAAGCGCCGTCCAACCTCCCGGAAATTGATAGAACAGAAATCCCGCAGAAGGGGAAGACAGACAAAACAAACTAACTAATAAAAAAAAAAGTTCTGATAAACATTATTTATTAACCAAATATAGTCGGAGGAGAATCCGATCGAGATCGGGAGATATAAACAAAATGATGTATTTCTCTCTCTGAAAGATTCGAGAGAGAAAAATCCTACATGTTTATCATAAAATAATTTGAATGAGAGATTAAAAGATGTATTTACTGGAAAACATATTGAAAAAGAAAAAAAATAAGATCTGTGATTAACAAAAAAATAAGAAAAGAAGAATAAAAATAAAAAGGAAACTTTTTGTTTCTATAATATTTTGGATTATTAAATTAAATTAACTTAAACCCGAGAATTAAGAATTGGAAGATAACAAATTTTGCGAACGCTTAGGTTTTCCCGCGAAACTGACACCGAAAGGGGTTAAAGGCTTAGGTTTTCCCACCAAGGGCGAAATTAAATCATCTCAGAAATTCGTCGGTATATTGTGTGTAATTCTCTATTAGACGCAAGGAAAGAATGGCGATTGCGGCTTTAGGGCAGTTGAATCTCGAGGAGCCCCCTCCGATTTGGGGTTCTCGTAGTCTCGATTGCTACGAGAAGCTAGAACAGTGTGGCGAAGGAACTTACGGGTATGCATCTTCTCTTCTCAATTTCTTCTCTCTTTTCTCGCGATTGTGATTGTTATGTTCGAGTATTGATCTATAATATTGTTGATTTTTGCCGAATTTCGGCCTTTCGTCTATTCTCAACAAACTTGATTTCTGTATTTTGTTGATTGAGTGGATTGGGATTCTTAGATTTCTTAAGAATTGGTTCTCAGAACATGTAGAAATCGGATTTGTGTGATTATCATAATGCTTGATATTGTAGATAAGTGAGCTCTGTGTTCATATGTTTGGCTTTGATTTGGCAGTCTAGTTTACATGGCTAAAGATATCAAAACTGGTGAAATCGTGGCTCTTAAAAAGATCCGTATGGACAATGAAAGAGAAGGGGTAAGCTACTACATCTGACTAATAGCTTAAAGTTTGTGAATCCACATGACTTTTATATATAGTTCTCTAATCACTTTTTTTGCTTGAAGTTTCCCATAACAGCGATCCGGGAGATCAGAATTCTGAAGAAGCTGCATCATGAAAACGTCATCCAATTGAAAGAGATTGTAACTTCTCCTGGTAAGAAGGAACACTTGTCTTATCCTGAAACTTACTTTAGAATTTCCGTTAAGGGGCCTTAAGTTTGATATTTGAGTCTATTAAAAGTCCTTGCAGTGGCCTAAAGCTTGAGTCTTTGGTCCTATTTTTAGATAATAACAAAGACGAGGGTGGAATCTACATGGTCTTTGAGTACATGGATCATGACTTGACTGGACTTGCTGATCGTTCTAAACTGAGATTTACAGTTCCTCAGATCAAGGTATTGCGTGGCTTAGATACTTTGGTGTAGCCTTTTGCAAAAGCTATTTTGGCTCTAACTTTGTCTGTCATTTCGACATGAAGTGTTACATGAAGCAACTGCTCACTGGGCTTCACTATTGTCATGTGAATCAAGTGCTTCACCGTGATATTAAAGGTGACTATCCCCAAAATACATTCTTGACGGTTTGGTTCTCTCGCCTTTATTTGCTATGTTAACCTATGATTGATGCAGGTTCCAATCTCCTTATTGACAATGAGGGAAAATTAAAGCTTGCTGATTTTGGGCTTGCACGGTCATTTTCTCATGATCATTCTGGAAATCTTACAAACCGTGTCATCACATTGTGGTATAGGTATGTATGCATACTTGAAGCTATATACATCAAAAAGAGAATAAGTCTTGCTTATTTTTGCATCTTCGTGAATCGTGACTACTTTCTCTATATATCGGTTATTGCGGTAGGCCCCCTGAATTGCTACTCGGTGCCACAAAATATGGACCAGCGGTTGACATGTGGTCGGTTGGTTGCTTATTTGCTGAACTTTTGAATGGGAAACCAATCTTGCCTGGCAAAACTGAGGTCAGGTTTTTCATATTTGGTACATCTCCGGTATGCCGTTAGATGATTAATTCACTAACAGCATTTTACTCAAATGTTTCTTTCTCCAGAGTGAACAATTGACCAAAATTTATGAACTTTGTGGATCACCTGATGAAAACAACTGGCCTGGGGTTTCGAAGATGCCTTGGTACAACCCAATGAAATCATCTCGGCCCTTGAAGAGACGTGTGAGGGAGACCTTCTGGAGGTAAGTAGATGCCATTATGTAGTTGCGACAATTTAGTTTGATACAGGAGAGATCTCATTTTGGCTTTTTCTCTTCTACTATAAGCTTTGATCGCCATGCCCTGGAACTACTGGAAAAGATGTTGGTGCTTGACCCGTCTGAGGTACCAAAATTATCTGAAATATTACCAAAACTGCAGAAATTAAAGAGCCTTAGTTCATTTTTGTTGGTGCAGAGAATATCTGCAAAGGATGCTCTTGATGCAGAGTACTTTTGGACTGATCCGTTGCCGTGCGATCCAAAGAGGTAATCGAATTCTCTAAGTTTGTTATTGTTTATGAAAATTCATTTGGTGCATATGACCTGACAATGTTCCATGTCCTTCAAACAGTCTACCCAAATATGAATCATCACATGAGTTCCAGACAAAGAGAAAGCGGCAAGAGATGCGTCATAATGAGGAAGCAGCCAAAAAACGGAAACTGCAGCATCCGCAGCAGCAACAATCTCGGTTGCCTCCACAGCAACACTCTCGGTTGCCTCCACAGCAACACTGGCCTGCCGGACCAAACCTCCCTATTAACAACGCACCACCACCTCAACTACCTGCTGCTGGACCTAGTGGCCACCACTACTATCAAAAACCCCGTGGTGATGCACCTGATCCAAACCGGTACCATCATAGCGGAAACCAGACTGGAGGTTATAATAATCAGAGCCGTGGAGGTTACAGCAACGGATCATTTCCTCCACAAGGTCGAGGTGCACCATATGGTGCCGATCCTAGAGGACCTAGCAGTCGGTATGGTGTTGGACCGCCTAACTACTCACATGATGGTGGTCAGTATGGTGGCTCTGGAAGAGGACAGAACCCAATGGGTGGTGCTAGAAACCAACAATATGGATGGCAGTAGTAAATAGAGAGCTCAAAGACTGTCTTGTCATATGGTCTGGTCCCTGTCTCAAAGGCTATTTTGATACCAGTTATTAAAACTTTTTTTCGAGAAATAGAATCAATTTTTTCATTTGTTTTCCCTAACATGTATAAAAACTGAAGCTATGCTACTTTCTTAGACCTGATTCATCACTCTGCTCATAACACCATTTTTATTAGCTCACAGAATGATTGGTACAGGAAATGATAAGAACCCATCACATTGGTCACTACTGGAAATCATACGAACCCATTAATTATTCATGCAGCAACTATTAGATATTTTTTACTCAAGCCTAGAGTAATAATAGTCTATCTAGTTTCTTGTTTCTTGTCGGAAAATACGTTTGCAAACAGATTTTCCAGCGACTAAATGGTTTGATTTGTGCAGTTATTGTATTGACGTTGAGGTTTCCCTACAGAGCTCTAGAATGCTAAGCCTTCAATAGGTTTAAGTAAGGCTGATGTAGTTGCAAGCTGATATAGTAGGGAAGAGAGCCCGAAAGAAGTACTGTGCAGTAAATCCAAATATGATTGCTCAAGAAACAAGTGACACTTCAGATCTTGAGTTAGTACCTGTGGACAACTCAAAAGGTACAGAAAATTCCAAGTGCCAAGTTCCTAAAGTAAGAATGGTGGTTTTCTTGTTATGCTTTTTATATCATATAACAATATGATTTGGGATTTTGGGGTATTATGCACCTTACAGGCAACGGAAAAGGTTCTAGCAGGATCTATCAGAAGAGAAATGCTCTGGTATGATCCTACTTTATGTTCTGTTTTGTTAGCTTCTCTAGGATTTAGGGAACTGTTATTGGAAGCCAAATACTTACTTGTGTTGACTCCGGGTCAGCAATTGAGTCAAACGTGAAAGTATGCTCCTTAATAGTGTGGGAATCATATCGCTGGAGATCTATTTTACATAACCTACAAAACGTGATAAGGGCTAGCTTATGATGTGGTGCCTATGTGCAATCAACATTGTTGAAATATGCAGCAGCAAAGACTTAGCGGTTAGCTTGAACTCTATAAGTGCTAAGGAAACTTAAAAAAAAAAAAAAAAAAAAGCAACCTTGAGTGACTGTGTCCGATTTATCAAAGAACAATTTGTCCCTCAGCCAATTAATCATACATGAAAACACATAAACTATCACCTGCGAGCTGCAACAACATAAACTCATTAATTAAATCGACATCCTGATTACAGCGACTCGATATACCTCTTTTTGATACACACAAATCCAATTATATTCGATTTCACCAAACTTGAATCCAATGTTCAATACAAACAAAGAATCCAATAGTTCTATTTACAAGAATCTGGATACAGAAAGATTCAATGTAGAGGAAGAACTGAGAATTACAAGAGAGAATATCCAGATGAGAAGAAACTGTAACAAACTTTCTCAGAATGAATCTTCTTCTTCGTCTTGACTCAGCTAAATATCTGTTACTTCTTCCATTAAATCTCCACCGTAGATTCTTCTTTCAAGTTCCACCGTCCACGTGTCCGTATAGTTGCTGCGTATTATTTACTATATCAAATTCTTCCCCTCCAAGCAACCATGTCCTCATGGTTGGAACGAAGGAAATTTCTGCAACAATTCAAACAGAAATTCCCAAGTTGCTTCAGATTCATCCTCGCCAGTCCATTTTACCAACACCTTTGTAGCAGCACGGCCTTGCCTATTCACCATCTTACATCCATGATTCTCTCAGGTTCCTTAACCAGAACATCGCTTACAGCTGATGGTAATTGAGTGCTTATTGGAACATCACCCACTCGTAGCTTGAGCTGAGAAACGTGAAAAACTGGATGAATCCTCGAAGTTGGTGGTAACTCCAGTTTATAAGCAACTTTTCCACATTTGTCTATCACCTTGTAAGGACCATAATATTTAGGAGCTAACTTCTGATTTGTTCTTACCACCACTGAACCTTGTCTATATGGTTGAAGTTTTACAAAGACAAAATCACCGATAGCAAAACTTCGTTCAGAACGCTTCCTGTTAGCATGTTGTTCCATGCGGTGTTGAGCTCTAAGCAAATGAAACTTCAGAATCAACAACATTTGCTCCTTCTCCTGTAAATTCCTGGCAACCACTGCAACCTTCGATTCATCAGGAAGATATGGAAGATGTTGAGGAGGAGGTTGTCCATAAACTGCTTCATAAGGTGTCATTTGTGTGGAAGAATGAAAGCTAGTATTATACCAATACTCAGCTAAAGGAATCCATTTGCTCCATATGGCCGATCACTACACATGCACCTCAAATAAGTTTCTAATCAACGGTTCACCACCTCCGTTTGTCCGTCGCTTTGTGGGTGATATGCACTTGAGTAATTAAGGGCTACTCCTTGTAGTGTGAACAATTCTCTCCAAAATTCACTGAGAAATATGGCATCTCGGTCACTCACTATAGAGGCTGGTAACCCATGAAATTTGAATATGTTATCCAAAAAAGCCTGGGCAACCGTTACAGCTGTATAGGGGTGACTCAATGCAACAAAATGAGCTGCTTTCGTTAGACGATCAACCACTACCATTATAACTGATTTCCCAAATGAGAGAGGCAGGCCATCAATGAAGTCCATTGATATATTTGTCCATACTGATGATGGAATTGGTAATGGTTGAAGTAATCATGGTGATGCTGCATTGTCATATTTGCATTGCTGACATACAGAACAGCTTCGTATGAATTCCTGGATATCTTTTGCCATACCTTTCCAATAAAAAAGACTCTTGACTCTCTGATGTGTTGCATCTCGACCAGAGTGACCACCCACACCTGAGCAATGAAGCCATTTCAGTATCATGGTCTTTAGTGTACATTCCGTAGGGATCACAATCTTGCTCTTTCGTCTGAGAATGTTCTGAGACCATACATAATGCTTCTTTGAATTCGGCTTATTTACCAATTCTGTAATTAGAGCCTTGAGAACTCCATCCGTTTCATACCCTGCCTGAATTTGCTTCATCAAATCGCAATCCACCACTGATAAAGCCATATGTAAGATTTCAGTGCCTTCAACTCGAGATAACGCATCTGCAACCAAGTTTTCTTTGCCCACTTTGTATTGTATCTCATAGTCAAATTCCAATAGCTTCGGTAACCATTGCTGTTGAATCGGAGTATTCAGCCTCTGTTCTAACAAGTACTTCAAACTTCTTTGATCAGTCTTTATAATGAAGTGATCATTAAGTAGATAGTGTCTCCACTTCTGCACAGCAAAAACCACAGCCAATAATTCCTTTTCATATATGGAGAGATGAAGTTGTTTGCCCGTTAAGTGTCTACTGATGTAAGCTAGGGGATGACCTTCCTGCATCAGGACAGCACCTATTCCTTGTCCGCTTGCATCAGTTTCCACCAAAAATGGTTTATCAAATCGAGGAAGAGCCAAGACTGGGGCATTACATAAAGCTTGTTTCAACGTTTCAAAAGCCGTATGTGCTTTATCTGACCAGAGAAATGAATCTTTCTTTGTTAACTGAGTTAATGGTCTTGCGATGGTCCCAAAGTTCTTTACAAAACGTCTGTAATAACCAGCTAGGCCTAAGAATCCCCTCAGTTGTTTCAAGTTCTTCGGTTGAGGTCATTCCTTAACTGCCTTGACTTTTGCTAGGTCCGTAGAAACACCCTTTGCCTCAATGAAATGACCAAGATATTCCACTTTGTTGGTAGCAAAAGCGCATTTACTCTCTTTGGCAAACAATTGTTGCTTCCTCATAACCTCGAAAACTTGTCTCAAATGTATCAAATGAGTTTCCAAAGAGTTGCTGTAGATTAATATGTCATCAAAGAAGATTAACACAAACTTCCTTAAGAACTCCTTGAATACTGCATTCATCAACCCTTGAAACGTTGCTGGTGCGTTAGTCAAGCCAAATGGCATAACGATGTATTCAAAATGCCCACTATGGGTTTTGAATGCTGTTTTGTGTACATCATCTGGACACATGATATGTCTATATTTTACATCATTTAGAGTGCATTTTAGAGTCCTCATCATGTGTTTTCCCACGTAAATTGAGTCTTTAGGCATGAAAATAGGATTTAGGGCTTGCATTAGGTCCCAAAGAGTTTTGCATGTTTTGAGGTCTTTATCAGGTGCTTTGGGAGTCATTTGGAGCTTAAGAAGAGGAGGAGAGAAGAAGACGGTGAAGAAAACGGTCAAAAATGGTGAAAACCGCTTGGAGGAATTTCTCGGCCAAATCGCGTACCGGACGGACAGAAACCTCGGTCAAAATCCTTACCGATCGCTCATTACCGGCCAAAATCCGTACCGATCGACCAAAGTCAGCCAGGGTCGAAGATCAGGCGTTAATACCGCGGGTTGAGTTTTGGCCGAGGCGAAAGAATTTTTACGACCAAAAAGCTCACCGCGGTACACAGCCCTCGGTCATTTTTCTTACCGCGGGAAGCTTTTCTCGACCAAAATCTGTCCTTGTCTGCGCAATTCAAAGATATGAAATCCGGGGAACCTTCCGGTCCGAATCAGTTGGCGGGGTCTTCAGCAAAGTTGGAGATAATCAAACAAAGATCCCAGAACAGTTGGAATCATCCAATTCGGACCAGTAGGGAGAAAGATACAGCTTCCGGAAGATGCACCAACATTACGCGCATCCGAGAACTGAACGGCGAAGTACAAAGGTCACGGCGGACGGAGCTTTTCCGGACCAAATCAGCTTGCCCGGTCTTCATAAAAGTTTGAGATCTGTGAAAGACCTTTTCAGAACAGTAGGGATCGCTCAATTCGGACGAGTGGTTTGAAAGATAAAGTCTCCGGAGTTCACATCGGTCCAAACAGCTTATTTTCCGGTGATTTCGATGCGGTTCAAAGATGTGAAATCCAGGAAGACTTCCACTACCCAAGCTCCGACGGTTTCTTCACCAAAGTTCGAGTTTATTGAGTCACCTTGACTATGAAACTGGTCTCAGATCATTTGGAGTCGTGGGTCGAAAGTTACTGCTTCCGGAAGGCGACATGGTCGATACGGGCCCAAATATGTTGCGATACGCGCTAAGTGTTTCTTCAGGGCTCGGCATCATTACCTCGACATCGGCCAAGTCAAGCTCATATTTTGGAAGTATCCTGAGCTAGACCTCGTACTGATACCTCGGCACGTTGGGATCAAGGCATGCACACGTAAGAATGGAGCTGGAAACGACTAAGTGTTGAACATGCACCTCGGTGTAGCGACCTCGGCGTGCATGCCGGACCCTGTTCTCCCGAACCCCTCGACGTCCAAGCGCCTCAGCATTTTATGCCGAGGTCCATTGTCACAAGCCCAGAATCAAGAACAAAGCTTCTCAAGAACACACACGTGAAGATGGATCAAAGACTAGGGTTCATGCATGTTCTTGACGTGTTCTTCACGAGATCTTCATTTGGATCTGGACTCACGTGCACTCCTCGACATGAAGACCTCGGCTTCACTCTCCGACACACCGTGGCACTCACCCATCAACCCAAGAACGTGATTCAGTACCCGGTTTGTTCCGGGCTGACCCGCGACACTTTACCTTTGCTATATATACATTTTGAGACTAAAAACCTAGGGATCTTATCTCTTATCTGTTTTTAGCTTTAAGAACTTGCCTTTTTGGTGAAACTTGATCATTCTAATTCGATATCTCGCTTTTGCATGAGGAATCTTGTTCCTTCTTTATTTCTTTGATCATCTAACATTAAACTCCTCATCATGACCAGCTACACGTCTTGCAAAGGACTTAGTGAGCTCGTTATGATTAGTGAGTAGTCGTTTAAGCGGCTTTAGACGAGTAGATTAGGGTGCTTTCAAGGTAGATCAGTGGGTTTAGGTGTCTAGTCTTGCATGTTTCATTCTTTAACCGACGAGATCTCTAGGCTGGATCGAAGCACATCACTTGAGGTTCAGATCTGAGACATATCTTGCATCAAAAGTGTTTGTAGAAATGTCTGAACCACTCGGTTATGGGTTTAAGAGTCTTTCATCGCGAGAGTGATAGTTTGTTCTCTTAAATGACATTTTTGAACTGATTCTCATTGCTGATTGATTCGATGCTTCTCAAAAGACATTTTTGGTATGAAGGAGGATCAATTTAGATGCTTAATACTTTCATGAGAAGATTAACATACCTTGAGTTCAAAGTTAAATGAAACCGCTTGATGTTTTGATTCATTAACCCACTAGTTGAACTTGGAAGCACCCGAGTCAAGTATCTCGTCTAAAGTCCCTTGCTTTATTACATATTATCATCATCTGAATCGTTTAGTTATTATTTGCATCTTTGCTTTGTTTGATTCTCATCATTTACTTTACTTACATACTTAATCGTTGTTATTCAGCTTAGTAAAACCTTCACCCTTTTTATCTTGACTTAAATAAACAAACATCATAGTCTAGTGTCTCGTTGACAAGTCTGGATTGATACCTCTTTGTGCTACTTCGACAAAGGGGATTGATAGCCCTGAGATCTAAAAAGACCATATCTATCAATTGGCGCCGTTGCCAACTTGTCGGAGCATTCGTCTTTTGTTTGTTCTTGAGTTCAGGATTTTACCTTTCTTTGTTTTACTAACTTCTTTGCAAGTTCTTGTGTTGCTTTCAGGTGCATGAAAACCAGGTCTCGGAGCACAGAACCGCCTCTACCGTACGACGACAACATCAACCGGATTGAGAGGCGAGCTCGCGAGAGGGAACGGCATTTTGAAAGGCTTGGAATGGCAGAACAGCAAAGGATCGAGCAACAGGCTCAAGAAGCCGAACACCAGGCTCATGCTAATCAGGCGCAGGCAGGCAGGAATGAACAACAAGCCTATGTTAACCAACAACAGGCTCAAAGGAACGAGAGGCTTGCTCAGCAAAACCAACAACAAGCTAATAGGAACGAGCAACAAGCCCACCATGTTCATCCGCCACCGCCACAAGCTCAGAGACAACCTCCTCCGGTCTTTGTTGGAGAGAACGACCGAGCTAATGCGCACCAATACCGAGCTGGGATTCAAGCTCCACCGGTTCAAAACAACAACTTTGAGGTTAAAGCTTCCCTGCTCAATATGGTGCAGAACTCAAAGTTCCACGGTCTAGCCGGAGAAGACCCTCTTGAGCATCTAGATCAGTTTGATCGGGTTTGCGACCTAACTAAGATCAATGGTGTCTCGGAAGATAGCTTCAAGCTACGCTTGTTCCCATTCAGCCTAGGTGATAAAGCTCACCAGTGGGAAAAGAACCTCCCGAGGGGTTCTATACAAACCTGGGAGCAGTGTAAACTGGCGTTCTTATCAAAATTCTTTTCCACATCACGCACGGCTAAGCTCAGAAACCAGATATCAAGCTTCACGCAGCACAACAACGAGAGCTTTAGCGAGGCTTGGGAACGGTTTAGAAGTTACACTAACCAATGCCCACACCACGGCTTCTCAGAGGCATCCCTCTTGAGTACTTTATACCGAGGTGCCCTCCCCAAGATCCGAAACCAACTAGATACAGCTTCAAATGGAAATTTTCTTGGGAAAGAGATCAATGCGGCAATGGAACTAGTCGAGAACCTAGCCATGTCTAATGATACTTGTGGCGAGGACTTTGATAGAGCAAACCGTACAGAGGGCTCTAGTGAAGAACAGCGTATGAAAAAGGATATAAGAGAGCTTCAGAGCAAGCTTGACAAAGTTCTGATGGCGACTCAAAAGCCAATACACTTTGTAGGCGAGTTTGATGAGCAAGGGCCAAGTTTTGACAATGTAAACGAAGATGGTCTAACTCAAGAGGAGCTGAACTACATAGGGAATCAGCAGAGGTATCAGCGGTTCAACAACTACAACAGTAACTCAAACCTCTCATACAGAAACCAGAATGTAGCTAACCCTCACGATCAAGTGTACCCTGCTCCGCAACAACAACAAAGCTACGCTCAAAAGGCTCCTTATCAGAATACCTTCCAGCCCAAGCAACAGTTTAGTGGGCAACAGCACGGCTACACTCAGCAGAATCAAGCAGCTCAGGGTAACAACTTCACCAGCCAACCGCAGCATCACAAGTTTCCACCAGGGTTCAATCCGCAGCCGATGGGTAATCAGCAACAGAATCAGAGAACGGGTCAGAACCAGCTGGGGAACGATGTCTGTGGGATATTACAGCAACTGTTACAGGGTCAGCAGAGAGTTGAGAGCCAGCACGCGACAATGCAGCAAGATATCAGAGAGCTTAAGCAGAATCAAGCCTCTACATCATCCCGAGGCCCGGCTTTACCAGGTAAACCGGAGCCAAACCCCAAGGAGTATGTGAACGCCATTACATTGAGGAATGGTAAAGAACTACAAGCTCCAACGCCTAAGACTACGCTCATTGAGGCCAATGAGCAATCAGAGGGGGAGGCAGCCTCAGGTGATGCGTGTAAAGAAGCGGATTTTGAGAAAGAACCGATCAAGGACAACGGAAAAGTGGTGGAAAAGACAACTGAGCTCGAAAAGCCATACGTTCCACCACCACCTTACCAACCCAAGATACCGTTCCCAGGGCGTTTCAAGAAGAAAATCTTAGACAAAGCCAAAGCGGTCTTTGAGAAACACTTGGAGAACACGCAACTCACCTTACCCATTATAGATGCTTTCTTAGCTATACCACAGCTTGGGAAGTTTCTAAAGGATGCGATCCTCAACAAGACAAAGGAGCTCCAGGGTATGGTAATACTGAGCCATGAATGCAGCGCCATAATACAAAGGAGGTCTATACCAAGGAAGCTATCCGATCCGGGCAGCTTTACCCTACTGTGTGCTTTAGGTCACTTGAAGTTCTCGAACTGCTTGTGTGATCTAGGAGCTTCTGTGAGCCTGATGCCATACACGGTGGCCAAGAGATTGGGATACAAGAGTTACAAGCCAGCCAAGATCTCTCTTATACTAGCTGATAGATCGGTTCGCTTACCGGTGGGTTTGCTTGAGGATTTGCTTTTGAGGATCGGTGAGATAGAAATCCCCACGGACTTCATAGTTCTTGAGATGGACGAGGAACCATTGGACCCTATCATCTTGGGTCGACCGTTCCTAGCGACCGCAGGAGCCATTATAGATGTGAGAGGAGGAATGATTGAACTACACATCGGTTCCGAGCATATGAAGTTCAATGTGAAAGAGATGATGAAGAAACCGACCATTGGAGGTCAGGTTTTCTATGTGGAAGTGATGGAGGAGCTAGCTGATGAGCTCCTGGAAGAGTTGAACACAGAGGATCCGTTACAAGTGGTCCTTACACGTGAACAAAGCGAGCACGGGTACTTGAACGAGGAAAGCGAGGTGTACAAGCAACTTTTGGACCAACCGAAGGAACTTGGAGCTGAGGCTAGGTTTTTGGAGCTCAGGAAGAGTGGCCTCGACATCTTAGACAGCGAGGGGTCCATGGGAACAGAGGAGATACCTCGGGATATCATGGCCGTGGCAACTCATATCGAGGCCGATAGTAATCCGCGCGAGAACAAGGAAAAGGCCGAGGAAGCTGTTCCGGGCCAATGTAGCTTTGATACCGATTGGAATGAGGCAGACGCTCCCCCTGTTGAGCTCAAGCCTCTACCAACAGGGCTCAGGTATGCATTTTTAGGCTTGAACTCTACTTTCCCTGTGATCATAAACGATAGTTTGCTTGAACATGAAGAACGTGCATTGCTTAATGAAATCAAGAAATTCAGGAGAGCAATAGGGTATTCCTTGGCTGACATAAGAGGAATCTCTCCTGATATATGCACTCACAGGATCCACCTGGAGGACCAAGCCATGTCCTCTATTGAGCACCAACGTCGCCTTAACCCGAACCTCAAAGAGGTGGTTAAGAAGGAGATACTAAAGCTCCTTGAGGCAGGGATCATATATCCAATCTCTGACTCTCGGTGGGTATCTCCTGTGCACGTTGTGCCCAAGAAAGGTGGTATCACGGTAGTAAAAAATGATAAGGATGAACTCATAGCCCAAAGAAATATAACCGGCCATCGCATGTGCATTGACTATAGGAAATTGAATTCTGCATCAAGAAAAGATCATTTCCCTTTACCATTCATTGATCAAATGCTTGAACGGTTAGCCAATCATCCTTATTTTTGTTTTCTCGACGGATACTCTGGATTCTTCCAAATACCAATAGATCCAAGAGACCAAGAGAAAACGACATTCACTTGCCCTTACGGCACTTATGCTTATAGGAGAATGCCTTTCGGTTTGTGTAATGCACCGGCCACTTTTCAAAGATGTATGATGCACATTTTCTCCGATCTAATTGAAGAGAAAGTCGAGGTGTTTATGGATGATTTCTCCGTATACGGCTCCTCTTTCTCCGAATGTCTTGCTAATCTTTCTCAGGTTCTAAAGAGATGTGAGGAGCATAGGCTTGTATTGAACTGGGAGAAGTGTCATTTCATGGTACAAGAAGGCATTGTCTTGGGGCACAAGGTATCAGAGAAGGGTATTGAGGTGGACAAGGCCAAGATCGAGGTAATGGTGAACCTACAAGCTCTGAATTCTGTAAAAGGGATAAGAAGCTTTCTTGGGCACGCTGGGTTCTATAGGCGGTTCATTAAGGATTTCTCCAAGATAGCTAGGCCTTTAACTAGGCTATTGTGCAAAGAGGTGGAGTTTATCTTTGATGAAGAGTGTGAGGAAGCGTTTAAGAGGATCAAGGAGGCTTTGATCAGTGCACCAATTGTACAAGCTCCCGATTGGTCTTTACCATTCGAAGTGATGACTGATGCATCTGACTATGCCGTGGGAGCTGTCTTGGGGCAGAAGAAAGATAAGAAACTCCATGTGATTTACTATGCCAGCCGCACCTTGGACTCAGCTCAAGAAAAGTATGCAACCACCGAGAAAGAAATGCTTGCCATTGTGTTTGCATTTGACAAATTCAGGAGTTACTTAGTTGGATCAAAGGTCACGGTCTACACTGATCACGCGGCCTTGAGGTACTTGATGTCTAAGAAGGACGCTAAGCCGAGGCTTTTGAGATGGGTCCTATTGCTCCAAGAATTCGACATGGAAATACTTGACAAGAAGGGCATTGAAAACGGGGCCGCAGATCATCTCTCAAGGCTGAGGATTGAAGAAAAGGTCCCCATAGACGATGCTTTACCTGAGGAACATCTCATGCTGGTATGGTCTTACTTAGAGGTGGAAGAGGCCAACACGATCAAGGAAAGAAGCCTCCCATGGTTCGCGGATCTTGTGAACTACCTGTCTTGCGGTTTAGAGCCACCGGATCTTGATGCCTATCAGAGGAAAAAGTTCTTTAGAGATGTGATGAGATATCATTGGGATGAGCCGTACCTTTACGTGCTTAACAAGGACCATCTCTATAGGCGATGCTTGGCCGAAGAAGAGATCCATCCGGTGCTACAAGAATGCCACGGTTCAGCGTACGGTGGTCACTTAGGTGCATTCAAGACGGTTGCCAAGGTTTTGCAAAGCGGCTTCTGGTGGCCGACTATGTTCAAGGACGCTCAAGATGTGGTATCGAGATGCGAGGCTTGTCAAAGGCACGGTAACATATCCAAGAGGAATGAGATGCCCCAAAACCCAATCTTTGAGGTCGAGGTCTTCGACTGTTGGGGCATTGACTTCATGGGTCCCTTTGTGAGTTCATACGGAAATCAGTACATCCTTGTCGCGGTGGACTATGTGAGTAAGTGGGTCGAGGCTGTTGCATCCCCAACCAACGATTCAAAAGTGGTGGTAAAGCTTTTCAAAAGTATCATTTTCCCACGGTTTGGAGTTCCGAGAATAGTAATCAGTGATGGGGGAAGCCACTTTATCAATAAGACTCTTGAGAGTCTTTTAAGGAAGCATGGAGTAAAGCACAAGGTGGCCACACCTTATCATCCGCAGACTAGTGGTCAAGTGGAGGTCTCTAACCGACAGATAAAGGCTATTTTAGAAAGAACCGTGAGCTCATCTAGGAAAGATTGGAGCAAGAAACTTGATGATGCTTTGTGGGCTTACAGAACCGCGTACAAGACCCCCATTGGAACCTCACCGTTTAACTTGCTCTATGGGAAAAGCTGTCATCTACCGGTTGAGTTGGAATACAAAGCATTGTGGGCAGTGAAACTTCTTAACTTTGACATCAAGACTGCACAAGAGAAGAGGGTTTTACAACTTCATGAGCTTGAGGAAATCCGGTTAGATGCTTTTGAGAGCTCTAAGATCTACAAAGAAAGGACTAAAGCGCTTCATGACAAGAAGATACACAAGAGAGAGTTCAAAGAAGGGGACCAAGTTCTGTTGTTTAACTCGAGGCTTAAGCTATTCCCTGGGAAGCTGAGATCCAGATGGTCCGGTCCATTCAAAATTCTTGAAGTAAGGCCTTATGGAGTGGT
The DNA here is from genome assembly GCF_000478725.1 of Eutrema salsugineum. Taxonomy (NCBI): domain Eukaryota; kingdom Viridiplantae; phylum Streptophyta; class Magnoliopsida; order Brassicales; family Brassicaceae; genus Eutrema; species Eutrema salsugineum. The sequence goes on along the minus strand of NW_006256414.1, from coordinate 11,021,710 downwards.
TGTTTTGAAAGGAAAAGATGGACAAGGCTTTGTGGTAAACGGTCAGAGGGTAAAACACTACCTGGCATCAGAAACAAGAGAGGGAGCTACCTCAGTTCCTCTTCTTGAACCAGAATCAGCCTGAAAAGGTATGAAAAGTCAAACTTAGTGACGTTAAACAAAGTGCTCTTGGGAGACACCCCAAGCTTATCCTTGTAAATATTTCGTTTTTTTCATCTTCTTTTTCTTTTTACTTGAAGCTTTTTGAAGGGTTTGTTAAGTGTTTCAGGAGTTAGATGGTGAACCTTGATGATGAGAATAAGAAAAAGCTCGAAAATAACACGGCCTGATGAATTAAGTCCTAGAGTGTACGTAGCCTCGGTATCGACCCTCGGTATATACATACCGCGGTCACCTTTTACCGAGTAATAGCTTGAGAACCTCAGCTAAACTCCTCGACTTAATTTCACCATGGCCGTGCTTAAGAAGTTATGTGGTGAGATGACTAAGTGTGGGGGAGGCCCACGGTGTAAACACCTCGGTATGATTATACCGAGGGGCAAAGTTCACTTCAAACGGTCTAAAACCTCGATCGAGGCCGCGACCAGTTTACACCAAGGCCGGACCGTTTAAACCCCCTGCACCAAGTGTTTCTTTGTTAAAAACAAGTGACCTCGGCATGATATCCTCGTGGTGGAGCATACCGAGGTGCCCAGTTTCAAGAATGATCAAAAACATAAACACTTGGGACACTTGAGTCAAAGAAGAAGGCTTGCGCGGACTAAGGAAAAGATTTGAAGGCCGCGGGGAAATTCTTGTTAACTTGAGCTTAGCCCACTCGGCCTGGTGCCCTCGGGGTAGAACAAGTCGAGGCCGCTCAAGAAAGCACGAGAAAAATCACTCTCGTCCGTACGGCCCACGTCATCCCCCTTGTCGCGCCATTTGGAAGCCTTTGCGCGGTAATTTGTATTTAAACGCCCGGTCAAAGCTGTTTTGGCGCGGGTCAACGGTCGCAGCTGGAGGAGAAGGGGGGACCAGTCCCACTACAGTCCAAGCGCCAGCTGGAAAGCGCGACACCGCCCATACCAGCCTCCATCCCGAGCCAAAACCGAGAGTTCGCCTTCTTCTCTCTTTTCTCTGCATTTCACGAGCACATCTCTCTCATTTCTCATCCATTTCTTGTGATTCCAAGCGTTCTAGACTCGTTAGGGTGTTGTATATTCATCATAAGCATTCCACTAAGCTTGAATCTTGGATTCCCAAAGGTATTTGCATCTTAAAGAACTCATCTTTTTCCTTCATTCTTTGCGAAGCTTTATTGTTTGTGAAATGTGGAATCGATTCTTTTAGAACATGTCAGCCTTTGAGAACAATTTTAAAAATTCCATCAAGATAGATAACATAAGAAAAACCGGTCTTTGCTCTGAAAATCACTTGTTCTTGAGTTTTTAAAATTCTTGAGAAAATACGCTTGGAATCGGTCTTAATGATGCTTTGAGATGTTGAGCTGAACTGTTTAGATATCGTGTCTTTCTTTGCTTGTTTTGGCTTGTTCTTACTTCCTTTGATGTTTGGAAAAAGCTATAACCCTGGTCTTGTTAGAGAAAAATGTCTGTTCTTGCTATCTTTAGAGACATGTGCTTGTTGATATACATGATTCTAACGGTCTCTTTGAGGATCTGCCTTGCAGATGACCGGCGACCGAGCTGTTCCCACTCATGAGACGAACAAAAACGAGGTCCAGAGGAGGATTACAAAAGGGAAAGCCGTGGCCGTGGCACGCAATGGTGGAACAAGCAAGAAACCCTCTGTGAGATCCGATGGTGAGCCAGCCGCCAAGCGAGCAAGGAACGCCGAGCTCACTCTGGTTCCAACCCTTGAACCAAAATGGAATGGGGAGCAGGCAGCCACTGAGAACGATGGAGACGAGCTGAGAGCCATAGTCCCTCATGAACCCGATTGTGGCAAGAAGGCCAAGAAGGAACCAAAGCCCGAGCCCGAGGAGGAACATTTCCCGACTACTGAGGAGTACTTGGACCACTTTAACTCTATAAGAGTAGCTCAAGGTCGGTTCCCTGATATGGAGCTGTTGAGGAAGCTTGAGATACTCGATGATGTTACACTCATCTTTCAAAACATGGGCTTGGCCGAATTCTTCATGATGAGCGATGTTGCTTACGAGGGGATCACACAACAGTTTCTTGCCACTTTGGAGGTTGTCATCTACCCCAAGAGAGATCCCAAGCGTCTACATGGCAAAGGGTTCGGACACATTGAGTTTGACATAGAAGGCGTGCACTACAAGGTCAGTTTCAAGGAGCTTGATGAGATATTTGGATTTGAAAGGAATGGAAGCTCGCTTGACAAGTTTGTGTACCCTCGTGATGAGTTGGCCGCGTTGTGGGAAACGATATCTTTTGGGCCTTACTTGGGAGGCAAGAGCAAGACAAGCTGCATCAGGAACCCTGCGATCAGATACACCAACCGGGTCCTGGCCTCTACGTTCTTCTCTACATACAACCCTGGTGTGATTCACACGGCAGAGCTTGAACTGTTGGGACTTGGACTTAAACCACTCATCACTCAAATGAAGAACAAAAAGGAGTTCCAAGGGCCAATGCATGTACCGTCTTTAGGAGTGTTCTTTGCGATCCAAATGCTCACCTATAGACACAATGTGTGGTGTGACCGAAAGAAGAAGGGAGCAAGGAGGCTTCAGAACGGTTGGATTGTCACTAAAATCTTGAGAGCTCAAGGGTTCATATTCCCTGATTCACCATCGAGACCGAGTCTCATTAATGAGCAATACCTAAGTAAAAGTGGTTTCTTTGGAGGCAAGTCAGGGGATAGATGGGTTTACAACTTCACGCTGATGCACAGGGACGGTACACAAGTTCTACTGCCTAACCGAGGCCTCACCATGCTTGATAAGCAGTGTAACGTCTCCTTCTATGTCCTCAAGGATCAGTTGTACAACCCATCTCTCGACCCACCAATGCGCAAATGCACCAAAGCCATACCTAACAAGCCTCAGAACGAGAACGGCCCGGCCGGAAGTGAGTATGAAGAAGAACGGCACGCTGAGAGAAGGATGGGAGCAGGCCGATATCATTTTGATCCATACGTGTGGGGTGAGCCTGAATACCACACCAAGAAGCTGTATTTGCGAGTGAACACTCTCCAAAAGTGGTGTAAGTGGCAAGACAAGACCATTCATGCGTTGGTGGACTGTGTAAGGCACCTGAAGAAGAAGGTCAAGCGGCTCACATGGCCATCTTCTCCGGACAAGAACTCGGGGACCTCAACCGCACCAATTACACAAGAGGAGGTTGGGGAAAGCTCAAACGCAAGGAACCCGGAGTTTCCACCAGGCAAAGAGGATTGGATCGACCCTGCCTTGGCATTCTTACCTGAACCCTCGGATAGCAGCCCACCACGTCAGTCCACACCTTCCTGCTCAACATCAAATCCCTCGTACTACTTGGGATCAGACCTCTCCGACTAAGGTATCGACTTCAAACTCTTGTACATATGCATCTTGTGTATATCATCCTGCATTCGTTTAGTTTGTCTTTTTACTTCTCTCACACGCTTTTATAACACACGGGACTGTGTTATTCAAGTGTGGGGGAGGAGCTTTGTGTTTTCTGATCTTGTTTTCTTTCTTCTTATTTGACTTTTGCATTCTTGAGTCTCATTTAGCTTTGTACATATGGTAAAACCGCATCATTAACATTCTAGTTGCATCTCGCATTCTAAGATCGAGTCTAGTTGCATCATTTAGGACTGCATCAGTGCAAGGAGCAATGATAGATTTTTTCCTAGAGAGTAAATCACTTGAGAACTTGAACTAAATATGCTTGTGAAACTCATTCTGTGCTTGTAAAGCTTGAAACGATTTGAATCTGTGAAGCAAGTCTAAATTACACTCAACTCTAGTTAAGTGATAACCCTGAACTTGAATTGTAAATATCTTTTGATGCATTGCTTGAATTGGCTTGTGGATACCGATATACATACTTGAGCTAGAATCATTGTTTTCACCACCCTCTTTTCCTTTGCTCAAGTAGCTGAATCCGCATCATGGATCAGTTCCCTCACCTTGAACCCAACTTTCTTTTCGAGCCAATGTTTGTGTGTGAATTGTAAGGTCACCTTGGACTGAACTTAGCAGAAAGTGTTAGGTTTAGAGCGACAAGGGCATGTCTCATTGAGTGCTACGTTCCAACATCAAGGAACTGAGAGTATTGGCGAGAAATAAGTGTGGGGGAAAAGATCTATTGGTGAGTGGAAAAAGGTGAGCTGAGAGAAAAAGAGAGAGTGGGAATAGCTAAGGGAATGAAAGAAAAGGAATCGAGTCTTGAATTTGAAAAGAAGAGCTCTGTTGTTCTAAAAAGAAAAGTATAGTCTTTGAAATGAAAAGAAGCCAAAAAGGCTCAAGTGTTCTAAAAAGAAAAGAAAAGAGGCTAACCGCTGTAAAAGAAAAGAGCTGTTTGAATAAGTAAACACCAAAGGCTTGAAAATCAAAATAAAAGTGAGTCCCCTAGTGAAAAAGAAAGCGATTGAGAGAGTGAGGATCTTGAGAGGGTGAGCAAGTGAGAAAAGCTTTGAGTGGAGTGTGGGGTGTGATGAGTCTTGCCCTTGTATGCATCGGTTGCTTTTTACCTTTAGCATTCTGCCAAAGTTTGGTCGTTCATTGAGTGATCCCATTGTTGCATTACACCCGCTTGAATATTGATGAGATCATCTTTATCTCATGACCTTACCCTAGCCAAGCCAGCCTATTTGAACATTGCATCATTTGATTCACCGGTTACGAGCTTAATGAATGTGAAAGAGTTGAATGTGATAATGACTTGTGGAGATTCTGTGCTTTAATTGTAAAATATCTGAGTATGGGTTTGCAATGCATATTTGAGCATGAATCCGAGTTCTCCTTGTGATCACTTCTTTCTAAAAAGGAAGTATGAGCTCCATCTGCATTACAACCTCTTTCTCTCATTTGTTCTCTTCGCTTGAGGACAAGCAAAGGACAAGTGTGGGGGAGTTGATATGTCTACATTTTACATCATTTAGAGTGCATTTTAGAGTCCTCATCATGTGTTTTCCCACGTAAATTGAGTCTTTAGGCATGAAAATAGGATTTAGGGCTTGCATTAGGTCCCAAAGAGTTTTGCATGTTTTGAGGTCTTTATCAGGTGCTTTGGGAGTCATTTGGAGCTTAAGAAGAGGAGCAGAGAAGAAGACGGTGAAGAAAACGGTCAAAAATGGTGAAAACCGCTTGGAGGAATTTCTCGGCCAAATCGCGTACCGGACGGACAGAAACCTCGGTCAAAATCCTTACCGATCGCTCATTACCGGCCAAAATCCGTACCGATCGACCAAAGTCAGCCAGGGTCGAAGATCAGGCGTTAATACCGCGGGTTGAGTTTTGGCCGAGGCGAAAGAATTTTTACGACCAAAAAGCTCACCGCGGTACACAGCCCTCGGTCATTTTTCTTACCGCGGGAAGCTTTTCTCGACCAAAATCTGTCCTTGTCTGCGCAATTCAAAGATATGAAATCCGGGGAACCTTCCGGTCCGAATCAGTTGGCGAGGTCTTCAGCAAAGTTGGAGATAATCAAACAAAGATTCCAGAACAGTTGGAATCATCCAATTCGGACCAGTAGGGAGAAAGATACAGCTTCCGGAAGATGTACCAACATTACGCGCATCCGAGAACTGAACGGCGAAGTACAAAGGTCACGGCGGACGGAGCTTTTCCGGACCAAATCAGCTTGCCCGGTCTTCATCAAAGTTTGAGATCTGTGAAAGACCTTTTCAGAACAGTAGGGATCGCCCAATTCGGACGAGTGGTTTGAAAGATAAAGTCTCCGGAGTTCACATCGGTCCAAACAGCTTATTTTCCGGTGATTTCGATGCGGTTCAAAGATGTGAAATCCAGGAAGACTTCCACTACCCAAGCTCCGACGGTTTCTTCACCAAAGTTCGAGTTTATTGAGTCACCTTGACTATGAAACTGGTCTCAGAGCATTTGGAGTCGTGGGTCGAAAGTTACTGCTTCCGGAAGGCGACATGGTCGATACGGGCCCAAATATGTTGCGATACGCGCTAAGTGTTTCTTCAGGGCTCGGCATCATTACCTCGACATCGGCCAAGTCAAGGCTCATATTTTGGAAGTATCCTGAGCTAGACCTCGTACTGATACCTCGGCACGTTGGGATCAAGGCATGCACACGTAAGAATGGAGCTGGAAACGACTAAGTGTTGAACATGCACCTCGGTGTAGCGACCTCGGCGTGCATGCCGGACCCTGTTCTCCCGAACCCCTCGACGTCCAAGCGCCTCAGCATTTTATGCCGAGGTCCATTGTCACAAGCCCAGAATCAAGAGCAAAGCTGCTCAAGAACACACACGTGAAGATGGATCAAAGACTAGGGTTCATGCATGTTCTTGACGTGTTCTTCACGAGATCTTCATTTGGATCTGGACTCACGTGCACTCCTCGACATGAAGACCTCGGCTTCACTCTCCGACACACCGTGGCACTCACCCATCAACCCAAGAACGCGGTTCAGTACCCGGTTTGTTCCGGGCTGACCCGCGACACTTTACCTTTGCTATATATACATTTTGAGACTAAAAACCTAGGGATCTTATCTCTTATCTGTTTTTAGCTTTAAGAACTTGCCTTTTTGGTGAAACTTGATCATTCTAATTCGATATCTCGCTTTTGCATGAGGAATCTTGTTCCTTCTTTATTTCTTTGATCATCTAACATTAAACTCCTCATCATGACCAGCTACACGTCTTGCAAAGGACTTAGTGAGCTCGTTATGATTAGTGAGTAGTCGTTTAAGCGGCTTTAGACGAGTAGATTAGGGTGCTTTCAAGGTAGATCAGTGGGTTTAGGTGTCTAGTCTTGCATGTTTCATTCTTTAACCGACGAGATCTCTAGGCTGGATCGAAGCACATCACTTGAGGTTCAGATCTGAGACATATCTTGCATCAAAAGTGTTTGTAGAAATGTCTGAACCACTCGGTTATGGGTTTAAGAGTCTTTCATCGCGAGAGTGATAGTTTGTTCTCTTAAATGACATTTTTGAACTGATTCTCATTGCTGATTGATTCGATGCTTCTCAAAAGACATTTTTGGTATGAAGGAGGATCAATTTAGATGCTTAATACTTTCATGAGAAGATTAACATACCTTGAGTTCAAAGTTAAATGAAACCGCTTGATGTTTTGATTCATTAACCCACTAGTTAAACTTGGAAGCACCCGAGTCAAGTATCTCGTCTAAAGTCCCTTGCTTTATTACATATTATCATCATCTGAATCGTTTAGTTATTATTTGCATCTTTGCTTTGTTTGATTCTCATCATTTACTTTACTTACATACTTAATCGTTGTTATTCAGCTTAGTAAAACCTTCACCTTTTTTATCTTGACTTAAATAAACAAACATCATAGTCTAGTGTCTCGTTGACAAGTCTGGATTGATACCTCTTTGTGCTACTTCGACAAAGGGGATTGATAGCCCTGAGATCTAAAAAGACCATATCTATCAACACATCCGCACTTGGTGATATCCTGCCCGTAAGTCAATCTTTGAGTAAATGCTGGAACCACCCAACTCATCCATTAGATCCTCAATGAGTGGAATAGGGAATCGATCCTTAACTGTCAATCCATTCAGTCCTCGATAATCCACACATAATCTCCACGACCCATCTTTTTTTTTAACCAACACAACAGGTGAATCAAATGCACTAGAGCTTGGTTGAATTGTACCTCCTTTCAACATGTCTTGTACGATCTTATCAATCTCGTTCTTCTGTTGGATTGCATATCTATAGGGTCGTTGATTTATTGGATTTGCACCTTCGATCAGTTGGATCTTATGATCATGATTAGCTCGAAATGGAGGTAGTTGTCTTGGCTCCTCAAAGATATCCGAATAATCATGAAGTAGTTCTGTAATGGCAGGATTGGTTTATGTTTCTGACATTTCTGTATTCAAAGAGAATAGTGTTGCTGCTTCGTGTTCTTCTTCATACGACACACACAACATAGATAACTCCAAATTAGTGTCCTGTTGCTTCTTCAACCTTTCAGCTTTAACACTTCTCACAGATCCGTCCTTAATTCCATGTAGCACCACTCGTCTTTGATTATATTCAAATTTCATTGTCAGCTTTCTAAAATCCCAAGTGACCGGACTGATGGTTTCCAACCACTGAACACCCAATACACCATCACATCCGTTCAACGGAATAGCCATGAAATCTGCAGTGAAATTTGTTCCTTGAAACTCCCATTTAAACTTGTCAATCCGAGCCTGTACTGATAATCGGTTACCATCAGCTACAATCGCCCTAGCATTTCCCGCCGGTAAGAGAGGACAACCCAATTTTTTAGCCACATTAGTATCCAAGAAGTTATGAGTTGAGCCTGAATCAATGAGAAGAAAAAGGGCTATTTTTTGATAGAGACCTTTTACCCTCATTGTATCATGAGAAGTGATTCCTGAGATGGCATTGAATGAAATCTTTGCTACCTCTCCTTCAGGCTGTTGATTCTCTTTATCTTCTTCTGTCCACTCTTCCTGATAATACTCAGGTTCCATTTCCATCAAAAACAATTGAGCCTTCTTATGCACTTTGTAATGTTCTGGTGAGAATTTCTCATCACAAAAGTAACATAAGCCTTTAGCTCTCCTATCATTCATCTCCTCTGTTGATAGAAACTTCCGAGGTTGAACCACAGGTGCTTTCATTTTATCTCCTTCCTGTACAGCCGTAAAATCTTTTCTGAATGGAATCAATCCTTTCGATGTTGTGGTCGCTTTCGTTGATTGCCAATTCTGAGATTGTTGCTTCTTTGGGCGAGCCGTTTCATAGAGTTTTCCCAACATCAAGCATTGTCTCACTGTTTGAGGCTGAAACATTCTGATGTGCATCTGAGTGTCTGCACGTAATCCAGCTAGATATGCACTCACCAGGTATTCTTCAGACATTTTGATTCTTGATCGAATCCGCTCAAACTTCTTATGGTAATCAATAATACCATCAACTTCCTGTAGTTGTTTCAGTTCAGCCATCGGATCAGCCCAAAACTCATCAAATCTTCCTTTCAACATCTCCTTATATGCTGACCAATCTGTTAGATTCTGAATTCCCAATTCTTCAATTAAAGATTGATGCCAAGATGCTGCATCTTCCTCTAAATGTATCGATACCACCAAAAATTTGATTTCCTCAGGTGTATGATCAATTTTGAAGAATTGTTCCACTTTGAATAGCCGGTCCTTCAATTTATCACCACTAAACCTAGGAAAATCCAGTTTTGCAAGGCGCGTGACTCCGGTATAGTTAGGAATGTTACCTGATAGTGTGCCATTCGTCGGATCTACGGTAACTCGAGCTGGAGCTGGAGACGAGTAGGTTATGTCTCGCTTTGCACTCGAAGTCGATCCCCCTGGTTTTTGAAGAAGACGTATTGCTTCGAACATATCGGCTACCGTTTTCTCCATTTTCTGATTTTGCGAAGCTATCGTTTCTTCCAAAGTCGTCGTTCGACGAAGAACCTGATCCATTCGAGAGCCAAGATCTTCTTCTACCACTTTCGATGTTGGTTCTTTTCGTGAAGCCATAGCACGTGTTTCCGCCATAGATTCCGAAGCGTCTGATACCTTTGATACACACAAATCCAATTATATTCGATTTCACCAAACTTGAATCCAATGTTCAATACAAACAAAGAATCCAATAGTTCTACTTACAAGAATCTGGATACAGAAAGATTCAATGTAGAGGAAGAACTGAGAATTACAAGAGAGAATTTCCAGATGAGAAGAAACTGTAACAAACTTTCTCAGAATAAATCTTCTTCTTCGTCTTGACTCAGCTAAATATCTGTTACTTTTTCCATTAAATCTCCACCGTAAATTCTTCTTTCAAGTTCCACCGTCCATAAGTTCCACCGTCCATGTGTCCGTATAATTGCTGCGTATTATTTACTATATCACTTTTGAAAAAATTTAGGGTCACATGTTTTATCCGATTGACCATAAACTTTGGCAACAATGTTCTGCACAGGATCACATTCAAGTATTAGACTCATTATTCTCCACTTTGCGAAGTTCTCCAATTCTTGATTCCTATTCCCTACCATTGTCAGATCCACGAAGAAGCCTCATGTTGGTTTTTAAAATAAAAACAAAATTAGTTTAAAAAAATTGTGGAGATGCAGGAGATCGAACCCTGTGCCTCTCGCATGCAAAGCGAGCGCTCTAAGTGTGGACGATTTGGAAGATATAATTGGAGGGCATGAGCTACATCCCCTTGGTTACAAAGATTTCACATTTTCTAAAATTGAAAACAGTTAACCAATATGAGCTTCACCTCTTATCTCCAAGCGAGCCGCGTAAAAGTAATCGGAGCAAAATCTCCGGTGGATCGCCGCCGTAAAGCGCTTGAGAGAGTGAATAAAGAGCTCTCTAGAGGCAATTACGAAACTGCCCTCTCTCTCGTCAAGCAACTCAAAGGCAAACATGGCTGCCTCTCTGCCTTCGGCTCTGCTAAACTGGTCTCTCTCTCTCTCTCTCCTCTCTAAAACTCTCTCTTTCTTGCTTACTTGTAATTACAATCTTCTTCGATTTTTTGTGTGTTTAGCTTCCCAAGAAATCACCAGAATTGGTTAAATTAGACCCGTTGATCGATTCAGTCTCCAGAAGCATTGAATCTGTTTCTTCCGAAGCGGTATTTGCTTATTGCCATCGATTTTGTTTTTATTCAGTGTGTTGATCTTCAATTTTTTTATCTTTTACGCCAAAACTGGTTTTATAATTTGCAGAGTTCAGTGGGAATATTCAAAGGGGATAAAAGTAAAACTTCTTCACCTGAAGAAGATTGGTTCGCTGTTGTTCAGGTGAAATCTTGTAGCCAATATGAGTTTTTTCATTGTAGTTTATGTTAATTTTATCTCTATTTGAACATGCTTTTATTGCCTAGCTTCTACCTAAAAGCTTTTGTGGTTTTTGTTGGAATTGAAGAAATCTGATCAAAGATGCTGTTTGAATATCAATGAAGCAAGACATTTGTTGTGTATCGATTTGTATGTGCAAACGTTTAACTTGCATTTTCTGCGATCGTATGCAGCATGAATCAGGGCATTTCCTGGTTGGTTACTTGCTCGGAGTTCTTCCAAGACGCTATGAAATACCGAATTTCGAAGCTATAAAGCAGAATGTGTCGAATGTGACCGGGAGAGTAGAATTTGTAGGCTTTGAGTTCCTCAAAGAAGTAAGTTGTTTGTTCATATTGAAAGGGAAATTGGTCAGTTTGCTTACGTTTTAACTACTAGACTTTATGTTATTACTGCAGGTTGGTGCTGCAAACCAGTTTATGAAAGGTGATGTGGGTCGCCGAATAAATCTATCGGTATGTTAACCAAGTACTCTAGCTGCAGTAAAATGTCACAAACTCAAAATCTTTAGAATGTATTAGTGTTTCTTGAATCGCTCAAAAGTTATTGGCGGATTACCTGTTATTGGCAAATGTTTCTGGGTTTTACCAGTTCGACAACTCACATGTTTTTCAACGATGGACCCGGGCTGGATCAGTGACAGGATCGCCGGTTTACTGGTCCGGTCTTCTTTAAACATTCTTATATATGTTCTATTCTTCTTACCTGTATGGTGTTTTTCTACCATGCAGAGTAATCGAGGCAATATCTCATCCAAGGTAAGATTTCTTGGAACTTACCTGTGAATGTTTTAGCTGAAGCTGTTTCTGTTGTGAGTGGTTGGAAGTTGGAACTGTGACTGCAGACACTGAACAACTTTTCGTGTGTGATACTTGGAGGAATGGTAACAGAACACATACTATTTGGATACTCTGAAGGTTACTACTCAGATGTTGTCAAGGTTATGCAACTCTCAAGTCTCTTTTACTCAGATGCAAAGTTGAGATTATATAATCTTCTGATGTTTTTTTGAGAGATGTGAATATGCAGTTGAACAGTGTTCTGCGATGGCGAGGGTTCACAGAAATAGAAAAGGAAGCTCATATCAGATGTGCTGCTCTAAACACTATCTCCTTATTACATTCTTACAGTGAAGCAAGAGTTTCACTTGCAGAAGCCATGTCTAAAGCCAAACCTATTGGTGCTTGTATTGAAGCCATTGAATCTGCAATTTCCATCCATCAAATATGAACCATACTTTCAATCCTTTTCTATGCTTAAACCCAATTGGTGTGACCTCACACAGAGTGAGACAACAAAGACATTAACCCATACAACTAGGCAACATGTTCTTTTTTTTTCGAGATCAGGCAACATGTTAGTGTTTAGATCATATTATTTTAAATGTTTTCAAAGTGTCAGTCTGTTTAATGAAATCATGATGACGATAAAATCTTGACATTTACTAATTACTATCTCCTTATTACATTCCTACGGTGAAGCAAGAGTTTCACTTGTTGAAGCCATGACTAAAGCCAAACCCATTGGTGCATGTTTTGAAGCTATTGAATCTGCAATTCCCATACATCAAATATGAACCATACTTTCTATGAAGCCAAACCTAATGGTGTGACCTCACAAAGACTCTACTTAACATGTTATGGTGACACAGAGATATTAACCTATACGACAAGGACAACAAGACAACATGTTCTCTGTTGTAATAAATGTCAAGATAGTACCAAACTATCATAATGATTCATTTAACAGCACTTGACTTGATCCCAAACCAAATTCGTTACTAGATTTGCAAACATAGACTTCAAACCACATGAGATCCCAAAAATCTTCTTGGAACAAAACCCAGTCTATTTTACAGGCTAAAATTGAACAAGATAGTAATACATGAAGAATCAAAACTCCTGAGAAGCAGATCCGATATCGCCTTTGTTCTTCCCAACCTTTGATGGGAGAAGTGTCTGATGAATGTTTGGCAAAACTCCTCCATTAGCGATTGTCACACTTCCAAGAAGCTTACTCAGCTCTTCATCGTTCCGCACTGCAAGTTGAATGTGTCTTGGCACGATACGTGTCTTCTTGTTATCTCTTGCTGCATTTCCAGCAAGCTCCAATACCTATTATGAAAATCAGCACCATACGGAGTCAGAATCCAGAGAACAAAAGATGGCTTTAGCATTTAATCGTTATGGAGTCTAAATCATAGACATTACTTAACACAGATGTATACATCAGTAGAAAAACTGTCAAAATCGAGTTGGTATTCATAAAGAAATTGACTTAAGGAAGACATAGGAATTGAAATCATAACTATCGGAATTGAGATATGCAATATCATATTGTTTACGCAGAAATCGAGAAATCAAACGAATGGTTCTCATATAGATCAAGAAAATGACTTATGTAGAAACATGATTTGCATTTGAGATATCAACACCAACGCAAATGAGATATGCAAAATCTAGGGTATACGCAGAAATCGAGAAATCAAATGTGTGGTTCTCATATAACACGATTTGCATTTAAAATCAAAATAAAATACAACTGAGATATATCAAAATCATATGGTTTTGGCTTGTTACGGAAATACAGAAATCAAATGAGTGATTCTCGTAGAGATGAAGATATTACGATTGTATTTGAAATAATAAAACCAAAACACAACTGAAATATCGCAATCTCATATGGTTTGGATTCTAATGGAAGATCGAGAAATCAAGACAACGATTACCGTAGTAATCAAGACGAAAAACAGATTCGCGATTGAAATCAAAATCAAACGCAACTGAGATACCGAAAAATCATATAGAAGTCGAGAAATCAAAGAACTGACTAAAAACCAAAACCATATTTGCATGTGAAATCAAAATCAACATCAACTGAAACATCGCAACTAGACAGGATAGCGAAAAATCAGAAGATTAAAATCGTACCTCCGCGGCGAGGTACTCAAGAACGGCGGAGAGATAAACCGGAGCTCCGGCACCGACACGCTCGGCGTACTTTCCGGCTTTAAGGAATCGGGCGATTCTTCCAACGGGAAACTGAAGACCAGCTTTGCTCGATCTAGAGACGGACTTTGTAGCTTTCGGCTTTCCTCTGCCTCCTTTGGTTGTTCCACTTCCGGCGCCAGAACTCATCTTCTTCTTCGAAAGATACTTTTTTTCGAGAGAAATTGAAGAGGCGAATGAAAATGGCTAGAGAACGGTGAGTGGAGTGATTTTAGGGCTTTGGGGATTTTCCGATATTTATATTGATGCGAGAATGCATTATGATTGGTGGGCAATGAGTCATGCGGATTGCCAGAGTGGCACTTTCACTTGACTTTTCGCGGGTTTTATTTTCGCGTTTTTTGCCAAGAAGACGGTGAAATTTAGCCCTGGCGGGTCACTTGTTTGTTGTTTTTTTCTTTCCTATTGATTAATCATCCAAATAAAACGTATTTACAAGAAAAGAAAGAATTTATGGTTGAAACGAGTGGTGGATCTAGAAAAAAAAATTAGTTGGGAACAAAAATTTTTTTACTACTAAATTAAATTTATTTTAATTAAATTAGCTTAAATATTTAAAAAAAAATAAAAAGAGTAGAGGGCACTGGACCCCATTCCTCCTTACTTATATCCACCCTTGGTTGAAATTATAGAGGGCATCAGACCAATATAGAAAAACAGGGTAGAATAGAAAAACAGAACATCAACTCAGTGATAAAGACTGTTTTAGACGTTATGCCAGCAATTCAACAGTTTTGAATCCACTGCTTCCTGAGACGATGCTGATGATCGGAATCTGTTGCAGATATCTCTATCGATGATATAAATGAGTAGGAGAGTGAAATGAGGAGGGCATTGGTGGCGTTGTCCATTCCTCTAGATCGTAGCCTGTAATGCCAGGCAAGCTATAATAAAATCTAATTTGTTCTTCAGGTTTCGTGAAATTAAGTGTATCATGATCTCCCAATCAGGATTCGTTCTTCCATGTAAGAGCCCTTAAACAAGCCAGTTCCATACAGTAAAAGGCATATGGACACGCAAAAAATAAGTGATCTCTAGTCTCGTTTTCTTTCTCCGCACAAAACATAGTGTTGGACTAAAACCCATTGTCTCATTCTACTTCTCGTGGCAAGTCTGTCTCATATGGCTAACCACATGATGAAAGCATGGTGAGGGATGGATTGCGAGAACCAGACCAACTTGTTCCACCAAACATTCTGGTGAGACTGTCTGATCTGCTCCCACATTGCTTGGGTGGAGAAGTGATCTTTGAAGTCATTCTGATCATGGCGCCATAAAGCTATATCCAGACCTGCAAAAGGGTTCGGTGTTGGATGTGAACAAATGCAGCTTAGAATCTCCTGCAAATGTTGTTCTCTTGCACCGTCGAATCCTCCAGGTCTGATTTTGCACCACTGCAGAAACCATAACATGTCAATCGATTCCTGAAATTCTCGTCCCCGACTCACCTATATATCAATGAGTCTCCCCATAGTCAGCCATTCCCGAAATTCTCTGTCGTTTCTAATTTCATGACGAGTAAAAGGTGCTGTAAGCGGACAAAGCTTCAACAACTTTTTCCAGATCCAAGAGCCTCAAGACCCCTCTGGAACATCCCAAGAGGATGAGTGTCGAAGAAGGTAGTGTCGAGTCCAACTGACCGATAGCGATTATGGATTGGCGAACAATCTCCAAATCAACTTCAAAGCAAAGACTCTAGAGGAGTCTTTCATTCGTCGAATACCCAGACCTCCTTCTTTCTTCGGCTTACATATATCATCCCATGCCACTTTTTCTTTGGAAGAGTTGTGTGGAGAGGCGGACCACAAAAAAGTAGAGCACATGCTTTCTATAGTGTCAAAACAGCGCTTCAGAGTCAGAACGCAGCGCACCAAAAGTTTGTAATACTGGCTATGACAGATTGAATGAGTTGAAGACGCTCCGCAAAGGAGAGTGACTTACTAGACCAAGAAACCATATGAGTGAAAGTTCTGTCAATCAGCGGCTCATAGTCCAATCTAGTCATGCTCATACTCATAAGAGGCAGTCCGAGGTATCTGATTGGCAGCTATTCTAGAGGGAAACTGATGCTGCTAGAGTTGATGTCGCAGGAGAAATGTTAAATTTATAAACTCTAGTATCTGCAAGTGCACAGCAGTGCGTTGTAGCATTTACGGATCGATCCACTGAAGATCAAGTAACTGCACTACGAATTTACTTGAGATGAGAATTGAGCTAAGATGAAAAATATAGGTGTTTGTTTGGGAGTTGTGAACAGTGCCAAAAATAATGACTATTAAATTTGAAAATAAGTTAATACTAAGATCAAATCAATACAAGAAAGCATTGGGCATTAAGGATTTTGTCAGGAATTATAGATTAGCTAACAAGATAATCAGATGTAATTTTTTTGATAGATATGTTCTGAACCAAGAATAATCTACTCCCATAGTATCAATCAGAAATTCAAGACACTTAGATTACTGAACTCTCGTTCATTCTCTAAGTATCTAAATAAGTTTAGGTGATTCAGCAACACTTTCAGTGAGTTAATCAACCTGATCGCAGTAGCTAGGTTGTCAATCAAGCCACAACACACGAACACAAATTCAGACTAAGAACTTCTAAAGATAAACCCTAATCTATCAAACTATTAATCAATCTATAAATTCTCTTTGAAAATCCCTTAAAATCCAACTAAGAAACTACTCAGACCTAGTGTAACAAAACATCATAAAAGTATTAAGGGTTACTGGAAAGTGAATAGAAGAAAAGTAAGAATGAAAGACAGAGGTAGAGATGGAGGTCTGATGGTGCTCTTCTCGGCGGCTCCTCCTTGAGACTTCTAAAATTGAACACACTCTCTTTGAATGACCTAAAAGAGGTATATATAGTTTATGGAGTCTTCGGGAACGTCTAAAGTTTGCAGAAATAATAACGGAAATGAATTATGCTTAAATATGGGCTGCTAAGGCTCGGAAATAGGCCCACTGTGGTTGATAAAGTCACGGCCGCGGGTGGGAGTGAACTCGGCTTCCAAACTGTGTTGATTTACCTTCAACTCACCAAGCATATCCGGAGATCTAACCGTTGGATTATTTCCATTCCAATTGTATTGGAAAGTTGGTTTTCTCCTCTATATTATGTCCAAATTTGGGGATGATCAGACGGTGAGAAATCCTCAGTTGTTGCCAATTTTATGACGGTTTGAATTTATCCTAACTTGTACTTTTGCTCCAAAATGCATTTTTTGTCCAAATATCCTGAAAATTCTTTTGAATCTTTAAAACATGGAAATCAATTAAAAACCATTGAAAACTAAGTTAAAAAACCTGAATAAGATCTTAAAATCATCCATAAAAGTTGGTCAAAATACGGTGTTATCAACTCTCCCAGACCTGAACCTTTATTTGTCCTCAAATAAAACAAAAATTAAAGTCAGGAAAGAATCTTAAAATCTCATGAACTAAACAGTATCTTAGTGACTGTCCTTCTAAACCTTGACCAACATAATGCATCTATTGGGTTTAGCCAAGAAAATTCTCACCAAAATAAAAACATCACTAGTCCATTGATCTGTCATGCAAAAATCTACACACTTAGATCTAACTTCTAGTCAACTAGCTCTTAACATTCATTAACAATTCCAGTGGTTCTCGTCAAAGGGAAATAAACACGGTAATCAAGTCTAGGTATTCAAAGGAATTTTATTGGTGGAGTTTAAAATGTTTAGGATTACCGTAATTTCTGAGGATGCAAGATATTATGCAAAACTACAAGAGAGGATGAAGCTGTTGATATCCACAGTTTCCAGTCACTTCCTCTTTATCGTAAACTCACTGATCTTCTTCCTTAAGTTCTCCTCATAACTCCCCCAGACTTAGATTTTTGTCTAGGTCATAACCTTATATCCCCCATGAGTGAATACTGGTTGCCTTGGCTCTAAAATTTGTGACTATCTAAGACTCGTTTGTTTTTTTTTCCTTTCTTTTATTCTTTTTCTTTCTTTTTTTGATTTTTTTTTTTTGAAATGGGAAACACCTTTAGATATAGAGTCTTAGATAACACAAAAATTACCAATAATAATGAGGTTTCTGAGGCATCACGACGCTAGATAAGACGCTGGCACACTTCCTCCCCCAAATTCAATTCAGTATTTCTCTTGATTAACTGAAAACTGTGTCGTTCCTCCCTATCCGGTATTTTTGCACATATCTGCTGATAAAAACTAAAGAGAGAATGCATGAGGTTCAAAAATAAAGGTTTGGGTTAAGGGTACGTACTAGCTAAAGATGAATTGGCTATCCAGGACAACAATGTGAGGTGAAAAATGAAGAAGATGTCCTGGATATATATCTTGATGCATGCCTATAATCCATGATGAGAAAATTAGATATCAAATTAAGTCCAAATAAAATGAGTTCGTATATCCTTTCAGAATGGTGGGAATTCATAGTGCAAGTACTCTAACCACCGTCTAGTCTAGTTGTAAACCACAAAAGGGCTAGCATGAGGAAATACTGTAGAAGCACATTGATCGAAATCATCATATAAATGTTTCTTGTGTTCCTGTTTTGAAAACCTTTTGAAAAACTTTTTTATGAAAAATATTTAATGAAAAACAAACTCAAAACAAACAAATTTCGTTAGTAAAGGATAGACATCCTCCCCCAGACTTAAATCACACTGTCTCTAGTGTAAAAAATCTATGAGCGGACGAGATATAAATGGATTAAAATTTGAAATATATATTTAGGTGTACTTACCTTGCAGTGTGCCGCGGTGAGGTGTACGCAGCCGCAGTGATGCTAGGTTTTCTGGTTTGTGATTTCTGCTCATCTCTTATTCTTTCTTTGCCTAGAAACCTGAAATAAAAAGAAACAAAACAAGAGGGTTTCCTCCCACTAAGCGATTGCTTAAAGTCATTAGCTTGACTTTGTCGTCTTTTAAGCGTTAGGTGCGTCTACTAAGGAAATTGGATCTTCTTGTCTTCTTCAATGTCTGCAAGATATGGCTTAAGACGTTGTCCATTGACAGTGAAGTCGCCTCTTTGACGGTTCCAGAGAACCAAAACACCGTATGGTAGAACCTCTTTGATCTTGAAAGGTCTAGACCATCGCAATCTAAGCTTCCTGGGAAAGAATTTTAGACATGAGTTGAAGAGTAGAACTTGATCATTAGGTGAGAACGTCCTAGAAACTATCTTCTTGTCATGGTATGCTTTAGTTATCACCTTATAGATCTTAGAATTCTCATAGGCATTATGGCGAATATCGTCTAACTCACTCAACTGAATCAAGAGTTTCACACTACCTGTCTGGATGTGGTAATTCAGATTCCTTATTGCACATTCTTCTCTGAGCTCTAGCTCTAGTGTAAGATGACATGCTTTCCCATAAACAAGGTGAAAAGGGGTCGTACCCAAAGGGGTTTTGAAGGCAGGGTTCTATATGCCCTGAGAGCATTATCAAGCATTGCTACCCAATCTTTTCTTGTCAGTCCAATTATCTTTTCCAAAATTCTTTTGAGTTACCTGTTCGATACCTCCACTTGGCCACTTGTCTGCGGGTGATTAGGTGTAACAACCTTGTATTTCACTCCATTTTTCTTCAAGAGATTCTCAAATACTTTGCTGATGAAGTGCAAACCACCATCATTGATCACGACTCACAAAACACCATATCTTGGAAGTATGATCGACTTGAACATCTTTGTCACTACCCTTTCATCATTGGTGGGGCTAGCTATGGCTTCCACCCACTTAGACACGTAGTCAACAGCAACACAGATGTATTTGTTTCCAAAATATGGAGGAAAAGGACCCATAAAGTTGATTTCCCAAACACGACTATAACACCTCTAAGAGACACCTCTTTACCATCCAGAAAGACCATCATGTCATCCGCAAAACTAAGATGGATCAGCTGGATATCTTGACACATGGGGTGAAAACCAATAGTCTCGGTGCTCGCAGCCTTGTTCAGAAGTAACAAGAGAACGTTAATGGAGATGACAAACAGGTGCGGAGAGAGCGAACAGCCTTGCCTTAACCCACAAGAGCTCGTAAAAAATCCTTCAAGTTTTCCATTTATAAGGATGGATAAAGCAGCCGTTGATATGCAACTCTTGATCCACATAACAAAAAAATCTGGAAATACCATGGTTTGGAGGGAGGCGACAATAAAATCCCAATGGAGCATATCAAAAGCTTTTGCTTTGTCCAGTTTGAGAGCACATCATGATGCTATGGAGTCCTTGTGGTAGTCCTTAACTAACTCAGTAGCAAGGAGAACGTTTTCTAGCCGGAGACGACCCTGAACGAATGCGCTTTGGTTGGGAGCCACACCCTCTCTTTTGAGCCAGTTGGCAATGATCTTAGATATGATCTTATAAATCATATTGCAGCAAGCAATGAGCCGATATTCCTCATTGTATGAGCCTCTAACGTCTTTGGTGCAAGAGAGAGCATCTTTGCATTAACCCCATCCAACATCAAACCATAGAGAAAGAAATATTGCACTGTCACAATAAAATCAGAAGAGAAGATCGGGAATGCTGCAATATAAAACCCCGCTGTGAAACCATCCGAACCTGGAGTTTTGTTCGATAACATTGAGCGAAGAGTACTCAGGATTTCTTCTGGTGTTACATGTCGCACTAGATACTGAGCCTCCTCTGAAAGACATCAATATTCAATAAGAGCTTGGAGGTTAGTTATCGAATATGTAGAAGAGTGTGGGCTCTACACCTGCAAAAAATTCTGAAAATAATTCACAGCCTCTGCTTTAATGTCCTTCTAGTCCGTGAGAGTGTCTTCTGATGCATTTACAAGATGCTTGATCGAGCTTTTGGCCTTTCGAGTCTGAGAAATCTGGTGGTAAAATGTCGTATTCTGATCTCGATAGCGTAACCAAGTTATCCGTGACTTTTTCTGGAATAATCTTTCTTCAATCCCAGAATAACGATGCCAGATTGCTGAAGCTTCTAGTATTACCAGTTATATCCCCATATCTCTCTTTGTTCAAGGCTCGCAGATGGAATTTTAGAGTTTCGAGCTTTCGATAGAATCGATGAAGAGATGATCTTGAATGGAATAAAGTTGGAGTCTTGCCCCAAACATTCACTACCACATCCTTAAATCTTGGATTGTCCACCCGATAATTGAAAAACTGAAAGTGATGGCATTTCTCTGTTCTGGGAGGCTCTCAGCTAACCACACATCGGGCATGATCAAAAATACCATTAATTTCAGAAGCAGCAAAAGATTAAGGGAAACTGGTAAACCAAAAAGTGTTGACTAGCGCTTTATCCAATTTTTTTTCCAATATTAGTCTCTTCTCTTTGATTCTCCCAAGTGAATTTCGGGCCAACATATCCCAGATCTGTTTATATCTAGTTTGGGCATTATCGATCTTGAATAGGACAGTCTTTGGATTAAGAAACTGAGTGTCAATTTTCGTGGTTGACTATGACATATCAAATAATCAACTAAAAAACTCCAAATAATAATCAATGCAAATTCGTCGTAATTTAGCAGGATGTACTTATATTCGCTGTGATAATCTTTTTCATTAGGCCACCAAACTTTCTTTACTTTTCCACTAAGACGCTCGATCGGTGAGAATATGTCTGGTACACCCTCAACTGCATATGTTTGGCCTACTCCGCCATCATCATATCGTCGGGAGCTCTTTTGCGTGTTCGTACTTTTGGGGCAAAGTAGTACGAAGTGAAGTGCGAAGCCTCTTCGGTCAAACTTCCTGCCACAATTGAGCCTTCAACTTTAGCTAGGTTTTTGGCTTTACCCTTAAGATGCTTCATGAAACGCTCGAATGGATACATCCATCTATATTGAACTAGTCCACCTAGTTCTGCTTCGTGAAGGAGTTAATGGGAAGGTTATCCATAACATCAAAAAATGCCAGTGGAAATATATTTTCTAAATTACACAATAAGATTGGAATAATCGTTGTCAGTTGTGCAATTACATCATCTGATAATGTTTGTGTACTCAGATTTCAGAAAAAAAAACATCAACGCTTACATGCATATAGATAATATTCAAATTAAAACTTAATATATATATATATATATATATATATATATATATATATATAATCTGAAGTGTAGTACTTATTTAGTCTACCTCCAACTGCTTCATGAATATTTCCTTGCATAAACATGTGATAGTCATTATGACTTTTCATTCCTGTAAACTTTACCCCTTTACAAATAAATTTAGAAATACTAGAAACATATCCATCAGAATACTTACCGTCAGATGAAACTCATTTGAACTCTGCTGACTTCTTTTCTACATCCAACTGAAATACAATAACCAGTACTTTTCCGTTTCTCAGTATATGCAATTTCATTTCTGTTGCATAATTCAGGCAAATATCTTGACTTATAATTGTATTTGGTTCTTCCCTTCATGTTCAAAACTGTATTCATGATGTTATCAAATTTTTTTTCTCAATGTACATGACATCAAGATTATGTCTGAGCAGATGATCTTTCCAATACGGAAGTTGCCAAAAAATGGTTTTCTTGTGCCAATAATGATGAACCCCGTAACCATCGAGCATATTTGCTGGAGTGTGCCAGCTTTCCCCACTAGTTATCATTTCATGTGCCCTCCAATGATCGATTTGTGCTTCAATATCCTCTCCTGTTAAATACAGTGGTGGAGGGACAAACACTTTTGTTTTTCCTAAATAATCTCTTGTTCCTCCGATATGGATGGTTTTCCGGTAAAAACCTGCGGTGACAATCAAACCAGCATGTTTTTCTACCATGTTTTAGCTTAAGTGCATCAGTTCAATCAAGACAATAAGGGCAGGATAACCTCCCATGTGTAGTCCATCCTGATAGCATACCGTATGCGTGGAAATTGCTTATTGTCCACATAAGCACCACCCGTATTGTAATTTTTTTCCCTTTCGAATAGTCATATGTTTGAACACCGGTATAGCACAGCTGATTCAACTCATGTATGAGTGGCTGCAAAAATACATCAAGAGTGCTTTGGATGATTGGGACCTGTGACCAAAATATTCAGGAAAAGAAATTCTCTTTGCATACACAAATCTGGGGGAAGGTTATATGGCGTTAGGATTATTGGACATAAATAATATTGCCTACCAGACATACCGAATGGACTAAATTCGTCAGTGCAAAGACCAAGATAGACATTTCGTTTGGAATTAGCAAAGTCTGGGTGTATCATATTAAACTGTTTCCACCACTTTTGTATCCGACGAATGAGTAACTTCTCCATCTACTTGTGTCTGCATGTCATCTCATCGATTCAGCTGTCTTTACAGATTGTTAATGTCATTTCAACCTATCAGTTATAGGAAGATACAACATCTGTTAGTATAGTATCCTTTATGCCCAGAAATTTGCAGCCTGTATCTTGGTTTTTGGTAAAATCGACATTCCTGCAGCTTATCATCATATTTCCAAAAAAAAATCATACAATTATCAACTTATTTCTATTATAATACGATCTTTGCTAGATCTTCCCTTTGATCGTCACTCTAGTGATGGATTTCGTAGGGGATAAGCCTTGCAAACAAAGGATTTGTTCAAGGGGTGTGGAGTCGAATGGTCACACAAGAGATTGCAGAAAGATCTCTTGATTTACCTGTGATCTTCTCTGGATATGATACACCAAAGAGAGATTGGATTACTTGAGGATATTACACACCAACAGGTAAAGGATTTGATAGTTTATTTGAAAGAGATTTAGATTGAACAAAAGATGAGTTTTGACAATGAACTACAAAGGGTTATAAAGAGATTACATTTGACTAAGACATAAAGATGTCTCGGAACTAAACAAAGCAAGCTGTCTAAATTGAATTCAAATGAGAAGACACGCTCCTCCTTTGTGGGCTTTGGTCTTAGTGGACTTAGGTGAGTGATCCGAGTCTTGCCTCATTTAAAACCCATTTTAAGAAAACCCATTGAGACAAAACTTGAAATGGGGAAAAAAGTACAAAGCCGGATCACAAGTCCACTAAGAGTCTTGAACTTGGATCACGACCAATGTGATTGGAACACACTCTTTTCCCTCTTGAATTGGTTGCTTGATGATGTTGTTAACAACCTCCTTTAGTCGTCTAGATTTGGCTCTGCTCATTGGGCCGCTAGAAACAAACAACAGTTCTTCTTGCTCGGGCACAAGCTCATCAAGCTCTCCATCTTTAGGTCCAAGCTTCATATCTCCATAGCTGTCCATGATCATATCATCCCCTTCCTCTTGAAAAGTATTTGTCCTCAAATCTGGATCGTCTACAAAATATAGAACTAAGTTTATAAACATTGAAACTTGAGCTTACATTATACTTACCTTGCAGGTCGAGCTGATAAGAATTGTCGCTGATTCTTCTTATGACTTTAAAAGGTCCATCAATCCTTGGCATAAGCTTAAATTTCCTTTCAGCTGGAAATCTTTCTTTCCTTAGGTGAATCCACACTTGGTCACCTTCGTTAAAAAACCATTTTGCGTCTATTCTTGTTTGCTTGCTAAGCATACTGCTTAGTCTTTTCCTTTTTATTCTCATACGCCTTCTGATGTATCTGCTTAACAACCTCAGCCATTTTCTTTCCATCCAAAATTATTCTTTCACTCAAAGGTTATGGAGTTAGATCCAATGGAGATAAGGGATTAAAGCCATAGATAATTCGAAATGGTGAAAATTTAGAAGCAGAATGCATAGAATGATTATATGCAAACTCAACATGAGGCATACATTCTTCCCAAGAGTTAAGATTCTTTTTGATTAATGCACGCAAAAGAGATACCCATCTTGTTTAAAGTAGTGATCCTTAGCAAAATTCTCACAAGATTGATACACCTCTTGCATCACTTTCATCAACACCAAATTTCCCATGAGTCCACCACCATGTGCTTCCCTAACTAACAAATCTCGAATAGAACAGTTAGGAATACACAGCCGGTTGCCATAAAATAGATATCCATCTTGTTTAAAGTAGTGATCCTTAGCAAATTTCTCGCAAGATTGATACACTTCTTTGAAATCCGAATCAGATGCATACATGTACTTAAGCTGTTCAAATCCCAAAAGTTTTGCATCTAAAGTAGAGAGTAAGGCATACCTTCGAGACAATGCATCAGCAACACTATTGTCTTTACCTTCTTTATACCTGATGACATAAGGAAAGGTCTTAATGAACTCAACCCATAGCGACTCATGATCTTTGTGAATGAAAAATTCCTTAGGCCATAGATAATGCTGCCATGTTTGAAGTGTCTGCACCAACGCATAGAATTCTTTGTCGTTGGTGGGATAGTTTAATGTAGCTCCTCCGAGCATAGACTCTTTTGCTTTTATTCACCATCTTCTCACTAACTTTTTCACACTGAGGACAATGTGATTTAAGCCTGGGGGATGATGTTTATCCGTACTAATATGTTTTTCTTTGTTTCTTATCTTTTTCTGCAATTTTTAAAATTTCATATGCTTGTTGAAAGACCTTGAGTATTTTTCAGGAATGTTTGACACAAAACTATGATGAGTAAGACCCATGTGCTTCTAGACTTTACATGCTAGTTCTTTTTGTGGTTAGTACTAGACTAGGCGGTAGCTAGAGTACTTGCACTACAAACTCCCACCAGAGATTTTCTATTCATGGAGATTTTTTGTGCCAGGATATACGAGCTCATTATACTTGAACATAATCTTGACATCTAATTTTCTTATCATTGGTTTTAGCAGGCATCATGATATACATCTAAGACGTCTTCACCTCATTGTTACCACTCTTTGTTGTTCTAGATGGCCAGTTCATCTTTAGCTGGTACCACACCCTTTACCCAAACATTTATGTTCAAACCTCATGCATTCTCTCTTTAGTTTGTATTGACAGATATGTGCAATAATGCCGGAGAGGGAGGAACAACATAGTTTTCAGCCACTCAGGAGAAAGACTGAAGGAATTTGGGAAAGTGAAGCATAAAGATCTATCAAAGCTTAATGGTGCCTCAAAAAGCTCGAACCTAAAGGTTAAATTTCGTGCCTCTTAAGACTCTACATCCAAAGGCATTTTCCCCTTTCAAAAAAAAAAATCAAAAAAAAAGTGAAAGGAAAGGAAAAACAAAAAGCCTTAAAGAGTCTAAGATGGCCGAAATCATTTGAAGCAAAGGCTACAAGTATTCATCTGTGATGGATTTAAAACCTACACAAAAATCTAAGTCTGGGGGAGACATGGAGAGACCGTGAAGGAAGGAGATCAGAAATCTTAAGGCAAGAAGAATGTGACTGGAAACTGTGGATATCAACAGATCCATCCTTTCTTGCCGTTTTGCATAATATCATGTCTCTCCAGAAAAAGGTAACCCTAAACACTGAGAACATCACCCTTTAAACAGCCATTTTGAATACCTAGCCTTGATTGCTTTACTAAAATCATTTTGAGGAGAACCACTTGAACTTTTAAATGAATGTTAAGAGCTAGTTGACTGGAAGATAGGTTTAAGTGTCTAAACTTTCGCATGATGGATCAACGGACTAGTTATGCCTGTTTTTTGGTGAGAATTTTCTAGACTATTCCTGATCTGAGAATAATGATTAAATTTCGTTTAGAAGCATGGTCTCTGAGATTTTGTTAGTTCATGTGATTTTCAAACGTCATTTCCAGGTTTAGATCTTTGGTTTTGTTTGAGGACAAACAAATGTTTAAGTCTGGGGGAGTTGATAACACCTGATTTTGACCACTTTTATGGATCACTTTCAATATCTTATGCAGGTGTTTACACTCAGTTCCATGTTTTGGAGTTTTAAAAGACTTTTCATGAAACTTGGAGCTTTGGAGGGCATTTTGGAGCAAAAGTACATTTTTGGATAAATTCAGACCGTCAGAAGTTTGGCAACCAAAGAAGACGTTCCCACCGTCTGATCATCCCCAAAATTGGAGACATTATAGAGGAGACAACCAGCTTTCCAACACACTTAGAATCAAAGCAATCCAACTGTTGATTTCCAGTTATCATCAATGCACTGAAGGTTGATCAACACAAGTCCAGTCAAGGACGGAAGCTTTCACACGCGGCCAGACTTGTTCCCACCGCGGCTTAAGAGGTTTCACCCCCGGTGGACCTATGTCCAAGCCTCAGGAGCTCATCTAAGACCCAAGACACTTCCTGCACCCATTTTACAAGCCCTAGACGCCCAGACTTGGAGAAACACTATAAATACTCATTTTTAGGTCTTTTGTAAGAGAGCCTCTTTCTTCTCTTTGAGAGAGAACTCATTTGTAGTTTTAGGTTTTATTTTTATGCATCTGTAGAAGCTCTTCATCACCACTATGTATTCAATACAAGAAGTTTTTCTGCAACTTTTGTTTCTTTACTTTTCTTCTTTCTAGTTCTTATACCGATGATGATGTCTATCTCAGCCATGTCTGAGTAGTCACCTAGTTGGGTGAAAGGGAAATCCAAAGGGATCCCATGTTCGAATGACATCTAGGTTTTTAGGAAAAAAAATTTCGATTTTTACATGATTCTCCCATTCATCTAAATCTCAAAGCGGTAACTCTGGATTAATCACCCAGAGTCTGATCCTAGCTAGGTTAAATCCGAGCCACGAGAGTGTTGTATCTGGATTGCCTGAACTGGATCTTATGGACGTCACCGTCGTAGGAGACAAAAGCTACATAAGCCGAGATGGATTCCGATCTACAATGCATGATCTTGTTATGGCATGAGAGCGAGAGTTAATTGCCATGAATAAGTGATTAGATGATTAGGGTGACGAGAGTTGGCTAATCTTACAAGTTTCTATCATAGTTTCAGAGTCATAGAAAATCTTTGCCGAAATTCCTTGTGTTTTAGAACATGAACCCTAAAGATGAATCTTCAACCCAGCGTTGTTTTTCTTATTGTTTTCAACCGATTTTTATTTCCTGCCTTTTAAATCTCTGCTTAATTAGATTTAGTGACAAACCAAAACCTCTTTTTATTAGATTAGGTCTACGATTGTTTTTAGCATCAGTTAGAAATCCTCAACACAAAAATCCCTGTGGATTCGATCCCTAAGTATTACTACGTTTGCTGTGCACTTGCAGCTTTTCTAAGGTAAAACTTGTGTTGCTCACTGCACCCACATCAAACTACTTTGTTAAAGATTCTCAAGAACTAGTACAAATGGTTAATAGACCAAAAGAATTGCCAGCGTTTGCAATGGAGCTGCGTGAACTTGAAGATCTTGGTGGCCTTCCCCAAGATGTCAACATAGTTTTTGAGGCGAGAACCAGAATCAACAAACAGATTTTCTTGCTAGGGGTGCTCATACCCAGAAACATGTTTTCTTTTATGGGAGTACATCAGTGTCTTTAGCGGATTCGTATTAATGAAAGTATATTTTTTTTTTGGAACAAGAAATGACTAGGGCAATCTGAAACTGAACAAATGCGATGAGGAATTATTATGCATTATAGATTATAAATTTTGACTAATATAAACACAGTGGATGTTGGTGGGGTGTGGACGAGCCAACCAACTTGTTTGTTATTAAACTTTATATAATATGAAATTAAGTTCACAGTCATTGATTGTTTACTTGTTTAGTTTATGTTTTAGAACTTGTTACTATGCATCTCATCATTTAGATTTGGATTAAGAAAATTCTTATAGAGCTAGTGTCTAGGTCTCTTCATTAGGTTTGACCATCAAGTACTACAATATAGAGATTAATTGAATTTAGTAGGCAAAAAGCTACTATCACAACAGCACTGAGCATTACCAGGAGCAACAATCCAACATGCTCCACCGCAGAACTTTCTTGCTTTACAGTCTTTTGCGCATTCATAAGCTCCATATCTGTTTCCATGCTCATCTGGCCCACATCGCATACCAATACAATGATCTGGGTTTGCAAATATATAATCAGTCATTAATGCAATAATATTTCATATGATCTAATTTAATACTTAAATAATTTATTTATTATACACATGAATGTTCATGATTAAGGGCTAGTATTAACTCTATATTCTTTTTCAGGAAAATATTGTTCAAATTTTGTTATTAAATTGATCAATAATAAATGCAAAATAAATGAATACTAACAAAATAAATATATTTTTGTAAAAAACAACGTACGTGACCAAGCCAAAACGCCATCGACAATAAAATTGTTAATAGTACTACAAGAAAAAGTGTAGCAAGTTGTTTTGTGATACTCATTTTTTCCTAGTAATAATTATATCAGAAAAATAGAGTTGCTTTAGAGTGTTCTAGTTCTTCAAGATAAAGAGCTTTATTTATATATGAGTCTGCCAAATTTAAAATCTCTCCTCATATATACTATTAATATTTTTACTGGAAATAAATCCTCCAGATTTGCTAATCACTTTTATTTAAAGATATTTACGATTTTTGTGAATATTTGCATGAATAAAATCCTTCTATATCTTATGTATAAGTCATTGAAATGTTACTCAAGTCAAAGTTATTTTGGCAGATTCATTTTAATACAGAGAGAGATGTTTTGTTTTGTTTTATCTAATTTATTATTTTGACTGGAAACAAAAGAATAATTTGTATATTATTGACATTAAATAATTTGAATATGAAGTTTGACTAAAATTTATTATCTTTCAACTAACTATATTTGAATAAAAAAGTTTAGTATTAGATTTGACTAACAATAGTTCTAAGTACACCATAACAACAAATGTTTACGAAGTATATATATATATGCCTATTTTTAAAATAAATTAATTACGTCTTTCAGTTTAAAACTTTAAATTGATGTATAATAATGTATAATTTACTAATGAGGTAACAGATCTTGGTTTGAATTTTTGTACAGCTTTTGTTAGATGATTTATGTTGACCAAAAAGATGTATGAATATATGAAAACCGAATTTATCATATGCTTTTACAATACACTTAATTGAAGCCTCTATATTTGGGCTATATATCTATCAGCAACAGAGGTTTTTTTTTGTCATAATCGATATATCCAAATTTTGGTAGACACAAAAAAAAATGATGAGGAGGTCGGAAATGAAATATTTAAATGGCATGTGGTGCATTTTGGTAAGTAGCTAGGAATGACAAGCTTTATCAATGATTAGAATAAACTGTAAATCCATGAAACAACAAGAATACTATATGGGCAGGTGCAACTAACTGCCTCCCTTCTAACCTAAGTGATAGTGGATTAGTGTGGTTCCCACCTCTAGAGGAATTGTAGTGTTAGTCTAAGCTAGTAATCAATTTTTCATATATCTGAAATTAGGTAACTATTTTGGTGAGTTGAAATAGTTTTATATTTTAGACCCATTTGAAAATTCAGTAAGTAAATTACTCAATAACTACACTCACCTTAAAGAGACTAGTCGGGTGGTAAAAGCTCGGACCCCTTTGGTCATATATAAAAAAAATAATTACCTCTTCAATCTCAACCACTACATCACAATGTTTTTCATTTTCATAATTATGACTAGTATATTTTCAATTGAGATAATATAACAGAGTTTATTAGGATTTTTTCCTTTGCTTGTCTGATATATCTGGAATGCGCACAATGACAAATTATACAATAGGCAAAACCGACCTCTATCTGAAACATTTGATCTTGCCTGCAGCAAAAGCATATCATGGATTTCAGCTAACCAGATCCTATTGACCCTCAAATTACTGGTCATCAAATTTCATATGTTGAATAGATAAATCTTGGAAAGGAGATGATCTCACAAGCAGGGTGAGTTGGATTCTACAACTTCAAGATGGTTCCATAGACCTCCTAGGACAAGGGAGTCGTCGAGGCTTTCTTCTCTCCATCTTAAAATCCTCAGCCCTGATATGGGCCTTCAGATGTCTAGATAGACACAACCGGTATTGTAACTACTTTGTTAATGATTTTCAGGAACTAGTACAAATGGTTAATAGACCAAAACAATGGCCAGCGTTTGCTACGGAGCTGCGTGAACTTGAAGATCTTGGTGGCCTCCCCCAAGATGTCAACATATTTTTTGAGGCGAGAACCAGAAATCAACGAACAGATTTTCTTGCTAGGGGTGTTCATACCCAGAAACTTGTTTTTTTTTATGGGAGTACATCAGTGTCTTTAATTTGCCTTTAGCGGATTCATACTAATGAAATTATTTTTTTTTAGACAAAAATTACTAGGACAATCTGAAACTGAACAAATGTGATAAAGAGGAATTATTATGCATTATAGATTATAGATTTTGACTAATATAAACGCAGTGGATATGGGTGGGGTGTGGAAGAGCCCACCAACTTGTTTTTTATAAAACTTTATGTAATAAAATTTTGAGTTCATAGTCATTGATTGTTTACTTTTTTAGTTTCTGCTTTAGAACTTGTTACTACTCATCTCATCATTTAGATTTGGATTAAGAAAATTCCTATAGAGCTAGTGTCTAGGTCTCTTCATTAGGTTTGACCATCAAGTACTACAATATAGAAATTAATTGAACCTAGTAGGCAAAAAGCTACTATCACAACAGCATTGAGCATTACGAGGGGTATCAATCCAACACGCTCCACAGCGAAACTTTCTTGCGTTACAGTCTCTTGCGCATTCATAAGCTCCATATCTGTTTCCATGCTCATCTGGCCCACATCGCATACCAATACAGTTATCTGGGTCTACATATATATAATCAGACATTAATGCAATAATATTTCATATGATCTAATTTAATACTTAAATAATTTATTTATTATACACATGAATGTTCATGATTAAGGGTTAGTATTAACTCTATATTATTTTTCAGGAAAATGTTGTTCAACTTTTGTTATTAAATTGATCAATAATAAATTAAACATAAATGAATACTAGAAAAATGAATTTATTTTTGTAAAAAAGAACTTACGTGACCAAGCCAAAACGCCATCCTTTGACAATGAAATTGTTAATAGTACTACAAGAAAAAATGTAGCAAGTTGTCTTGTTGTACTCATTTTTTCCTAGTAATAGTTTTATCAGAAAAGTAGAGTTGCTTTATAATGTTCTAGTTCTTCAAGATAAAAAGCTTTATTTATATATAAGGAATTTTAGTCTGCTAAATTCTAAAATCATTATATTTACTATTACTATTTCACTGGAAATAAATCCTCCAGATTTGTTAATCACTTTTATTCGAAGATATTTACATTTTTGTGAATATTTGCATGAATAAAATCCTTCTATATCTTCTGTATAATTCAATTTATTCATTGAATATTTGGCAGATTCATCTTGAGAGAGAGAGAGAGAGAGAGAGAGAGAGAGAAAGAGAGAGAGAGAGAGATGTTTTGTTTTGTTTTATCTAATTTATTATTTTGATTGGAAGCAAAAGAATAACTTGTATATTATTGACATTAAATAATTTGAATATGAAGTTTGACTAAAATTTATTATATTTCAACTAACTATGTTTGAATAAAAAAGTTTAGTATTAGATTTCACTAACAATAGTTCTAAGTACACCATCAATAAAAAATGTTTATTAAGTATATATATGCCTATTTATTAATAAATTAATTATGTCTTTTAATTTAAAAACTTTAAATTAATGTATAATGATGTATAATTTACTAGTGAGGTAACAGATCTCGGTTTGAATTTTTGTACAGCTTTTGTTAAATGATTTATTTTGACCAAAAAGATGTATGAATATATGAAAACCCAATTTATCATATGCTTTACCAATACACTTAATTGAACACTCTATATTTGGGTTATATATCTATCAGAAACAGAGGTTTTTCTTCATAACCGATATATCCAAATTTTATTTAAGTTTATCTATTTTGGCAGACACAAAAAAAAAGTGATAAGGAGGTCAGAAATGAAATAGTTAAATGGCATGTGGTGCATTTGGGAAGGTAGCTAGGAATGACAAACTTTATAAAATGATTAGAATAAACTTTGGATCCATGAAACAACATGAGTGTTGTATGGGCAGGTGCAACTAACTGCCTCTCTTCTAACCTAAGTGATAGTGGATTAGTGGTTCCTACCTGTAGAGGAATTGTACTGTTAGTTTAAGCTAGTGATCGGTTTTACATATACTCGGAATTAGGTAACCATTTTGGTGACTCGAAATAGTTTATATTTTAGACCCATTTGAAAACTCAGTAAGTAAATTACTCAACGACTACACTCACCCTAAAGAAATTAGTCAGGTGGTAAAAGCTCGGACCCCCCTGGTTATAAAAAAAATAACTACCTCTTCAATCTCAACCACTCCATCACAATAGTTTTTCATTTTCATAATTATGACTAGTATATTTTCAATCGAGATAACATAATAGAGTTTATTAGGATTTTTCTTTTGCTTGTCTGATATATCTGGAAAGCACACAATGACAAATTATACAATGGACATAACCGACCTCCATCTGAAACACTTGATCTCGCACTCAGCAAAAGCGTAGCATGGTTTCAGCTAGCCAGATCCTATTGACCCTCAAATTATTGGTCCATCAAATTTCACATCTTGAATAGATGGATCTTGGAAAGGAGATGATCTCACAAGCAGGGTGAGTTGAATTCTACAATTATAAGATGGTTCCACAGACCTCCTAGGACAAGGGAGTCGTTGAGGCCTTTTTTCTCTCCATCTTGAACTCCTCAGCCTGATATGGGCCTTCAGATGTCTAGATAGACACAACAGGTATTGTAACTATTTTGTTAATGATTCTTAGGAACTAGTACAAATGGTTAATAGACCAAAACAATGGCCAGCGTTGAGACGGAGCTGCGTGAACTTGAAAATCTTGGTGGCCTCCCCCAAGATGTCAACATAGTTTTTGAGCCGAGAACCAGAAATGATCAACAAACAAATTTTCTTGCTAAGAATGCTCATACCCAGAAACATGTTTTTTTTTGTGGGAGTACATCAGTGTCTTTAGTTTGCCTTTAGCGAATTCGTGCTAAGAATGCTAATGAAAGTAGTTTTTTTTTGGGACAAAAAATGACTAGGGTAATCTAAAACTGAACAAATGCGCTAATGAGGAATTATTATGATTTATAGTCTATAGATTTTGACTAATATAAACGAAGTGGATGTGGGTGGGGTGTGGACGAGCCAACCAACTATTTGTTATAAAACTTTATGTAATAAAAATTTGAGTTCATAATCATTATTTGTTTACTTGTTTAGTTTTTGTTTTAGAACTTGTTACTACTTATCTCATCATTAAGGAAATTCCTATAGAGCTAGTGTCTAGGTCTCTTCATTTGGTTTGACCATCAAGTACTACAATACAGAGGTTAACTAACCTAGTAGGCAAAAAGCTACTATCTCTCAACTCACAACATTCAACCAAAAAAACCACCAACTATTCTATCGTTAAACTAAATCTTCAACTTTCATTGAATTTTCAATTTTTTTTATCAAGCTATTTTAGACCCACCATTAATCAACAATTATAGTTGACTAGCAATAGAACAATAATGGTTCGTTTAATAACAGTTGGGATTTTTTTTGGAAGTAAATGTTGAAAGTTTTTTTTACAAAAAGTTAATTTTTTTAACAAAATTT
This sequence comes from Eutrema salsugineum, assembly GCF_000478725.1. Taxonomy (NCBI): domain Eukaryota; kingdom Viridiplantae; phylum Streptophyta; class Magnoliopsida; order Brassicales; family Brassicaceae; genus Eutrema; species Eutrema salsugineum. The sequence goes on along the minus strand of NW_006256414.1, from coordinate 10,987,216 downwards.
TAGATTAAAATAGTGAAAATGATACATAAAAGCTCAGGAAATTACATAATTTATTTTGTCCATGAAAATTATATATCCCAACAATATTTAACCTAAAATTAATTTTAAATTAATTTCTTATATTAATAAACAATTTTAAAAAAAAAATTGTAAATATTTAATCATAAAATCAGAAATTACGATAGATAACATGAATATGATTAATATTTATTGGTAAAATTGTGAAAATGAATTCATATTTTTGTGTGTATTATTATAAACTATAGTAACATTTTCATTATATTATAAAGTAGTTAGTAAATAATACAAATTTTAAAGTTATTTTCAAAATAATTATGAATTAAAATCATATTTTGATTACCTTTATCAGAAATTATTTTTTAAAAATGCTAATTTTATTTTTATACTATGTTCAAAATATTTTAGGTGATAAATAAAATAGTGATAAATAAAACAGAAATTTCATTTTTGATATCAGAAATTTCTTTTCAACTAACGAAATAGATTTTTTAATTGTTAATGTTTTATTATCCATATTATTTTTTATTTCTTTAATCCACAAATTTAGAAAAAAATAAATTTTTGGTAAAAAAAAATTCCCAAATTTTTATTTACCAAAATAATCTTAAACTTTTTATTTACAAAAAACCCTGATTTTATTTATTAAACCAGTTTAGTGCTATTATTAGTCAACTATAAATATTGACTAACATCGGGTTTAAAACGGCTTGGTCAAAAAAAGTTGGAGATTAAAAAGATTATTCAAAAAAAGTATAGATTTATTTTATCCACCGAGTAGTTAGTGTTTTTTTGGCTGAATGTTGTGAGTTGAAGGTTTATTTGACATTTTTTCCTATAAAAATTTGAGTTAAAAAATCTTTTAAAAAATGTTCAAGTCATTAAAAATCATTATTAAAATAATTTCAATTATAATAAATTTGAACTTAAATTCAAAAGTCAGTAACACTTTGTAGTCGTTAAAAAATAATTATTAGAATATTGATAATAACATTGGATTTAAAGTTAATTGTTTTTAAAAATCACTACTTCAATAACAGAAACACAATTATCCACTTATAATAACAATGAATTTGAATTTCGATATGGGATATGAAGATTTGACTGCAGCATTTGTAGTATTCTCAAGATGATGAGTTCACAGACTCACATTTGAGTAGACTTTCTAAAATTAACACTGGATTGATGAGTGATGGGGGTCTTTAACTTTCTACTCTAGATAAGGCTGGCAAATAATCTCAGTAGTACTTGGATCGAGATCCATATGAAGTACTTATAACTGTGGAAACTGAGACTTTGGTATGGGAATTACACAAAATAATGATTAACATATGGTATCTCAGAATTCTGCTTTCTCTCTAGTAATATTGGACGATGAAAGGTGTTGGTGTTAGACTGATAAGTTTTTTGGATTATGATGGTACAATTTCGAAAAACGAGTCGAATGGTCTCCAATGGGTGCCCAGAACCTAAAAAGAAGACTTTCACTGCTACATATCGAAGCACATACATTGTATGATGCAAATAATATGATGATGATGTATTTCACAGCAGATTATTCAGAGCTGGTGAAGATGGTTTTTACACCAGAAAAGTGTCATATTTTATTTTTACAGCTAAAAAAATTCATATAGAGTAAATTTTTTTTTATTAAATTCTACTTCTCACTTATTCTAGGCGCAAACTAATACAAAAAAGATAAGTTAGCAAAAAGTGCTCAAAATGATATTATAGAGAAAAAACGGCTAATTAGTACTTGAACTGCGAGTCTAGTACAGATTGATACCCGAGAAATTTTGGTGTGCAAAATGGTACCTCTACTCTCAGATATTAGAAAATCTGTACCTACATTATTTTTTTAGCCAATTAATACTTTGACCTGTTCTCCGTTAATCAAACCCATGTATTTTTAAACAGATATAATTCGGATGTCACGACAGCATCCACGTCAGTATTCCGTTAGACGTAATAAGTAAACGACGTGGTCTACGAGAGTTTAACCCAGAAAAAAAACAGGAGAACCAAAATTTTTTTTTGGCACAAAACTAAAACAAAATCGGCTGGGGAAGAACAACAAGAACAATCCATCTTTGTCGACGACACATAAGACATAAGAGTTTTCTTCTATTGGCTTCTCCTTTATTTTGATCCCCTTTCTCTGAGTTGCTAAGCTATTAACTCAGCCATATGTGATAGTAACATCTGAGTGAGGCTGGGGAAGAACAACAAGAACTATCCATCTTTGTCGATGACACAGAAGACATAAGCGTTTTCTTCTATTGGCTTCTCCTTCGTTTTGATCCCCTTTCTCTGAGTTGCTAAGCTCTTAACTCAGCCATAGGTAATTGTAATGTCTGTGTGAGGCCTGACTGGAAAGACTCAAAACCGACACAGAAGCCGAAAAGGAACAATCAGGATCAGAAATTAAACCCATTTGCCGGCGATTTCGTCAGATCCCCCACGCCGATACGAGTTCTCAATGTAATCCTAGCTCTCGTTGTTCTTTCCAAATTTCTGACTTTGTCTCGAGGAAGAAGAAGGAAGAACCCCGATTTTGTTTTAATTTTGTGCCTAAACCAAAATGACGTCGTTTTGAAATTTTTTTTGTTATCCTAAACTCCAAACGGTGTCGTTTTGGTTTTTTATTTTGGGTTAAACTCTTCTAGATGACGTCGTTACTAATTACGTTTAACGGAATACTAACGTGGAAGTTGTCGTAGCATCGAGTCATCTCCATTTAAAATACACAGGTTTGACTAATGGAAAACAGGCTAAAGTATTAATTAGCCAAAAAAATGGTGTAATTATAGATTTTCCAATATCTGATAGTTAAGTTATTATTTGCTGAATTCGCAGTTCAGGTACTAATTAGCCGTTTTCGGATATTAAGTATATAATTTTGTGCCACCACTTTAGAGTTTCAAACCGTTTTATGTATTTTGACAAAATAATTTATTTACAACCCTATTTGATTGAATATACCCCATTTTTTAAACCATATCACGAGCTTTTTATCCATTCAGGCAAACCACAAACTGGACCACATGCTCTAGGCTTATTCATAACCACATCGTATATCTAAATAGAGAAATTACGCCATTTGTGTTTTGCGTACATATCAAACATGGTTAGTTGAACTGGTGTTTCGATTGAAAAACTGAATTAGCCAAAGTGAACCATTCACTTGATAAGCACAAGCAGCTAAGATTTAAATGAATCATGAAATAACTAATTTCCAGAATTTAGAAAATTTGTTGTTGTATTTAGCTTAGGAGCACTCCTTACCTGTGCATAAAACATGAGATTATAAAAATGTAATACAAAAGTGAAAGAAAAGAACACAATCTTATGTTTAGGGCATCTCCAAAAAGGACTTTAAATTTGAGGTTGGTCAAACCTTAAATTTAAGGTTTGATGGTGTTTGTCTCCAAAAGCAAAACCTCAAATCTACTATCACAAAATTTAAAATATTGCACTATAATCCTTACTTTTAATTATTATTAATAAAAATCAGACAACTTTATAAATAACAAAAAAAACATTAAAAATATCATTAACTAAAATTATATTATAAATTTTCTAATAAAATAAAAAATTACATTATAAGATAAATTTATATAAACATAATTATTTAGATTAAAATGATAAATAAAAAAAATAAAGTGATTATTTATGAAATATATAATTGTAAGGATTAAAATGCAATTAAAAATTACAAACATCAAATTTGAAGCTTTGAACAGTGAAACCTCAAATATAAGGTTTGACGGTTCAAAACCTCAAATTTTGAGGTTTCAAAATTGTTTTTGGAGTGAACAAAACTTCATATTTGAAGATTTAAGGTTGCTTTTGGAGATGCCCTGAAGTAGTAAAAACCCAAACAACATAAATCTTTATTCCTTTTTTTTACTGATTTTTTTCTTTTTTTTTTGCCTTTTTTTTCTGATTAATGGAACAGAGTTACACTAAGAAAAATACAAAAGAAACAAAGAAAACAGTCGTCCATGAAAATCGAGAGACTGTTGATTACGAATAATACATTTACAAGTATTTACAGAAAAAGATGATAAAAAGAGAATTGATTTTGAATGTGTTTCAGGGTATTAAGATCCATCAGTGAGTAAATTGCAGCGAAAGGGATTAGTAAGTGAACCCTCCTCCATTAGAGCTTGGCCATAATTTAAACTAAACTCAACCTGCAAATCAAATATCCATCCAACACAATGTTGATTCATTTCACTAAAAATGCAATAATTCAGAAAAAGCCTAAAAAAGTTTATATCAAGTAAAAAAGTAAGCAAACTCAAAATCAAGAAAATACATCATTTTCGGGTTTAAGATTTCAGGTTTACAGTTTTAGACTATTGTATTAGTTTCTAAAAATATACCATATTTGTTAACTTTGGTATAAAATATGGCTTATTTTCTTTTGCTATGGGGATGAATTCTTCTTACCTTCTTCGGAGAAAGCGAAAACACCACCAAGCATGTCGTCATCGTCGTCGTCATCGTCGTCATCATCATCATCATCAACATTACCATCATCTAGTTTTCTCTGATCAAATGACGCATCTTTTTTCACTGCTTCTTTAGCAGTTTCCTTGAAAAACTCCTCAAAGTTTGGGGAGCCTTCAATTGGTCCCTCCTCACTTTCATCTGCTGCATTCATGCTCAGATCAGAACGGTTAGAACTTACATTTGAATCTCCGCTTGTCCCGCTGCTGTTTTCAATTGTTGTTTCAGCGGGCAGGGAGGCGTTCTTTGGTGACAGATGAGCGTCGTCTATAGTATAGTCGGTGTCTTTCACAGCGGAAGAAATGGAAACCACAGGTTGCTTGAATGTTACGATCCCGCTATGAGGATTTTGATTCTGAGTTAGTGCAAAATGGGAATTACTTCCTCTTCCTTCTTCATCCTCATGGTAAGCGATACCTGCTTAAAATTCAGTTTAAAGATTTGAGAAATGTCAACATGCATCGATTTTAGGAAGTAAATTCCATTACCTTTAACTTGTCCTGTATCAGAAGAAGAAGAATCTGAATCTCTTTCAACAGGAAATCCTCTGCAAGAAAAAGAAGTAGCCGGTTTTTAACTGAATCATCAACATGCGCAATTTGAAAGATATGATGCAGTTAGTCAGGTAACGTACCTGTTGCGCATACTAGAATAAACACTGTGAAAATTATCATACACAGGCAGCAGATCCTTCCTCCTAATATCAACTTCATTTGCAGATACTTTCTCGATTTCTATCTCCCCACCACCATGATGAAAATTCAGGTTCTTGCCATCAATATTCGGTGGAAACATCGGATAGAAAGATATCTGGAATTTGTATAATTTAACAGAATAGTAAGACATTATCAGATCATGTTTAATCGTGGGACATACGTAGAGGATAAGTAAATAGAACCTCTGAATTTTGCCAGATGGGTTTTCTTCCGGAGTTTATCAGCACCTCAGCATTCGCAAGATAAACATGGTGTTTCTCAAGAGGCTTAGCTAAATCTTCATTATCAGAAGTATCAACGTTGGCTTCTGCAAATTTGCGTCCACCAAAAGTAAGACCGGATATGTTCTCCTCTCTGTCTGGCCAATTTGTTCTTCGACAAACATCCCAACACTGAACGGGTTCGACTTTCACTCTCAATTCCTCTTCAGAGTTCATCGCAGAAGCTGCTCCGATACGAGAATTGCTCTCAGCCTGGTCTCCTCCAAGAGATGGAATGAGTTTGTATTGAACAACATGACCAGATGGAGTGTAAACCAGTAAATAGTCTAAGGCATGAGCTGACGAATGTGATTCATGTGGCACGGATTGATGGAAAACAGCAGCAAGACAGCCAGAAGGGAAAGACGGTTTTCCAACAACGGAATTTGCGGTGTGGAAGAAAGTGTTGCATTTGATTCGGCTAACCACAGAGAGAGTTACCGATGCTGGTGGTGGAAACGAAAAATGAGTGGTCATGAACGATGGACTCGACCACCATGGCAGGGACAATGTTGGAGCAAGTGTTGGTCCATCGACATGAGAATTCCTTATCTCAAGAACATTTCCTCCACCAAACGGGGATAAAACATAAATATGGCAGGTACCTTTAGATGAAACAATTGCAATCCACTGGCTGTAGCTACTAAAGCAAATATCTTGTATTACCTGTGAGAATAGCACATCAGCGTTCACAGTAGCAAAAACGTCGAAATGAAACATCGATACAAGAGAAAATGTAAGAAAGCATACAGCTGATGTCATTCCACGATGTAGTTTGTAGAGAGGCACATGAGATGAGCTCCAATCATAGCTTTGAGCACCTTGTCCATTCTTCGTAGGCGATGGCATAATGCGGAAAACGTTAATATTGTTACCGTGGATTGAGGCAGTTACTAATAAAGTGCCACTTGGGTCGAAACATAGAGCAGAGATAGGACTAGTGTGAGCCCTGAATTGTGATATAATAGCTCGGGATTCAAAATCCTTGATAATAACCTGATCATAATAATAAGCGTGTCATACTCCTTTAACCCAAAACCAAATTGCAGCACAAAATAGAGACAGGACGATATAACATATTCAATATTCAAATCAACGTTCTGAGAATACTCGATATAAGGTTAGTGTCTGCATTGTTTGTACGAAGTTCTCATATTTTCTAAATGAACAAAAACTAGATTTTCATGTAATCAAGATAAGATGCTTTCTCTAAAAGACTAACCGTGCCAGCAACATCTGACTCTACTGAAGATGCGCCCCGACCAACTTTCCAGCCCGGACTGGACGAAAGAGAAGCACCAGGACCGTCATGTTTAAGATCTTGACAGTATTTAGATATTGTCTTGTAACCCTTGTCGCCCAAATTTAGTAACCCAGCGGCAAGATGCTTACTAGATTCCATGGCGTATCTCGCCACTAGATTACCACTGCTCGGCGACGTAGATGGACTGACTCCAGGAGGAGTAACATTCTGAGGGCTTAAACGACCTATACTAGATGACAAAGGACTATTGGACGCATAAGCTAACCATCTCGGTCCGACAGCCATTGGACCATATCCGACGTTGACCCCAGATATCCCATGGTTTCCAAGCTGAGGAACCGGATATGAGAGGACGCTGAATTTGTTTTCAAGAGTTAAAGCATCAAAACAGTAAATCTGCATCAAAATGACACCACATTAATAGATGCCTCTTTCAACTAAGCAGAACATCAAGCTACCACAAAAATGAAAGAGATAGCACGTAAAAGCTGACCTGTGAACCGAGGCCAACAGCTACAATCCGGGGACTGCATCTAACCATATAGACAGTAGATCGGAATCTCAAAACATGAACATAGTTGTGAGACCTAAGTGAATAGAATCGCACAGCCGTCGGAGAGAGCGAAAGAGGATCGTCATAACCATTTCTAACTGATCCATCTCTGCCATTGACAACAGGACCTGAACCCTTGGCTTCATCAGCAACTGCTAAAAGTATCGGATGCGATGATCTAAACCCTTCGATTCCATCACATTTAGCAGGTAAAGGCTGCATCTGTAGAAACGTAACCGGATCATCACGCCTTGACACGAATTCGCTGACATCACTTGCATCATCGATATCAAGGACTTGAAAACCGTTGGTATAACCTAGTAAAAGAACGTTCTTGAAAGAAGATTCACTTGTGTGCAATCTATCAAAAGAAGACCACAACACCTGCTTGATCAAAATACAAATGTTAAGCATTTATAGATCTGTAATCTACAATGGAGCAACGAAACCATTTATAGATCGGTAACAAGTATCAGGACTAACAAATCTTGTAAAATATCAATGCCATGATCATTCGCGTTTGAAGTCAAACCCTATCGTAAGAAGAAAAAAAAATCTAAACATTCCTAAATCTAATCAAACGAACATAGGAGGAGTCAAAACTGATCAGATTTCATTACGATAAAAGAACTTAAATCGAAATCTAGTATCACGAAATCGAAGAAATCAATTGATCCTAACCTGATCCTTGATCTCCTGCGAATCTGCAGAGAGAGAAGCAGCGACGGAAGCGCTAGCTGAACGGACACCGGAGGAAGCGGTTCTGATACAGGTAGAGATGAATTTTATCGAATTAGGCAAAAAGCCATTGGTACCGTTTTTGGTCTGATTATGATCTCCGTTGTTGATATTGACCTTGGTGCTGCTCTTCATAGTAATTATAAAATCGTTTTAGAAGAGATTTCCGGCCACCGGAGATACACCGGAGAGGAAAAAGCGATCGGTAAAACCAGCATAAGCCGTCGGCGATTACAACGAGGAAGTGTTAAGTAGTAAAGAGGAGATTTATCAATACGTGAAAAAGTGAAGGTTCACCATTTTTTTTATTCCTTGTGTTAGCGGTGGGATTTGGATTGAGACTTTTTTTTTTCTTTGACTTTCGTCACGGAGAAGAATTAGAAGAAGAAGACGAGACGAAGAGGATGAAGAAGAAGAAGAAGAAACGGTTCTTTTCTTTTTCTTTCTGTTTATTTTAATTTTTTTCTTTTTGTTTTGTTCTTGGGACTTGTTGTGGCTTTAGATTTTGGTTATTTTTCCACTTCCATTTTGTAAAATTTAAGTCACTGTCCGATGATAAAAAAGAGTTACTGTCTGCCGTGTGGGAAAGGTGTTACTTGCTTTAAAGCAAACAGTTGAGCAATTTTCGTCGTTATTATAAGAAACTTTTGGGCCTAAGCCCATGACATTTTGTGATCGGAGACGATAAGCCTAATTTAATTCTTTTTTTTAACGGCGGCCTATGGCTCTGATCTGTCGGCGGATCAAGCTAGGCTGTGCGTCCAGATATAAGATTCGGTTCAGTTTTCTCGATTTTGGATTAGTTCGGGTATAAAAGCTTGAAAATACAATATTGAAATAAAAAAAAATCGGATAACTTTTGGTTTGAAATATATTCGGATTCAATTCCGATCTGATTTGGATCGCATATTTTTTACCCAGATTACCTGAAGTATTCACATAACATGAAGTACCAAAAACAAAAATTTTCGAAATTATAATTATAATTTTGGATATTTATTTTAAATATAAATATTTAAAAAAAAATTAATCTATTTATCGATATAGTTAACCTAATCTCAAAATAATGATAAAAAAATCTCTCTAGATAAAAGTCATCTTCAACAAAGAGTTCTCCCAGACCCGATTCCCTTCTCTCTTCGTCGATAATCCTTCTTGTCTCCCTTTTTTAGTACGGAAGGTTTGAAAAAAACCAGATCTACTTTTTTCCGATATGGATTTTTCAAACTTTTTCCGATATAGATTCCCACCAGTCTTCTATCCTCTTAATCGCACTCATATCTCAAAAACTTAAAGTCCATCTCCAGATTGTCTAAAGTCTGTCACTCCTGCATCTCTGTGAACTTAAAGTCCATCTCCATAAATGGCATGTTTAACCCCCAATCCTAATCCTCCTTGAGGTGGGCGTTAGGTTGGTGGTGTGCATTTACTAATTTTTCTCTCTTTGTTAAGATCCTAGATTCTAACAAAGTCGATGGCTTGGACTCACGCTTCTCTCATGGAAAGCGTCTCGGCGGCACCAGTTTTTATATCTAGCCTCGAGCTTTTTTTCTCCAGATTTGCAAATCCCCTGACAATCTATCCTCATTTAGTACTCTTGGACAAACCATGTCTCAACTATCAAAGAACAGATATGATGCGGGCATCAACCCAACAAGCCAACTCATAATGAGATCAACACTTGGAGACATCTCATTTAGCCCATCCAAAGCTGAACCGAAAAAACCAAGCATTAATGGACATAAGAGTCTAGCCAAGAGTAAAGAAGAGACAATCTCCCTTGTAGAACAAGTCAATGGCAAAGAAGAGACAACTGTCATTGATTTGTTATCTTTAGACTTGTATCCATCAGACCATTCAAGCATCTTTGCCAAACCATTCAACAATCTAACCAATAAGGAGTTTTGGACCAAAGATGATGATTTTTACTTCACCAACATACAGCCCAGCCCAGGAGATATTCTGTTCCATTTAGAGACCCATTGGAGCACCCAATACCAAGGAGTCTTGACCTGGATCGACCTGGATTCATCAAATGTCGCATTGTCTTTAAATGGTCTCATCCACGACTATATAACGAAAATCTTTATTTTCTCTGCCAAGATTCGTCTCAGCACTTTATTTGGAAACCAGGATACCATCTAGAAGCTGTAGACCACGTCCTAAGGTGCACCACGCCTCACTTGATCAGACGGATCAAGTTCATGCTACATTTGCCTAAAACGGAGTCAAACGTGTTCACACTACAACAGCTCTTTTCTTATCATTGCTGCTGCGTTTTGAAGTCTTCTCATACAAACCAGGACGCACCTAGACACCTTAGTTTTGGCCCAAAGCTTTCAAGACTCAAGACTTGCCTTATTTGGCTTGATTCCCTCTTAATAGCCCTATGGCTATATTTTCATTAACTTGTGTGTTCTCTTTCTTGTTTTAGAGTTTAGAACGTTGTAACTGAGCCTATATAAGCTCAATTTAGTCATTCATTTGTAATGACCCTACTTCAAAAATATTGAATAGAACATTTATTTTCTTTGCAAAAGCTAACAGTCTTTTGTGTCATTATCATTTCAAGTCTTTGGAGAGAGTCCTTAGTCTTGTGTGATTGTGTCTAGATTAGTTTTTGAGATTCAAACTAGTTTAATCGTGTGTTGTTGTGGAATCAGCAACAAAACCTTCCATCTCCATCTTCACCAACGATCCATCATCCACTTTCAAGCCGAAAGCCCTTGAAATCATGTGTTCATAAGATTGTGAGATTTAATCTTATATCATCTGGTGTTGTGATTTTCCCAACCTTAGCTCAGTTTTAAACACGGAAACAAATCGAATAATTTGAACTCTCACAAGCTCTCTATCTCTCTCGGCGAAACGTAACGAACACGGAAAAGAAATAAGAACAGAGACACAAAAAGTTTAACGAGTTCGGGTCTCAGAATAAGAACCCTACGTCTCGGCCTGGAGTTTCCAGCAATCCACTAATCACCTTAGGATTACGATATCTCTCAATTCCTTCTCTCTCTCACAAAGAAAAGACACGCACATGCCTACTTATATACGCAGGGTTAATTACAATGATAAGTCGGTGTAAAAACCGTAAACTAATGGGCCTAACTAAACCAGCAAACCCAAGTTGACATTACCAGTCGGTTTAAGCTTATACCAAGTCTGATTTTCATCATAAGTCCTAACAAACTCCACCTTGATGGCAATCAGCTTCAAGCTCCTATATCAATGTAGTGCAACTCCAAGCGTCACTAAACCTTCTTAGTGTTTAGCAATCATGAGAAAGCTTAAAGCTTCCTCAAACTTGTTAACCGGAACCACTTTTGTCAAAATGTCTTCAGAATTCTTTGAAGTCGGAATTTTCTGCAACTTAACCTCTCCTTGTGCAACAATATCTCTGATAAAGTGCAACTTCCTGCTAATGTGCTTAGTCCTTTCATGATGAACATTATTCTTGGCTAAGCACAATGCACTTTGAGAATCACACCATACCTCCACAGAATCCAAGTTGCTTGAATCCAAGTTCCTCAGCTAACCCTTTTAGCCAAATGCTCTTTTTGATTGCTTCAACAAGAGCCATATATTATGCTTCGGTTGTAGACAAAGCTACCACATGCTGTAATCCCGATTTCCAGCTAATAGTATTACCTCCAGCTGTAGACACATATCCTGTGATAGATCTTCTCCTTTCTAGATCAGAAGCAAAGTCTGAATCACAAAATCCTTCAATCTTTAACTCTTCATTCTTCTTGAAAATGAGCTTCAGATATTGTGTTCCCTTTAAGTACCCACTTGACCGCAGACCAATGCACCAAACCCGACTTGCTCATGTATCTGTTTACAAGTCCAACTGCATATGCTAGATCACACCTTGTGCCAACCATAGCATACATGATGCTCCCTATAGCATTAGCATAAGGAACATTCTCCATCGCTGTCTCTTCTTCACCATATTTAACTGCAGATAGTTTGAAATGGGCTCCGATTGGTGTTGCCACAGCCTTTAATTCACTCATGTTAAGCACTTGTAGAACTTTCTTGATATATCCCGATTGAGACAAAGTCACAGTACCCTGCTTTCTATCTCGCTCAATATCCATTCCCAAGATTTTCTTTGCTGCTCGCAAGTCCTTCATTTCAAACATGTTGCTTAAAAGAACTTTCACTTTCTTAATCTCACTCATATCTTTTGCTGCCACCAACATATCATTTACATAGAGCAGTAAGTAGATGTATGAATCTTCAGACACTTCCTTAAGATAAACGCATTGATCATATTCACTTTTCTTGACCCCATGACCAACCATAAACTGATCAAAACACTTATTCCACTGCATTGGAGCTTGTTTTAATCCATAGAGTGACTTTTAAAGACGACATACATACTTCTCTTTACCCTTAACCTTGAAACCCTCTGGCGGTTCCATATAGATCTCTTCTTTCTATATCTCCATGGAGAAACACTGTTTTAACATCAAGTTGTTCTAGCTCTAAGTCCAGGTTCACTGTTATTGCCAATAATAGCCGCATTGACACATGCTTTACCACAGGTGAAAATACTTCATTGTAGTCAATACCTTCTCTTTGTGAGTATCATTTGGCAACTAATCTGGCCTTGTATCGAGATTCTTCGACACCAGGGATTTCAGGCTTCAATTTGAATACCCATTTGCACCCTATGACCTTCTGCTTCTCAGGTCGTTTCACCAGATTCCAAGTATGATTCTTAGTTAAAGAATTCATCTCCTCATTCATTCCTCCATCCCACATATCTTTCTCTTTACAGCTCATTGCTTCTCTATAGCCTCTTGGTTCTTCTAGGCTCATTTCTTCTGCAGCCACAAGAGCTAAAGCTGACATCTCAAAGTCATCATACCTGGATGGTACGACTATTTCTCTCCTAGGCCTGTCTCTGGCCAGTTGATAGTTAGAAAGATCTTCTTCATGTTCTGACTCGGAGTTAAACACATACTCAATGCCATCTCCAGTATCTCCACCTTCAGCCTTACTTCCTGCTTCTGGTCTTGAGAGCATATCTGTTTCAAGAGCTACTCGTGTGTTGTCTCTAGTTTTCCCTATTGAGACTTCACTCACCGTTTTCTCTTTCTTAAGATCTTTGTAAACCTGATCTTCCACAAACAAGATATTACTGTCTTTTGCAGTAGATGGACTCCTGTTGATTAAGTATACAGCAGTTGACACTGCCTCAGCCCAAAACTTCTTTTCTAACCCAGACTCCTCTAAGAGGCATCTAACCTTTTCCATTATAGTCATATTCATACGTTCTGCAACCCCATTCTGCTGTGGTGTGTAGGTGCACGTCCTGTGCCTCTCAATTCCATGTTGTTGACAGAATGCATCAAACTCTGTATTACAGATCAATTCCATTGTCTGTTCTCAGACATTCACCCTTTTATCGATTTGATTTTCCACTAGCCTCTTCTATTCACAAAACTTGCTGAATGCTTCACCTTTTGTTGAAAGAAACGAGACCCATCCCTTCCTTGTGTAGTCATCAATTATTGACAGAAATTACTGCTTCCTAGATACGTTTGGAGTAACATTCTGTGACCCCCATAAGTCCGCATGGACATACTTAAGAGCTTCTCCTGTGTCATGCTTGACAATGTGAAAACTCAGTTTCTTGTGTTTTCCCATAACACAACTCTCACAGAAACTCAGATCACCAATTCTCCTCTTATCTATGACTCCTTTATTGGCCATAATCCGTAAATTCTTTAGACTCATATGTCTGAGCCTCCTATGCCATAAAACAGTCTCATCTTTCGATAGTTTCTTTTCAACATTACTCTGTGCTTCACCTGCAACAGTCTCCCGATCCAACAAGTACAAGGTGCCACACAAAGTTCCCTGCAGAGCTAGCTTCTTATTATTGTAAAACCTGGTCTTTCCATGTCCACCAGCATGCTCGAAACCTAGTCTATCCAGGGTTCCAGTTGATATTAAATTCCTTTTTAGTTTGGGAATATATCGCACATTGTTGAGTGTTTTAACTGTCCCTCCATAGGCTTTGATGTTGATAGACCCAATCCCTTCTACCGCAACATCATTGTCATCTCCTAACAAGACCTGTCCTGGAGTGAGCTCTTGAAATGTGTGGAACCAATTTCTTCGGGAAGTCATGTGATATGAACACCCTGATCAGGGTGTATATTTACAATGTGGGTTGAGATCTAGAATTTGTTGGTGTCTAATTTTTTGGATCTTTGGGAATCAATGAGTGGAAAAGAGAATTCTCTTAAACTACACAGTCCCTTATGTAATAAAAGCATGAGAAAGTGGATTAACAAACACACAAAAAAAATGCGAAGACAAGATAAAAAGAATGAAAAAGTTATGTACAAGGTGTTGGAGTGTTACCTAGTTACTCATGTCAGACCCCCAAGTAGTATTTAGGGTTGCTTGTTGATCATGATGGAGTGTCAAACAATGGCCAGCTGTCTTTTTTTTACTCCTCAGGTGCAGCAGCATCTCCTTCTTGAGCCGGGTTAGCCTCTCTTTCTCGTGCTAGTGGATCTGCCGCCTTCTCAGCTGTCTGAACGAGTAACACCAAAGCTGTGGTGGTGTTTGAGGTCTCACCAACCTCCCCTTGATGAACTGGTGGTGGTGGTGGCATTGCATCTCCAGCAGGTGCTTCTCTCTTCTTGATCTTCTTTTTTCAGCTGCTTCACACATTTCACCAGCTTATGGATGGTTTTATCTTGCCACTTAGACCAAATCTGAAGGATGTGTATGTGGTGATGCCACTTACTGGAGTGGAGTAGGCTGGAGTGTACCACACAAAAGGATCAAAGTGGTACCTATTTAGCTGGTGGCTCCATCTCATCATCATCAGCTGGTGGATTTTCATCAGTGTTGCCTCTTGTTTTCTCCTTCCTTGCCTTGTTGAACTTCTGGAGTGGTGGATCCCTTGCAGCATTGTAAAGGTGATCCTTAAGCACAATGAATGAGATGTTGTGCCTTTCTTGGAGAGTGGTGAGAGGTGGGTTAGGCAAGATGACTTGCACAAGTTCATCTTGGAGAAGCTTGAAGTTGTAAGCCAATCTTGCTCCAAGTGTTCCACCCAAGAAACCGATCTTGCAAAGGTGAGCAACCATTGTGAAGCTTTGTATTTTTCTCTCCTTCACACCAGGCAACATCTCTGTAGACCACCATCTGAATTGCTAATAAAGCACCAATAGGAGGAGTGTAGTGAGAACCTGTGAACTCTCTCTTGTTCTTGAGATGACTGAGCGGTTTTAACCCAAGACAAAAGTGATGTGGGTGCAGTAGGAAACACAAGTTTTACCCTAGACAAGCTGCAAGTGCACAGCAAACTCAGTAGTACTTAGGGATCGAATCCATAGGGATTTGTGTGTTGAGGACTTCTAACTAATGCTAAAAAAGAATTGTAGACCTAATCAGATAAAAAGGAGTTTTGGTTTGTCATTAAATCTAACTAAGCAGAGAATTAAAAAGCTTGAAATAAAAATCGTTTGAAAACTATATGAAAAATGGCGCTGGGATTAGGGTTCATTTTTAGGGTTCATGTTCTTTGACACATGAATTTAGGTAAGGATTATCTATAATTCTGAAACTAGGATAGACACTTATAAGATTAGCCAACTCTCGTCACCCTAATCATCTAATCACTTATTCATGGCAATTAACTCTTGCTCTCATGCGAGAATAAGATCATGCATTTCAGATCGGAATCCATCTTGGCTTACGTATCCTCCGTAGGTAGCTTTCATCTCCTATGACGGTGACGTCCATAAGATCCAGTTCAGGCAACCCAGATACAACACTCTCGTGGCTCGGATTTAATATAGGATCGGACTCTGGGTGATCAAGCCAAAATTACCGCTTTGCGATTTGGATGAATGGGAGAATCGTTTAAAAATCGAAATCATTTGACCTAAAATCCCAGATGTAATTCGAACATGGGATCACCTTTGATGGTCCCTTCACCCAACTCGGTGACTACTCAGACATAGCTGAGCTTAACATCATCGGTTTAAGAACTAGAAAACAGTAAAGTAAAGAAACAAAAGTTGCAGAAAAACTTCTCTTATTGAATACAGTGTACGGAGATGAAAAGCTTCTACAGATGCATAAAAAATAAAACCTAAAACTACAAATGAGTTCTCTCGCAAGGAGATGAAAGAGGCTCTCTTACAAAAGACCTAAAAATGAGTATTTATAGTGTTTCCTCAAGTCTGGGCTTCTAGGGCTTGTAAAATGAATGCAAGAAGTGTCTTGGGCCTTAGTTGGGCTTCTGAGGTTCGGAACAATCTCCACCGGGGATGAGAGAGGCTGAGCCGTGGCGGAGAGAAGCTTTACCGCGGGTGAAAGCTTCTGTCCTTGACTGAATTGTGTTGATATGCCTTCAGTCCATTGATGATATCTGAAGAACCATTGAATTTCATTGATTCTAAGTGTGTTGGAAAGCGGATTGTTTCCTCTATAATTTCTCTAAATTTGGGGATGATCAGACGGTGAGAAAGTCTTCTTTGGTTGCCGAACTTCTGACGGCCTGAATTTATCCAAAAATGTACTTTTGCTCCAAAATGCACTCAAAGACTCCAAGTTTCCTGAAAAGTCTTTTAAAACTTCAAAACATTGAAACACTTATAAAACATTTAAAACTGAGTGAGAACACCTGCATAAGATATTGAAATTGATCCATAAAAGTGGTCAAAATCAGGTGTTATCAACTCCCCCAGACTTAAACCTTTGTTTGTCCTCATTTAAAACCAAAGATCTAAATCTAGAAAAAAGGTTTGAAAATTGCAAGAATTAACAAAATCTCAGAGACCATGCTTCTAAACTAAAATCAATCATTATGCTCAGATCGGGTATAATCTAGAAAATTCTCACCAAATTAAAGGCATAACTAGTCTGTTGATCTGTCATGCGAAAGTCTAAACACTTAAATCTATCTTCCAGTCAACTAGCTCTTAACATTCATTAAAAGTTCAAGTGGTTCTCATCAAAGAGAATTTAGTAAGGCAATCAAAGCTAGGTATTCAAAATGGCTCTTTTAAGGGTGAGGTTCTTAGTGGTTAGAGTTACGTTTTTCTGGAGAGACAATATATTATGCAAAACAGTAAGAGAAGATGGAGCTGTTGATGTCCACAGTTTCCAGTCACATTCTTCTTGCCTTAGGATTTCTGATCTCCTTCCTTAAGGTTCTCTCCATAACTCTCCCAAACTTAGATTTTTGTCCAGGTTTTAAAACCATTACTCCACAGATGAATACTTGTAGCCTTTGCTCTAAATAATTTCGGCCATCCTAACTCTTTAGGCTTTTGGTTTCCCTTTCATTCTTTTTCTTTTTTTTTTGATTTTTTTTTTTTGCGAAAGGGGAAACCGTCTTTAGATTTAGAGTCTTGGGAATCATGAAATTTACCTTTATGATTGAGCTTTTTGAGGCACCATTGAGCTTTGATAGATTATTGATGCTTCACTTTCTCAAATTCCTTCAGTCTTTCACTTGAGTGAGTGAAAACTATGTTGTTCCTCCCTCTCCGGCGTTTTTGCACATATCTGTCGATACAAGCGAAAAAGAGAATGCATGAGGTTTGAACATAAAGTTTTGGGTACAGGGTGTGGTACCAGCTAAAGTTGAACTGACCATCTAGGAGAACAAAGAGTGCTAACAATAAGGTGAAGATGTCCTAGATGTATATCATGATGTCTGTCTAAAACTAATGATGAGAAAATTAGATGTCAAAATTAAGTTCAAGTAAAATGAGCTAGTATATTTTGGCAGAAAAGATGTCCTTGAATAGAAATCCTGTGGTGGAGTTCGTAGTGCAAGTACTCTAGCTACCGCCTAGTCTAGTAGTAACCACAAAAAGAACTATCGTGTAACGTCTAGAAGCACATGGGTCTTACTCATCATAGTTTTGTGTCAAACATTCCTGAAAAACACTCAAGGTCTTTTTAATAAGCATAGAAAAATTTTAAAATTTACAGAAAAAATATGAAACAAATAAAATAGATCAGTACGGATAAACATCCTCCCCCAGACTTAAATCACACTGTCCCCAATAGTGGTGTTTTTACGGGCCTGAAGCCCGCGGGCTTACACGGGCTTTGTATTAAATTATAGGCCCGTAACCCTTTTAATTATTATGAAAATAGAAACGGATATACCCGTTAACGTTCGTTTATTATATGGGCTTACCCGCGAGATAAAAGGGTACCCGTTTATATTTTTTTGGTTATCAATTAATCCAAAACGACGTAGTTTAATCTTGTTTTCTTCTTTAGTTTTCCCGAATCCGACTTCATCTTTCCACCGACTCCGACTTCATCTCTCTCCCCGACTTTATCGATGAAATCAAAATCTGGGTTTGTTCTGTAATCGATAATGGGGCTTATGGATACAAAATCGAACTGAAATCGATAATGGGGCTTAATGATTGATGCTCTTGTCTTAAAACTTGTTTATGGAAGCTGAAGGTTCTCGGTGGCTTGCTTGTTTCGATTTTTTAAAACTTTAATGAAATCCTGCGCTAAGAGATGTGAGCATCCCACCAGGGCCAAGGCTTCTGATAGTAGACCATATCCAGAGGTTTGAAACCAACTTCTCTGCTCTGATTGATGCTCTGGGTTTTTAAAAATATGAAATTCAACAAGCTACTGATTGATGTTCTGGGTTTGTCAAATTTTTAAACGGACCTTCTCGCCGCTGAGAGAGCGAGAGACGACATGAGAGTGGACCCAGCGAGTGGTGGATTTCGTGAGACGCTTGAGGATAACGGCGCTGCCGATAAAAAACAGCGTCTTCACCACCAAACCAGGAGCCCGGCTCCACCCGGAAGAACTCGACTTTGGATCTGAACCCGACCCAGTACCCATAAACCTTTTTTGGCTCAGTCCAACCCCGACCCGGTACGCAAAGTTGATAATTGTGTAACTTTACAAAATGTCCCACATCGACTAAAGAGTCTAAAGTGAAGTTTAACCAGTTCTATAAATATTACTACACTTCTGTGCCCATCAGTGATTAATATCGATATTTAGTTAATTGTTAATTGGCTGAATAATCATTGATTAAGCTGATTAATTAGTGACTAAGCCAGCTAATCGGTAATCCGATTTTGTCTTCCGATTACAGTGTATTTGTTGCGGCACTAGTCCGCCAAGCGCTTGGTCGGTCGATTAATCGGCTAGTTGGCCGAGTTTTAGAACAGAAAAAGATTTTACAGAATGGATTTGGAGTCTCTTCATACCATAGCAATTCTAGATGCTCAAAATGATTACATGGATATGAATGAAGAAGATGCTATAAACATAGAAGATGCTATGAATGAGGGAGAAACAGAAACACAAGAACCAGACCATAGTGATACTCAAGCAACCCAGTCAACTCAAGCGGCTCCAGCAACTCAACCAATTCGCACTCGACGTAAGCAACACTTAACTTCATCTGTTTGGAAAGATTTTACATCAGTTGGAGTTGAAAGTGATGGCAAGGAAAGGGGTCAGTGTAATCATTGTGGGGCAAAACTAGTGATAAATACTAGAACACATGGAACAACACACCTGCTTCGACACTTAGAAACATGTTCAATGGTGCCAAAAAAGATAGATAGGCCAGCATATGATCATAAGATAGATAGGGAGATGACTAGAGAAATCATAATCTACCATGATTTGCCATTTCGATATGCTGAGTATGAGAAGGTTAGAGCTAGAAATCTATATCTTAATCCTGATTGTAAGCCTATTTGTAGACAGACTGCTGCAGCTGATGTCTATAGGAGATTTCTGGTTGAAAAAGAAAAGTTGAAAGTGGTATTAGCAAATCATAATGGGCGCGTTTGTTTTACCTCAGACTTGTGGTTATCTCATACAACTACGATGGGGTATATTTGCTTAACAGCTTCTGCAAACTAGACTCATCCCTCTTGACTCTTGATGAAGGCACCAAAGGCTGGATCACAATGCAAGAGCTCCGTTCCAGGTGATGAAGTAGAGGGATTGTCGGCTTCTATACACTTGTCCGGTTCTGATGCATTCACGCGAGGGTCTCTCCACGGCTTCGGTCCCAAATGCTCCCTTTTTGCTCCAAACGACCTGTAAACACTCCAAAATGCAAGACTCTATAGGACCTAATGCATTTCCTATCCTAAACCAACTTTAAGGACAAAAACATTGAAAACTACCTAATTATATGCATGAGACTCAATATTTGGACCAAAAATGCAATCCTAAGTAATGAAAATTATGAATATATCAACTCCCCCACACTTGTCCTTTGCTTATCCTCAAGCAAAAAGAGAAAATGAGAGAAAGAGGTTGGATGCATTGGGAGTTCATATTCCTTAATGAGAGTGTATCACTAAAAGAATTCAAGGCTCACTGTCCTAGTTGCTAATTCTAAGATGCAGTGCAAACAAGATTACTCACAAAACTTTAGCCATACTCATCCATAAATGAATCAAGCTCAAGCTTAAGTTTTCACAAACAGCCATAGTTCCAACCTTTTGACATTCATTAAAGCTCATGTGAATCATGCTTATGCAAATCATGTGAACTCACTTGTCTTGGGACAGGGTTATGAGACAAAGATGATCTCATTCAATGCTTATGGTTTCAATGCAGCTCAAGGGATCACTCAAGAAGGAATAAACTTTAACAGAATGCTAAGGGTAAAAGGCAACTGGTGCATACAAGAGCAGAATCCCATCTCCCCAATGCCCCAAATTGGTCTTTCACCTTAACTCTACTCCCATGAAGATCACATCCTAGCTACTCCTCTCTCAAAGCATTCATTGCCTCATCAACCCACTCCTCACTTCACTCTCATTCTTTTTCTCACCAGGGGACTCATATTTTCATCTTTAAACTCAGGCTTTGGGGTCTGAATCTTCCACTTGGCTCTTTCTCACATAACACTGTCTAGCCTCTTTTCTTTTCTTTTCAAACATTTGAGCCTTTTGGCTTCTTTTATTTTCTTTTTACTTAGAGGCTAGACTTTTCTTTTCAAAACACAATAGCTTTTCTTTCTTTAAACAGCAGACCCCAAACCGCTTCCTTTTCTTTTCCATCCCCTGGTTCTCATTTCAAACTCTCTCTTTTCACTCAGTGTTTCCCAAGATCTCTTCCTAGCCTACTCTAGACTCATGATGCAGAGCTAGATCTACATGAGACTCTACTCTTGTCGCCCTAAACCCAACACTTTCTGTCAAGTTTATTCAGAAAAAGGCCTCACATCTCTCACTATGGTGTTTCAGGCTTCAAGGAAGGTTTAGTTCAAGGCAGGGAACTGTCTCAAGATGAGAGAACAGCTATTTGAGCTAGCAAAGAGTGGTAAAAAGGATAAGAGAGCTCAAATATTTTAAGGGTACCCATGAGTTCACAATGACATGCACAAACAATGATAATTAGATTGTCAAATTATGGTTCTCACTTAGATAAGGCTGGAACTGATCAAAGCTTGATTCACTCAACAAGTTCAAAGCATGGATCAGTCTTTATTTCTTTCTTGTTCACATGCATCAAAGAACTAGAAACTAGGGCAGTGAACCGAATTCTTAAAGTGATATTCTCTCAAGGAAAAACCTTTCATTACTCCCTTGCATTGATGCAGCCTATATGAATATGCAAACTAGACTCAACCTAAAATGTGAATGCAACTACATGAGCATTTTTTTGTGAAAAGTTTTCAGATTTTTCAATTTTTTGGTTTTTATATGCACTTAGATGAATGCAAAATGAGACTCAAAGTGAAAAGGAAAATAAGAGCAGAATAAACATGATTAGTAAACACAAAACCCCTCCCCCACACTTAGATAACACAGTCCCTTGTGTTATAAAGGCATGAAGGAGAAGTGCAAAGCAAAATCACAAAATGCAAAGAGATAATAAGCTAAGCTAGATGC
Organism: Eutrema salsugineum; assembly: GCF_000478725.1. Taxonomy (NCBI): domain Eukaryota; kingdom Viridiplantae; phylum Streptophyta; class Magnoliopsida; order Brassicales; family Brassicaceae; genus Eutrema; species Eutrema salsugineum. The sequence continues at coordinate 10,965,251 of NW_006256414.1, read as the reverse complement.
ATATTTACAAGAATGGAGTGTTACGTTCTCAAGGAATTAGAGATGGGGCTGGAGACCCCATGGAGTAGGACGGGTTGGAAGAATGGTCTGATGGCGATTCCATTGCTGCTCTCTTGGCCTTGAGCTCATCTTCATCCGAGTCTTGTCTATGCGGCTCATCACAGCTCCTGAGTGGTTCACTTTGGTGAGAGCTTTCACCAACTTCTCCCCTTTGGAACCTCTCCAACTTAGCATTGAGCTTTTTTATCTTTGCACCCATCTTCTTGACTGTCTCAACCAGGGTAGAAACTGTGCCAACCAACTTCTTTATGTTCTTGTCTTGCCAGCGGTTCCATCTTCTCAAGCTCTTTGTGCGGTAATGAGCAGCTGTTGTGGCATCATCAGACATCTTGCCATCATAAGAAGAGAAATTGTATCTCTTGCTCCCATAGACAGAGTTTTGATCAGCAGTTCCATCATCAGGAGCATCACCTGCTGTTTGAGACTTGGTGGTTTTCTTTCTCAGCTGTTGAATTGGTGGGCAAATCTCAGGGTTGTAATGCAACTCCTTGGTGATATAGAACTTGATGTTCTTTCTCTCTGAAAGGGAAATGAGTAATGGGTTTGGCAGTAAGACTTTGACCTTTACTTCCCCAAGGGTGAGATTGTAGGCATAAGAATTTCCCACAACTCCTTCAATGAAGTTTGTCTTGGCAAGATGCAACTGATCCATGAGCTTAAAAGGCTTTGGATTACCACTTAGCACAACTCCAGCATGTAACAAGATAGGAGTGATCAGGCCTCCTATGCGCATTGAAGTGTTCTTGCAGGTGGTGGTGAGAGCCCATTTCCTTAGGTGAAGGAAGTTCTTGATGAGAAGAGATGCCATTGTTGGCCCTCGACTGTCTCCATAGAATGGCCGTCCATTGGAGAACTCAGGCATATAGCACCTAATACCCTCACCAATCAGCATCAACTCTTCATCATAAACATGGCTAAACTCAACTTTGCCATAGAATGTCTGAGCAATCACCTTGTGCACCATCCTCAGCACTGGGTTTCTGATGTCTGCTGCCTTAGCTACACTAGTCTTGTAACTGCCATTACCAATTGAATCCCAGAGTTCGCTTTTTTTCATTCCTAGGGTACCACAGCTTCCTGGCAGAACATTTCCCTTCAATCTTGAACCCAAAGCACTCACAGAATTCTCTGAAAGTCATCTCATATCTCTCCTTTCTAATTTTGAACTCAAGTGATCCAAAACCATCTTCAACCTCAGTGGATCCATCATTATTATAAAAGTTTACTTGCAAAGATGCAAGAAACTGGCAATTCAGCTCTTTGTAAGACTCATGAGTCACCTCCATGATGTTCCCAAGACCAATGTTGTCAAGCACAGCTCTCACCTCTTCATAAATACCCATCTTTCTCAACAGCTCAACATCAGGGTACATTGTTCCTTCATGAGACACAGCTTGAAGTTTCTTGAGGTACTCATTGTAAGTGACCGACTTTGGATCTGTTTTCTTGATCACCTTTTTCTTCTTTTGAGGCACAGGTGCTGGTGAAGCCACATTTTCCTCTTCCTCACTCAGCTCCTCACTAGAGCTTCTCTCAGCTCTCTTTTGCTTCCCTTGAGCCCTTGATGTTGTGGCTATGGCTTTGCCCTTTGCTTTGGCACTTGCTGCAACTGATTTTCCCTTGGGTTCTGAAGCACAAGCTTTCCCATTTGCCCTCTGTGGCATCCTTGGTGCAGCAACACTTGAGCCTGCTTCCATTGTTCTTCCCATGGTACCTGATTCATCAAAGAATCTCAAAAAGAGCCATTAACGCCAATGAGAGGGATTTAATCTCAAAAATTTTGAAAATGATTTTTGCTTGAAAGAAAATCATCAGGATAAATTCAAGCAGCAAAGAATTTTCTAAAATCCCAACAATAACTCAAGAACATAGCTTTCTCATTTCAGACAGAATCAATGTTCAAACAACAAATCAGCTCAAATGGGTTCCTTCCTAGCTATCCACAACCTAGATTCCAAGGTTCTAACTCAAGTTCAAGCTTCTAATCAGGTTATACAAAGCTCCATTCTCAAAAAAATTCCAGAGAAATGGCGATATACTCAAATAAAGCCAAGCAAGAATTTTTCATTCAAAATACCTTGGAATCAGTTGAAATGATGCAAGATGTGAACTCCAAACTCAAAAATCCAGCAAGAACAGACGATTTTAAGTGAGAAAGGTGTGAGTTCAAAAGAGAAACAATGGAGGAGAGAAGAAGAGAACCAAGTTTCACGTGAAAGGAGAGAGAAAGGAGAGAGGAAACCAGATTTTTTTTTGTGGTCCAGCCCTTCTTTTGTCTTGTGGGGGACAGCTGGTTGTGGCTGGAGCTTTGACCTTTGACCGTGGCATCCTTTGGACCGCTGGACACAAGAAGAGTTTGAGGTCCCATCGACACTGTTTATGTCGATATTCTGGTTGATAGTTTTTTGGTGATCCTTCTTGTTTTATCGGCCAGAATATCGACCAAACTCACCTCGATACTTTGTTAAAATGTGCCTGCACTGGAAAGATCTCGAGGTGCATAACCCAGATAGTTTGGTCGATATTTTTTCAGCACTCTAAGTTCAAACTATCGACCAAACTATCGAGACTGCATGTGGTCGATAAGATCTCAAACCTTTGTTGATTCTTGGCCTTTCTTGCATCCAAATCTCCTTTAAACAGTTCCCAGAACGTGTTAAACCTGCCCACACTTAAGAAAACACATCAAAAAGTCCTAAAAATTCAAAAGAAAACATGAAAGAAAGTATGTACAAGTGATAAGCTTGGGGTGTCTCCCAAGAGCACTTTGTTTAAAGTCTCTAAGTTTGACTTTGATGCCAAGTTTATGCTGATGGTGGATCAAGAAGGGGAACTGATGTAGCTTCCTCCTTCCTTTGTGTGACTAGGTAGTGCTTGAGTGACCATTTACCACAAACTCTTGACCATCTTTACCTTCTAGCAGAACAGCTCCATATGGCCTTACCTCAAGAATCTTAAAGGGACCAGACCATCTAGACTTAAGTTTTCCAGGAAATAACTTAAGCCTAGAGTTGAACAGCCACCAAGTAACCTTTCTTGAACTCTCTTTTCAAAATCTTTTGATCATGTAGAGCTTTGGTCTTCTCTTTATAGATCTTGGAGCTCTCAAAAGCCTCCAACCTGATCTCTTCAAGTTCATGGAGTTGAATTATTCTTTTCTCTTGAGCTGTTTTGATATCAAAGTTCAGCAACTTCACAGCCCATAATGCTTTGTACTCCAGCTCAACAGGAAGGTGGGAGCTCTTCCCATATAGCAGATTTAAAGGAGATATCCCAATTGGAGTCTTAAAGGCAGTTCTATAAGCCCACAATGCATCATCCAGCCTTTTGCTCCAATCTTTTCTGCTTGAGCTAACAGTCCTCTCAAGAATGGCCTTAATTTGTCTATTAGACACTTCAACCTGGCCACTAGTTTGAGGATGTTAAGGAGTAGCTACCTTATGTTTCACTTCATGCTTCTTCAGCAATCCCTCCAAGGTTTTGTTCACAAAATGAGACCCTCCATCAGAAATAATAACCCTGGGTACTCCAAATATTGGGAAGATTATGTTCTTGAACAACCTGACCATTACCTTGGAATCATTGGCAGGGGAAGCAATAGCCTCAACCCACTTGGACACATAGTCCACAGCTACTAATATGTACTGATTCCCATATGATGAGATGAAAGGCCCCATAAAGTCCACTCCCCAACAATCAAAAACTTCAACCTCTAATATTGGATTTTGAGGCATCTCACTCCTCTTTGAAATGTTCCCATGCCTCTGACAGGCATCACATGCTGAAACAACCCCCTGAGCGTCCTTTAACATAGTAGGCCACCAAAACCCACTCTGAAGAACCTAGGCCACCGTCTTGAATGCTCCCATGTGACCCTCAAAAGCTGATCCATGGCACTCTTGCAACACAGGTTGCATCTCCTCTTCAGCAAGACACCTTCTATACAGCTGATCTTTGTTCAGGACATACAGGTAAGGTTCATCCCAATGGTATCTCTGGACATCTCTTAAGAACTTCTTTCTGTGGTAAGCATCAAGCTCTGGTGGTTCCACCCCACATGCAAGAAAGTTCACAATGTCAGCAAACCAAGGCATTCTCCTCTCTTGGATGCTATCCACTTCTTCAAAATCCAAATAAGAGTTAAACACCATCAATGATTCCTCAGGGAGACTGTCATTAAGAGGGACTTCAGAGTCCACTCTTAACCTAGAGAGATGGTCTGCAGCTCCATTATCTATGCCCTTCTTGTCTTGTACTTCCATATCAAACTCCTGGAGTAAGAGGACCCATCTCAATAGTCTAGGCTTGGCATCCTTCTTGGTCATTAGATACCTGAGGGCTGCATGATCAGTGTACACAATGACTTTTGATCCCACAAGGTAGCTCCTGAATTTATCAAATGCAAAGACTATTGCTAACATTTCTTCTCTGTGGTAGCATACAGCTCCAACTGCATAGTCTGAAGCATCAGTCATAACCTCAAAAGGAAGGGACCAGTCTGGGGCCTGAACAATAGGTGCACTGACTAATGCATCCTTGATCTTCTTGAAGGCTTTTACACACTCAGCATCAAAGACAAAGTCAACCTCTTTACACAACAGCCTTGTCAAAGGTCTGGCTATTCTTGAGAAATCTTTGATGAATCTTCTGTAGAAACCAGCATGCCCCAAGAAACTCCTTATGCCCTTCACTGAACTTGGAGGCTCCAAATTTATCATGACTGCCACCTTAGCCTTGTCAACCTCTATTCCCTTCTCAGAGATCTTGTTCCCAAGTACAATCCCTTCCTGCACCATGAAATGGCACTTCTCCCAATTCAGCACCAGGTTATGTTGCTCACATCTCTCCAGGACCTGCGACAAGTTAGAAAGACAATCGGAGAAAGAGGAAACATAGACAGAAAAATCGTCCATGAAGACCTCCACCTTCTCTTCAATGATGTCAGAGAATATATGCATCATGCAACACTGGAATGTGGCAAGGGCGTTACAAAGGCCAAAAGGCATGCACCTGTATGCAAATGTCCCATAAGGACTAGTAAATGTGGTCTTCTCTTGGTCTCTTGGATCTATGGGAATTTGAAAGAATCCAGAGTAACCATCTAGAAAATAAAAGAAGGGATGGTTTGCAAGCCTCTCTAGCATTTGGTCAATAAAAGGCAAAGGAAAATGGTCTTTCCTAGAGGCTGCATTGAGTTTTCTATAATCTATACACATCCTGTGTCCAGTTATAGTCGTAGTAGCAATCAGCTCATCCTTCTCATTTCTTATTACTGTCATTCCCCCCTTTTTGGGCACCACATGGAGTGGTGAAACCCATCTAGAGTCTGAAATTTGATAAATTATCCCAGCCTCTAGGAGTTTGAGAATCTCTTTCTTCACTACCTCTTTTAAGTTGGGATTGAGACACCTTTGGTGCTCTATGGATGATATTGATTCTTCTTCTAAGTGAATCCTATAAGTGCATAGGGAGGGTGAGATACCCTTAATGTCATCCAGAGAGTAGCCAATGGCTCTCCTATGTTTCCTCAACTCTTCTAACAACTTATGCTATCGGTCGTCTAACAGCATATCATTGATAATGACAGGATAAGACTCATTGAGACCTAAGAAAGCATACCTGAGCCCCTTGGGAAGAGGTTTGAGTTCCAGCTGAGGTGCCTTAGATTCATCCCAATCCTTGTCAAATGCATCTAGTGGGGTTTGTTGGGGCTTCTCTGCTTGTGCTTCATCTTTAGCCTTGTTGCATTGCTTCTGAACATCCTCATTCACCTCTTGAAACCCTTTTTCTTCCCTGGCCGCCGTGGAAGTATCGACCATGAAGCATGTCGACATTTTGGTCGATATTTTTGGCTCCTGAAGTATCGACATGCCTATGGTCGATACTTTGGTTGATATTGTTTCGGCCAGCTGATCAGTCTCGGCATCTTGAAGTATCGACATGCTCTTGGTCGATATTTTGGTCGATAATATTTCGGCGTTCTGGTTCAAAATATCGACCAAACTATCTTGATGCGGCACGTCGATAGGAACACAGGACCTTGAGCGTTCCAAGCTTTTAAACTGATCCTCCTGAGCTTTAGGACCTTCATAATGCAGGTTCAAGTATGAACTTGTGCTCTCATCTGGTTTGGGAGAGTCTAAAATCTTCATGAACTCCAAAGTTTCATCTTTTAGATAGCCATGATCTCCATGTTCCTTTGTTAATGCTATCTGAAGATGATCTTCAGTGTTTAACTCATCTAAAAGCTCATCAGCAAGCTCATCCATGGTCTCAACATAGAAGACTTGCCCTTCTATTGTTGGCTTCTTCATCATTTCATTAACATCAAACTTAAGCCTTTCAGAACCAAGTTGAAGCTCAATTATGCCTCCTCTTACATCTATGATTGCTCTGGCTGTGGCCAAGAAAGGCCTGCCTAAAATAAGAGGGTCAACTGGTTCCTCATCCATCTCTAGCACTACAAAGTCTGTAGGCACTTCAAAACCACTTATCTTTACTGGCAGATCTTCTAGCATTCCAACAGGTAACCTCACGGATCTATCAGCAAGGACAAGGGAGATTCTTGCTGGCTTAAAAGTTCTAAAGCCCAGCTTTCTGGCAATGGAGAAAGGCATTAAGCTTACTGATGCACCCAAGTCACAGAGACACCCAGCAAACATCAGAGGACCTATAACACAAGGGAGTGTGAAGCTCCCTGGATCAGTCAACTTCCTTGGAATTGACTTTCTCTAAATAATGGCACTGCACTCATGGCTCAATACCACCATACCTTGAAGCTCTTTAGTCTTGTTCAGAATAGCATCTTTTAAGAACTTACCCAACTTTGGCATCATTAAAAATGCTTCAATGAGAGGCATTGTAAGTGGTGTCTCATTGAGAGCCTTCTCAAATACAGCTCTTGCCTTGTCTACAAGCTGCTTCTTGAATCTCCCTGGAAATGGGAGCTTAGGTTGGTATGGAGGTGGTGGAACATATAGCTTTTCTGATTCAGGTTCCTTTTCCACCTCTTTACCTTTTTCTTTCCTTGATCTTTCAGCAACTTGGTCATCTTTTAAGGCTGCCTCCCCCTCAGTTTGATCATTGTCCTCAATGATCACATTATTGTGCTCAATACCAGGTATCTCTTTGCCACTTCTCAGTGTAATGGCTTTAGCATACTCCTTGGGGTTTGGTTCAGGCTTACCAGGTAGTTGGCCTTGGTTCCTTGAGCTAGAGGCTTCATTTTGCTTCCATTCTTTGATGTCCTGCTGCATGGATACATACTGACTTGCAAACACTTGTTGACCTTGAAGCAGCTGTTGTAGAATCCCAACCATATCTGACCCCATCTGTGGCTGCTTGTGAATAGGTGCTGATTGAAACTGATGCTGAACCGGCGCCTGCTGCTGGAACTGTGGTGGACCAAACACTGGTGGTGCCTTTAGCTACTGCTGTGAACTGAAACCAGAACTCTGAAGTGGTTGGTGATGCTGAATGTAACCCTGATTCTGAGTAAACTGATTCTTTGGTTGAAAAGACCCTTGAAAGTTGTTCTTGGGAACAAAATTCTGTGGAGTTTGAAAGGTAGGGTAGACTTGGTCTTGTGGGTTTGCTACATTGGGATTCCTCTTAGAGAGGTTCTGATTTGCATTGGCATACTGATACTTTTGGAACCTCTGATTCCCAATATAGTTTAGCTCTTCCTGAGTAAGACCCTCTTCACTGATGTTCTCAAAGCATTGAGAAGGTTCCTCATACTCTCTTACAAAGTGCATTGGCTTTTGAGTGGCCAATAACACCTTGTCCAGCTTGCTTTCAAGTGTTTTAAATTCCTTCTCATACCTTTGATCCCTGCTTGAACTCTCACTCCTATTGGCTCTATCAAAGTTTTCTCCATATGTATCATTGCTCATTGCTAAGTTCTCAACCAGTTCTAAAGCAGCATGAATCTCCTTTCCCAGAAAGTTTTCATTGGAGGCAATGTCCAGCTGGTTCCTAATATTGGGAAGAGCTCCTCTATAAAGTATGCTGAGAAGATAAGCCTCACTAAATCCATGGTGTGGGCATTGGTTAGTGTAACTCCTGAACCTCTCCCATGCTTCACCAAAACTGTCATTGCTATGTTGAGTGAAGCTGGAGATTTGGTTTCTTAGCTTTGCTGTTCTGGAAGTTGAGAAGAACTTAGATAGAAATGCCTGCTTGCATTGCTCCCAGGTCTGAATGGAGCCTCTTGGGAGATTCTTCTCCCATTGGTGTGCTTTGTCACCAAGACTGAAGGAGAATAATCTGAGCTTGAAACTATCCTCAGATACTCCATTTATCTTTGTCAAGTCACAGACTTTATCAAATTGGTCCAAGTTTTCCAAGGGATCTTCCGTTGCCAATCCATGGAACTTTGAGTTTTGGACCATATTCAGCAAAGATGCCTTCACTTCAAAATTGTTGTTTTGCACAGGTGGTTCTTGAATTCCTGCTCCATACTGATGAGCATTGGCCCTGTCATTCTCTCCAACATAGACATGTGGCTGCTCATATCTCCTTTGTTGGTTTTGGAAGTGCTGTTTGTGGTGCACCTGTTGTCTTTGCTGTACATTGGCCTGATGCCTTTGCTGATGAGCTGGAGCTGGTCCCTGGTGGACATAAGCTTGCTGTTGATGCTTCTGTTCCTGCTGAACATTACCCTGATGTAACCCTTGACCAGCTCCATTACCAGCTCCATTTCCAGCTGCATTACCCTGCTGCACCTGAGCCTGTTGCCCCTCTTGTGCCTGCGGCTCAATGTCAACCACATGCTGTCTTTGATCTTCCATATCAGCCTGATCAATCTGTCTTCCACGCCTATCCCTTCTCCTTCTTGGAACCAAAAGATTAATGTTGTCGTTTAAGGGGAAAGGTGGACCACAACTTCTTGATCTGGACCTGGTGTTCATGCACCTGAAACTCACAACCAGAACTTGAAAGAGATTAGAAAACACAAAAGAAAATGCTTGATCTCAAGAAATGACACAATCTTAATGCTATCACACTTTGGCAACTGCGCCAATTGATAACTAGAGTTTTCAAGGCTCTAAATGAGGGGTTATCAATCCCTTTTGTCACTTTGCAGTACAAAGGGTATCAATCCATCATGTGTAGACACTAAGATGCAGGATCAGTTCTTAATTCAAGCCAAATGAGTGAGGTTTTGATGTTACTTTCACTAAACAGAGTTAAAACAAAAATTAAAGCTAATGATCAACTTAAGCAAGTAAAAGAGCTTATATGAGAATGTAGATATGATGATGAGAAAGGTCTTATACATGATAGTGGATTAGGGTGCCTTGATGCTAGACTAATGAGCTAATGAATCATGATGATCAAACAAGCCATTTAACTTAAACTCAATGAACCAAGCAAATCCTCTCATGAAGTATTAACTTCTATGTTAAAACAGTTTCTAACCTAATCATCATTAGTGAAACATGAATAACAAGCATTAAGAACCAGTTTAATCTGTCATTTAAGCATATAAACAATCATTCCCATGATGAAAAATACTTAAACCTCTAACAACCTTGGTTCAGGCATTTCATCAAACACTTTTGGTGCATGAAATGCCTAGAATCTAGACCACATATGATGTGTATGGATATAGCATAGAGAACAGGTTGTAGAGAATGGAATATGAATGATCTAATCCCTAAGCTCACTAATATAACACCTAAACACCCTAATCTACATATCTAAGACCTTAATATGGGGATTCACTAATCATAATCAACACACTAGATCCTTTGCAAGATTTGCTGTTAATCATGATTAGAAGTGTGAGAATGAAGATAAAGATGATAGATTAAGAAGGTTGCAGCTTTAAACACACAAAAGGTCTTTGATTTCTCTTGATTCAAACTCTCAAAAAGGGAATATTTCTCTTCAAAATAGTCTTTCACAAAATAGGAAAAGGAAATTAGGGGAATAAAGCTTAACCTAATCATAAAAATGTCTCAAAACTATTTATAATAAGGGTTTTATTAATGGGCCAAACCTTAACAAACAGGATATTGGCCCATTAAAGTCTTAAAATTCGGACTGGATCGAGAGAAATATCGACGTGCTCATGGTCAATAGTTTGGTCGATAAGTTACAAAGCTTCTCTTAACAAAAATATCGACCAAACACCTGGTCGGTAGTTTGGTCGATATTATTTTGGCGAGACTGGCTGAGAATATATCGACATGCTTCACCTTGACATTCTGGTCGATAATATTTCGGCGCTCCAGGTTGAGAATATCAACCAAACTGTCGAGGTACATTCTGGTCGATAGGAATGCATGCTGCTTAAACCAAAACCTCCATAACTTCTAGCTCAGTGATCCGAACCTCGGTCTGTCAACTCCAAGAGCCAGATGGCTCCGTCATCTACAACTGTGATGAAGGGTCCGTTACCAGCAGACGTCGGAAAAGGCTTCGTTCCACCGGTTTCCTGAGGCGCGTCGTTTGGTCCTATAGCGGCTGCGAGACAAGTGTTCATTCTGATCGCCATAACCTTCAGCACACAGCTCTAAATTAGACAATCTCAGGCGTTCCGAAAACTAGACTCATCCCTCTTGAATCTTGATGAAGTTACCAAAGGCTGGATTGCAAGGCAAGAGCTCCGTTCCATGTAAAGAAGTAGAGGGATTGTCGGCTTCTATACACTTGTCCGGTTCTGATGCATTCACGCGAGGGTCTCTCCACGGCTTCTGTCCCAAATGCTCCCTTTTTGCTCCAAACAACCTGTAAACACTCTAAAATGCAAGAATTTATAGGACCTAATGCATTTCCTATCCTAAACCAACTATAAGGACAAAAACATTGAAAACTACTTAATTGTATGCATGAGACTCAATATTTGGACCAACAATGCAATCCTAAGTAATGCAAATTATGAATATATCAGGGAGAATCATGTAAAAATGAAAATACTTTTCCCTAAAAATCTAGATGTCATTCAAACATCGATTCCCTTTGGATTACCCTTTCACCCAACTAGGTGACTACTCATACATGGCTGAGATAGACATCATCATCGGTTTAGAACTAGAAAAAAGAAAAGTAAAGAAACAAAAGTTGCAGAAAAACTTCTCTTATTGAAGACAGAGTGGCGATGAAAAGCTTCTACAGATGCATAAAAAAAAACATAAAACTACTAATGAGTTCTCTCTCAAAGAGAAGAAATAGACTCTCCTATAAAAGACCTAAAAAATGAGTATTTATAGTGTTTCCCCAAGTCTTGGGCGTTTAGGGCATGTAAATAGGGTACAGGATGGGTATTGGGCCTTAGTTGGGCTCTTGAGGTTCGGACATAGGTCCACCGGGGGTGAAACCTCTTGAGCTGCGGTGGGAAGAAGGCTGGCCGCGGGTGAAAGCTCCTGTGCTTGACTGGACTTGTGTTGATCGACCTTCAGTGCATAGATGATATCTTGCGATCTAACCGTTGGATTGCTTTGATTCCAAGTGTGTCGCAAATATGGTTGTTTCCTCTATAATGTCTCCAAATTTGGGGATGATCAGACGGTGAGAAAGTCTTTATTGGTTGCCAAACTTATGACGGTCTGAATTTGTCCAAAAATGTACTATTGCTCCAAGTTTCCTGAAAAGCCTTTTAAAACTCCAAAACATGGAAAAACACCTATAAAACCTTTAAACCTGAGTGAAAACACATGTATAAGATATTGAAAGTGATCCATAAAAGCGGTCAAAATCATGTGTTATCAACTCCTCTAGACTTAAACCTTTGTTTGTCCTCAAACAAAACCAAAGATCTGAATCTGGAAAAGAGGTTTGAAAAACTCTGGAACTAACAAAATCTCAGAGACTATGCTTCTAAACCAAAGTTAGTCATTATGCTCAAATCAAGGATAGTCTAGAAAATTCTCAGGCAAAACTAGTTCGTTGATCTGTCATACGAAAATCTGGACACTTAAACCTATCCTCTAGTCAACTAGCTCTTCACATTCATTTATAAGTTCCAGTGGTTCTCATCAAAAGGATTTTAGTAAAGCAATCAAGGCTAGGTATTCAAAACATTATGCAAAACAGCAAAAGGGGGTGGAGATGTTGATATCCATAGTTTCCAGTCACATTCTTCTTGCCTTAAGATTCTTGATCTCCTTTTCTTCAGGTTCTCCTTATGACTCCCCCAGACTTAGATTTTTATCCAGGTTTTAAAATCAATACTCACAGAAGAATACTCGTAGACTTTGCTTTAAATAATTTCAGCTATCCTAGACTTGTTTAGGATTTTTGTTTTTCCTTTCCTTTCATTTTTTTTTTTGAAAGGGAAAAATGCCTTTAGATGTAGAGTCTTAGGAGGCACAAAATTTACCTTTAAATTTAAGCTTTTTGAGGCACCATTAAGCTTTGATAGATTTTTGATGCTCCACTTTCCCAAATTTCTTCAGTCCTTCTCTTGACTGACTGAAAACCATGTTGTTCCTCCCTCTCTGGCGTTTTTGCATATATCTGCCAAAAGAGCTAAAGAGAGATGCATGAAGTTTGAAATGATGGTTTTGGGTAAAGGGTATGGTTGATAACACCGTATTTTGACCACTTTTATGGATCGTTTTGAAATACTTTTTCTATGTTTTTAATTGCTTTTAAGTACTTTAATTACGTTTTTCTAGTATTTGTAGTTCCAAGACTCTTTTCAGGTAACTTAGGGAAAAACTTAACGAAATGGATAGAAAACCAGATTTCAGCTTAGAGTCAAACCGTCAGAAGCTCACCCTTGATTGAAGGCCTTCTCACCGTCCGATCCAGCTCAAATTTGGAGATCTTAAAGATGGAAGTATCAGCTTTCCAGCACACTTTACAGCTTGGCAATCCAACGGTTCAATCAAAAGATACGTGAAGAGCAAGATGTCCCGTAAACCAGCCGACAAGCATTTCCACCCGCGGCCAACAGACCAATCCCCGCGGCAGAAGCACCACGACCGCGGCCAGCCACCCATTTCCCGCGGTCGCACTCATCCCGACCACGGCCAGCTAACTCCGACTTTGAAGGCCCATTTCTGAAGCCCGTATCATTTTCCCAGCCTCAATTCCGGAACCCTAGACACCAGAGAGTATTGGAGACTAGAAATACATGTCATTTAGGTCGTTTCTGAAGGGAGAAGAAGAGAGACGAAATACTTTACAGAATTTTTACTTTAAGCTTTGTTTTTAGGTTTTAGGGAGAGAGAGATTTGTCTCTTGAACCCTTGTTCTTTCTTTTTCAATTCGGTTTCTATTCTACTTTTTAATACTATCTTTTTGATTTCGTTTATTATGTCTGAGTAGTTTTATTGTTGGGACTAAGGGATTTTCGATGGAGATTTATATGTTCGATGAGGATTCGATGAGCTTTTGAGCCGAATCTTAGAACTTTTTCTTCTGAATTCGTTTTTACTGCATGAGAGTAGCGTCATGAACTACAATCTGATCCAGATGCTTGGTGACACGAAAGTGTTCATCCGGTGTCAGATCTACTTTGGGAGAGCAAAATAAACATAGGAGTGGAAACCTACCTATGGGCGATTTGTGAATGCTGACGAGTCTTAAACATAATGCATATCTTCTTTTCCAGGGCCCGAGTGGAAACCTACTGGTCAGGGTTGAGAGAGATAGTTGTCTATGATCACGACAGTGTCATATTCAGACGTCCGTGACTCCAGTTCGAAAAGTTTAAGCTAAGATCTTATCAAATTTACACTCTAGCAATGTTTTGAATCGTTCGTACCCCTGAGAAAACTTCCCTGAAGCCCAGCGATTTATTTCTTATAGATTTACACCGTTTTATTTCAAGCTTTAGTTCACTATTTTCATTCCCTTTCAATCGATTTTTATTTAAGCAATTAGGTTAGCCGTTTTTCCCGTTTTTACTCGTTTTCGTTAAGTTTAGTTATTAGGTCATTTTAATTCCCGTAGTTTCTTTTTAAATTTCGTTTACATTTTAAACACACCACCAAAACCCTCACAAAACCGTTTGGTTCTAGACTTCTTTACTTTATATTTCTTTCGAAGGCTTTTGCAGGAAAGATCCTCATTCCCTGTGATTTGATCTCTAAGTACTACAATCGATCAGCTGTGCACTTGCGGCTATTGATTTCATTTAGGGTAAAACTTGACAACCCTCGACACACACCGCATCAAGTTTTTTGGCACCGTTGCCGGGGAAGGCACGCGTTTTCTTTTCCGCAAAACCCTAAGAAAGGTTGGTAAATCGACTCTAGAACCCCTTTTTCTGCATATTTCCATTTTTCGGTTATTTTGTTTTCATTTCAGAAGATATGGATCCTATAAATCGAAATACACACTATGAGGAAGGTTTCTATAACACTCCTCAAGCCAGCAGACGCAGAGAAGAACACCAAGCCCGAAATCGTAGCTACTTGGATCGATACAGCCAGCCAACTCACCCATACCACCAGCGCAGAGAGACTGTTCGACGTCGGGAAGATCCTTATGGTCCTCCTCCAACCTACTTCGAGCCAAACGCCTATAATCCTCCACTGCAGAACCCTAATCAGCAAAAAGACAATTTGAGGATCAGCAGACATTTGGGACGCCTCTGACTGCGGGAGTTGGTCGCTCAGATGCACCTCCGAGATTTGAGAGAAAAATAATACATCTTCTGTCCCAACTTCAACCTCCAGCACCTAAAAAAGCAACTCAGGGAGAAGAAAACCAAGTTTCAGATGAAGAAACAATTTGGCAGGAATCATTACCTTGTATGATGGCAAAGGAATGTGTTGAAGATTCAGCTGACTCTTCAATCCAAGAAGACCAGATATGCAGTGAGATAAAGATGCCATACATTGATTCAATCATTGAATACGACGCTGCAGCTTTCTTTTGTGAATCCTATTCTGCATTTGAAACACCAACCAACACCTACAGAGAAAGGCAAGTCCGAATTCTCCATAAGGTCAAGACTGTAGGTCAGTTTCTTATCTCTTGTTCTATTAGAGGAGAAATGTTTAAAAACGTGCTATGTGATTCTGGAGCTTGTCTTAACATGATGTCCAAGTCAATTGCTTTGAGACTTGGTATTAAACACCTGCGCAGGACTAGAGCAAAGATTAGTCTAGCTGATGATTCCAATGCAACACCTCAAGGAATAGCTCATTAAATTCCTTTGAGAATAGGAGATTGCATAGTGCCTGTCGACTTCTACATTGTCGAGACGAGAGATGCAACATATCCAGTGATGCTCGGATGGTTTTTTCTAGCAACTTCCAGAGCTATAATGGACTGGCCAAACCGGAGGATTTCATTTGCTAATATCGACAAAGATGTCTTCACAGAAGCTGTCCCATACAACAGCAAAGCAGGAAAACGTTCTGCAAAAGAAGAGTTTGAAGAAGAACTTTGGAGTGACGAAGAACCTGCTAGGCAAAGCAAGGAGATGTCGAAAAAGACTTGTCTCAGGACAAGGTCTTCTTCATTGGATTAAGCCATGTCCAACACCAAAAGTCGAGCTAAACGACTTAAAACAAAAGCGCTTAATGGGAGGCAACCCATTTAGGTATTGTTTTCTTTAGGATTTTTCTTTCTTTTTCTATTGATCTATTTCTTTTTCTTAGTTTCAGGTGTGTCTTATAAAATAAAAAAGCCAAAAAAATCAAAAAACCCAAAAAAAACCAAAAAGAAGGATGGTCTCTGACTGCTCGGCCCAGCAGGAACCAAGGAGAAGCAGGAAGAGGCCGCGAAAAAAGCCCCCGCGGTCGCAGACGTTCTGACCGCGGGAAACACCCCTTCGACCGCAGTCGCGTCTTTCTGCCCGCGGCCGAGCACTGGTTTGCCGCGGTCGCGTGGCTCCTGACCGCGGCAAATGGTTGTTGAGATCAAACCCGACCCCAAACCACCCACTTCACCTCATTCCACCTCACTTATCCCCACTCCACCTCATTCACCACTTTACACCACCTTCATCACCACTTATCACCTTCTCAAACCTCTTCGAATGAATCCGGTTCATCTCCAACAGCATCCCAGATCTAGGTAAGTTCTCTTTGGCCTTACCAATTCGATTACCTATGCATTTTTCTCATCCAATCTCGACTTGTTTCACACTGAGGACAGTGTGATTTAAGTCTGGGGGAGGATTTCATCCCTTTCTAACCACTTTTCTTTCATGAGTCTTGCATTATCTACACTTTTTGCATTTTCCTTAAAGTTTTTCAAAATCGGTTTTCAAAACAAAATACGTTTTAAAAGGGAATGGTGAACATGAATCAATGATAGTTGACTGTGTGCTTTTAGACTGTTCCTAGTGACATGCTCATTCATGATTTAGGACTAGACTAGGCGGTAGCTAAGCACATTTGAAACGAAGTACCCTAGAGGAATTTGAATGATTTTGATTTAGATGAAAGGATACACTAGCTCTGTTTTATTTGGACTTAATTTGGACTTAACTTTCTCATTGAAGCATTAGACCAGGGAAACGAATCATACATTCAGGACTCCTTTATGCTTTTACCACTCTCAGTTGATCCTGAATGGCTAGTTCATCTTTAGCTAGTTCCCCACCTTAACCAATCCTCTTTCAAACCACATGCACTCTTGTTTTCTATTGTCTTATATGTAGATAAGTGCAAAAACGTTGGAGAGAAAGAGGAACTACAATCGAATTATAAAAATCGAATTTGAATAGCAAAATTGATGAATTTGATTAAGTCTTATGTGATTAGTGACTAGTGTTAGGTAACCTATATATTTGACATGGAATTTGCTCAATTAAACCAATCCGAATATGGTCATGAACTACTTGATATCTTCGATTTAATATCAATTATGCTTGCTTGTTGTTTTAACTAATCTCTTGATACTATGATTAGTATCATTGATCGTTAATATGTTAAACTCAGCATCCATATTCACTCTTTTTTCCAAGAATCATCCTATCTTGTAGGAAAAATGGAACAAACCAAGTCCTGAAGAAGTCGTCGCACTGGTGACAGCTCTGAGGAAACTCCCAATGATAGTACTCTTGGAGAGTACATGCTGAACCAAGTCAGACTGAGAAGAAGAAATTATGTGATGAGGCTGCTCCAACACTCAAGAGAAACACGAGCGATTCCCGAGCCACCACAGATTCGATATATTGGGAAAGAGATCAACCCGAGAGTGGACTATGCAAGGCGATTCAAGAAGCTGAACATCAAACCAACGCCCTGCATCGATTATCATACATTCGAGATGCTTGGGATTAGAGAAGATGTAATCTGGTACATCGATGCACTTAAGCTGAGATCCTACATGAAGCTGAACCTTCCAACTTATGCCGACCTAGTCCGCGAGTTCCTAGCAACTGTCACCCCCACCACACGAAGAGGAGGAACCCCAGAGCATTTGATGCCATTCTGTCGTTCTCTATCTGCGGACAGACCTACTCACTCACCATTTCTGCACTTTGTGAAGCTCTTAAGCTTCCATACAATGATGGCATTCACCTCGAAGAAGAACCTGATTTTGACTTATGGAGAGAGATGGGTCATGGCGTCTATGATAGCGGGAGATCCAAGTCAGCCCTTTTTACTCATCCTGCAGTGAGAGTTGTGCACAAACTCTTAGCACACAAGGTTTTCTCTAGGGCCAACATGGGATGTAATTTGAAGACCGAGCTCATTACACTTCAGATACCATTTATGGACGACCCCCGACTTGCCTGTTTTGCCTGGATCATAGCACAGAACATGGTGAAGGTGAAACATGATTTACATGGTTGTGATGACACTACTCCAGCTTATGGGAGCGCTGTTACGGCAATACTACAGGCTGTAGGATTTGATTTCTCATCTGATGATCCACTTTCCGACTTCTGGTATGACCTACTCTATCTCTCTCGCGATCACACTATCTCTCGTGCCACTTTCGATCCAGACAGGTTCGGTTACAAGTATTGCACTGGCACCGAAGAGCACTGAGTCTGTTTACCTGCAGCATCCGTGATGGACTCCGGAACCTGATGAGTTTTTACCCATTCACCATTGTGCCATACATAATGGCCAAGGCAAAGCGCGATGCAGCTGCAGCACGTGCTCACTTTCAGCCATCTATTTCGACCGGCCACACTTCATCATCGACATCGTCACACACACATTCTGATCTGGAGCACAGAGTTGAGAGACAAGGATGACGCTTTGAGCCCGTTGTCACCTTCCTATAGGAGCAGCACCATTTGGAAGCAGACACATCGGAGGATGAGTGATTGATCAGCACTTTATTGTCATTTCATAGCCATCACGGTTCTATCATCATCATCTTTTCTTCTATCTTATTTTATTTTCGCTTTTATTCACCATCTTCTCACCAACGTTTTCACACTGGCGACAGTGTGATTTAAGTCTGGGGGAGGATGTCTATCCGTACTAATCATTTTCTTGCTTTGCTTTCAAAATTTCAAGTACTTTTTGAATTTTAATATGTAACCTATTCGACCTTAAGTATTTTTCAAGAATGTTTGACACAAAACTGTGATGATTTAGACCTGCACGTTTCTACACTATGCATGATAGCTCATTTGTGGTTAGCACTAGACTAGGCAGTATCTAGAGTACTTGCACTAAGAACTCCCACTAGAGGACTTCTATTCATGGAGATTCTTTCTAACAGGATATACTAGCTCATTTTATTTGACCTTAATATAGATACCTAATTTTCTCATCATTGATTTTAGGCAGGCATCGAGATATACATCTAGGACATCTTTTACCCTCATTTTTAACACTCTTTGTTGTCCTAGATGGCCAGTTCATCTTTATCCGGTACCATACCCTAAACCCCAAACCCTTGTTTTCAATCCTCATGCCATTTCACCGAGCCTAGATTGCGTTGCTTACACTTTCTTGATGAGAACCACCGAAATTTTTAATGAATGTTAAGAGCTAGTTGACTGGAAGTTAGATCTTAGTGCAATAGATTTCCGCATGACGGATTAACGGACTAGTTATGCCCGTATTTCTAGTGACAATTTTCTAGGCTATTCCCGATTGATGCATAATGATTGATATTGGTCTAGAAGCTTGGTCTCTGATATTTTGTTTAGTTCCTGCGTTTTCAAACCTCTCACCGAGATTTGGCCTTTGTTTTGTTTGAGGACAAACAAGAGACTAAGTCTAGGGGAGTTGATAACACCGGATTTTCACCATTTTTGTGGATCACTTTAATGTTTTTTACAGGTGTTTTTACTCCATTTTTAAAGGTTTTCAAAGGATTTATATGTTTTCAGATTTTAAAAGACTTTTCAGGTAATTTGGGATAAAGAGGCACAAATTGTAACAAAAAGACTTTTTTGGATAAATGCAGACCGTCAGAACTCTCATGGAGAGACGAAGATCTTCTCACCGGCCCTCAAAATTGGACAACTTATAGAAGAATCAACCAGCTTTCAAATGCACTTGGTTTGGAGACATTCCAACGGTTGGATCTCAAGATATTCCATTTGCTCCGGAGACACTCGAAGACGGCCAGCAAGTCACGCAACCGCGGCCACCAACCCATCCACCTTGGTCACGAGCTGCCCGACCACGGCCAAGCCTCTGTTTCCTGCAGCCACGTTATTCCCGACTGCGGCCGGCCAACTCCAATTAAAAGCCCATATTTCTGAAGCCCAAAGTCATTTATCTGCCTCAATTCCGGAACCCTAGAGACCATGGAGTATTGAAGACTATAAATACTTGTCATTTAGGTCGTTTTTAGATAGCACATTCATACTTTTACAAAAACCCTTTTCCTTTAGCTGTTTTATGCGATTTTTAGAGAAGATTGTTCAACTATGAGTTCTTCAATAGAGAAGTTTTCTTTCATCTCTTTTCTTTACTGTTTTTGATTGCTTTTATTAAAACCAATGATGATGTCGACCTCAGCCATGTCTGAGTAGATCCCTGAGTTGGGCTTAGGGTTCCCGAAAGAGGCTCTCATAATCGATTAAGACATCTAGGTTTATAGATCTGGGATTTTAACTTTGTTCTTTGTTTATTCTCGTTCTTATTGCATGTATGCTTGATTGATGACCTCGTATCTGATCTAGATAGTTAGTGTTGCGAAAGTATTCATTAAGTATCCGACCTAGAATGAAATAGGCAATTTTTCCGTAGGAATGGAAACCTACCTGCGGCAAAATCGTGAGTACTGACGAGTCCTGTGCAGCTCTTGCGTTCTCTCCCTTCCAGAGCCAGAGTGGAAACCTACTGGTTAGGGTTGCGAGAAACAGTTGGTTATGATCACGGCAGTGATGTAGTTATACCGCCGTATTCTAGCTCTAGAACCCTATATTTTGATATCCATCAATCCCAATCTAAAATCTCTAGTGTTGAAACCGATTATGATCCCTGTAGAGTTCCCAAAAGCTCAGCGTTTTTAGTAATAGTTTACAAACCAATCGATTTTTACTTGCTCATTTAGATCTGCATTTCATTTGCTTTAGTTTGATATTCTGCTTGTTTCATTTGCCTGTCATTCGATTTTCTATTTGCTCTTTAGGATAGATTTATTTGCTTTCTTTAGTTTTAGTTTAATCCGTGACAAACAACCAACCCCTAAAACCAATCTAGTCTAGACATAAAGTTAGAAACCGTAGAAGAATACCAGGCCCACAAATCTCTGTGAATGTGATCCCTAAGTACCACAATTGATTAGCTGTGCACTTACGGCTTTCATTTGTTTTTATTAAGGGTAAAACGTGTTCCCTCACGCAGTAGACACATCACAGAGTCAGACTATCAGAAGTCTAGCCTCAAATGAAGGTCTTCTCACCGTCTGATCCAGCTCAACTTTGGAGACACTCAAGAGGAACCAACAAGCTTTCCATAGCACTTTACATCAGGACAATCCAACGGTGCAATCAAAAGTTATGCGAAGAGCAAGTTAACCAAATTCACAAGTCCCGGAAGACTCTCACCCACGGAAAAAGTGCAATTCACCTGCCCCGGAGGACTCTCACCCGCGGTGGACATATGCCGAGCCACAAGGCCAAACATCAAAGCCCATTTGGTCATTCCCCTTCAGAGAAGCCCTAATTAAGACTTGGAAGACCTTAGGACCTATAAATACATTTCTTAGCAGTCTTAATCGGGTGTGTGCTCCTGTAATGAGTTTTTGAGCCACCAAAATTTGTTTTCTTAGGGTTAGGCGATGGAGAAGGGGATTCTTCACCTGAACTGTTGTTCTTTCTCCTTTTTATCTATTTATCTTTTCTATTTCATTTTCTGCATATTTCATGTCTTTTATCATTTCATGCATCAAGTTAGATTAGTCCCAGAGAATCAAGTTTCCAAAGAGTATCGATGGGATACATGTTCGATTAGGATTTCTAGAGTTCTAAGCCATATTCTAGATCTCATCTCTTCTAAGTTCTTTATACTGCATGAGGCTAGATTCATGACCTAATCTTTGAGCCTAGGATAGATTAGAGCCACAAGAGTGCTGTACCAGATCATCCGTACCTAACTTCAAAAGAACATAGTCGCTACAGGAGTCGAAACTACCTAGATAAGATGTGAGAAAACAATTCAGTTGTGATTGCATGATCTTATTCACGGCATGAGAGCGAGAGTTAATTGTCGTGTTAAGTTATTAGTTGGTTAAGGTGACAAAAGTTGGTTAGCCATACATGTGCCTATTCTAGTTCAATGAAGATACTGGAAGTAGATAAGAATAAATCGTCGGGAGACTAATTGGAAATTCCTAGACATCGATTAGGTAAACCGAAAAAGTCTGCGTCGTCCCTATGAGTTTAGATCCCTAGTTTGAGTCCAAAACTTTTCAAAAATTTCTTTAGCAACTCATTTGTATTGCATTTAGTTTCATGTAAATATTAGGTTAGGATTAGTTTTAGTTCCCATAAACCAAAAACCCCCCATGAGTGTATGACTTCGCTTACTTATCATAGTTTGAAGTTTTTGCAGATTAGACATATTTACTATGGATGGACACTCTAAGTCCTCCAACGTACATATGTGCACTTTCAGACATTAGGGTTTTTTATAAATTTAAAACTCCGGACAATAGGGCTGCAAAGACCTGCAACCCCGAGGCCCATCAATTGCCAGAAACTGAACGCAGCAACTAGAAAATATCACTTTCCTCTTCCCTTCATCGATTAAATGCTAGAAAGGTTAGCTAATCACCCCTACTATTGCTTCCATGATGGATACTCCTTATTTTTCCAAATCCCTATTCGACCGGAGGATCAAGAAAAACGATATTCACTTGCCCATATGGCACATTCGCCTATCGATGAATGCTCTTTGGACTGTGTAATGCACCTGCAACCTTCCAGCTATGCATGATGTCGATATTCACAGACTTTATTGAAGGTTTCATGGAAGTTTTCATGGATGATTTCTCCGTCTATGGATCTTCTTTTGAAAAAATGCTTAGCCACCCTTGGTAAAGTTTTGCAAAGATGTGAAGATAAGCACTTAGTATTGAATTGGGAAAATTGTCACTTCATGGTATGTGACAGAATCGTGCTTGGGCACAGAATTTCGGCAAAGGGAATTGAAGTGGACAAGGCAAGAATTGAAATTATGACAAGCATCCAACCTCCAACAAATGTAAAAGGGTCTCTCAGTTTCCTAGGGCATGCTGGATTCTATAGGTTTTTTCATAAAAGATTTTTCTCAAATAGCCAAAACTCTTACGTGTTTGCTTTGCAAGGAAACGAACTTCAAGTTCAATGATGATTACTTAGCTGTGTTTCATAAAATAAAAAGAAGCCCTTGTATCTGCTCCAATTGTGCAAGCACCTGATTGGGAACTCCTGTTCGAGATCATGTGTGATCCAAGCGTCTATGCAGGTCAGAGCAGATCTTGGCCGATGAAAATATAAGAAGCTGCACGTAATCTACTCTGCAATCAGAACTCTAGACGAAGCTCAATGCAGTTATACAACAATAGAAAAAGAATTTCTTGCTGTTGTATTTGCATTTGAGAAATTTCGTTCTTACTTTGTAGGATCTAAGGTTATAGTACATATTGACCATGCGGCAATCACGTATCTATTGTCTAAAAAGGACGCAAAACCACGATTGATTAGATGGATCCTCCTACTGAAAGAATTCGATATCGAAATTCGAGATTGGAAAAGAGCAGATAATGGAGTTGCAGACCATCTTTCACGAATTCGAGTTGAGGAAAAGTTGCCTCTTAATGATAGACTACCAGAAGAAAATATCTATGTGGTGGATACAGCTCCCGCCAATGCTTATACAGCACCACCGCGACAACTTATGCGACAGTCAGATGATTTTAACACCCCATGGTTTAGGCACCAAATTACCTGGCATAAGACGTTGAACCACCACAAATTTTCATTTTTAGGAAGAAGAAGTTTTTGCGAGACGTAAGACATTATTTTTGGGATGAACCATATCTTTATAAGAGCCGTTCTGATGGTTTATTTAGATGATGCTTGGCTGAAGAAGAGATGCAATGAATATTATTCGGATGCCATGGCTCGTCTTATGCAGTACATTTTGCAACATTCAAAACCTTTTCGAAAATCTTACAAGCAGGTTTTTGGTGGCTTACTATGTTCAAAAATACCCGAGCTTATATATCGTGATGCGATAAATGCCACAGGATGGACAACATAAGCAAAAAGAATGAGATGCCTCAGGATTTTATTATCGAAGTCAAAAGTTTTGATGTTTAGGGAATAGATTTCATGGGGCCATTCCCAACTTCATTAGGAAATAATTACATCTTAGTAGCAGTAGACTATGTCTCTAAGTGGGTTGAAGCAGTCGCTAGCCCCACCAATAATGCAAAAGTAGTTATCAAGCTTTTAAAATATATAATCTTTCCCTGTTTTGGAGTTCCTAGAATCGTAATAAGCAACGGAGGATCGCATTTCATCAACATAGTTTTTGAAAATCTTCTAAGAAAAAATGGGGTTACACATAAAGTCGCTTCTCCATACCATCCCCAAACTGCAGTACATCGCAAGGACTGGTCTACCAAGCTTGACGATGCGCTGTGGGCATATCAAACAACTTTTGAGACACCACTAGGGACGACACTATTCAATCTAGTTTATGGAAAAGCATGTAACCTTCGTATAGAACTCAAGTATAAAGTGCAATGGGCTATGAAGGAAATGAACATGAATTTAAAAACAGCTGGAGAAAGAAGACTACTTCAACCTCACGAGTTAGACGAAATCCGACATAATTCCTATGAGAACTCGAAGATCTACAAAGAGAATACTAAAGCATATCATGACAAAAAGGTTGTTCATCGATCTTCTCCTAACGATAAAGTTATTCTTTTCAACTCTCGTCTTAAGATTTTTCCAGGAAAATTACGTTCTAGATGGTCTAACTTCTCGATAAAAGAAGTCAAGCCATATGGAGCAATTTTCCTATAGGGAAAAAGTGGACTCGTTCACCATAAATGGACAACGTGTCAAGCCATATCGAGCCGAAGAAGAAGAAGACGAGAGGGAAGTTATGGTCTTGATTGATCCGCCACCATCTCAGAAGAAAAAGACGAGTGAGAAGTGATCAATCAACAGCGTCAAGCTAAAGACCTAAATCAAGCGCTTAGTGGGAGGCAACCCACTCGATATTTTATTTATTTCCATTTGACCTTCATTTTTCTATTTTTGTTGTTTTGTTTTTGTTTTATTTAATTTCAGGTTTTTACAAAGAACAACGAATAAAGGCAAGCAAGGAACATAGACCATAGAAGAAACAATCACCACGATACATAGAGACCAGCCACAGAACATCTCTCTTCGACCACGGTCAAGAAATTTGAACCAGTAACCATGTCTTTTGCAACTGTGGTAACATAATTTTTACAAACAGCATTCTCCTGCAAGATAAGTACACTAAAACACTTCAATTTTCTATTTTCTTTACCATCCTTTTTGAGATTTTATCACACTGAGGACAGTGTGAAATAAGTCTGGGAAGGATGTTCATCTGTTACTAACGAATTTTGATTTGTTTTGAGTTTGTTTTGGACGCATTAAATTTTTTCAAAAAGTTTTCAAACCAGGATCACAATAAACAATACTATGATGATTTAGACCAGTGTGATTCTATGCTATCTTCTCGTTATTACTCTTTTGTGACTGAGGTCTAGACTAGGCGGTCGCTAGAGTACTTACACTACGAACTCCCACCAGAGGACTTCTATTCATGAAGATTCTTTCTGACAGGATATACTAGCTCATCTTATTTTGACTTAATCTTGACTTAACTTTCTCATTAAAGCATTAGATCAGGGAAACGAATCACACATTCAGGACTCCTTTACCCTTTTACCACAATTTGTTGATCCTGAATGGCTAGTTCACCTGCGATTTCACCATAATTATTCAACAAAGGAGAAAACTTGGTTTACCTCACAAAAACTGCTAAACATTGGTATATTTTCGTCCGTTAGACTTTCTCCTAATAAAAGGTTGTTTTTCCTTTCAAAAAAAAAAATAAGAAGAAAATAATAGAAAAATAATTTAAAGAATGGAAATTAAAACCTTAGACAGTCTAGGAGGATTGAATTTTATCATTGAGGCAAACCTTGGTTGATTATTTGGAGTTTTGGAGATTATCTTTCTGATTCACGGAAAATATCTAAGTCTGGGGGAAGTAGCTATTTACAACAAAGGAGGAAGGATTGTGCAACAACATTTGGCAAGGAGAAGTGACTGAAAATTTGCGGACATCAACAACTTCACTCTCTCTTGCGGTTTGCACAATATCTTGCATTTTTCAGATCTTCAGGTAATCTGAAAATACTTTTACTCCACCACTTAAATAGCCCTTGATACCAAGTGCCGTATACCCTGAATGATGTCTTTGATGAGAATTCACTATACACTTAATGAATGTGAAGAGCTAGTTAACTGGAAGTTAGGTCTAAGTGTGTAGATTTTCGCATGACAGATCAACAAATTAGTTATGTTTGTATTTTGGTGAGAATTTTCTAGACTAGATCCAAATAGATTTTTTACGATAGGTTATGGTTTAGAAGGACAGTCACTGAGATATTGTTTAGTTCCTGCAGTTTTCAAAAGATTTCTTTCCAGCTTAATCTTTGTTTGTTTGAGGACAAACAAAGGTTTAAGTTTGGGAGAGTTGATAACACCGGATTTTGCCAACTTTTATGGATCATAATAATGTCTTATGCAGGTGTTTTAACTCTGTTTTCAATGTTTTAGAGTTACAAAAGACTTTTTCAGGAAACATGGACTAAAGATATGTGATATGGAACAAATGAGCAATTTTGGATAAATGCAGACCGTCAGAAGTATGGCAAGCGATGAAGACCTTCTCACCATCTGATAACCCCCCCCCCCCAAATTTGAAACAAGATAGAGGATACAACAAGATTTCTACTGCACTTGGTTTAGAGACAATCCAACAGTTAGATCTTTATATACTCCTGATGCACTAAAGTCAGAAAATGTAGTTTCGAATGAGAGCATAGGCTGAGACCGCGGCCAAACATGGATTTCCCGCGGGTACAAACACCACAACCACGTCCAGACAATGTTCACATCCTGAGACGATCTAATTATAGCCCAAGTCGATTTCCTTCATTATTTTTGAAGCCCTAAGTGTCCAAGACAACTCCTGAAGCTATAAATACCTCATTTATGTCATTCTAAAGGTGGTGTGGTATATGTGTTCGAGTTTTACAAAACCCTAAGGAGAGAATCCACCCTAGAGAGAGCCGCTGAGGAGAACATCATCGCCTCCATATGCGCCTCTGTTTTTCGTTCTTTGATTTCTTTAATTTCGAGAAACTTTAAATACGTCATGATGCTTTGTTACAACATGTTTGAGTAGTTTCCCAGTTGAGTTTAAAGAGATTTTTCAAAGAGAATTTAATGTGTCTTCTTCCCAGTTGATCACATTTATCATTTATTTCCATCATAAGTGTAGTCCATGACTCCCTGCAAATACCCTTAAGCCCAACGTCTGTTTTTAATTGTTTACACCTTCGATTTTTATTAGCTTTTACTTGTTTGTTTTCTAGTTTACATTTTGTGACACCCAAAACAAAAAAAAACCCAAATTGTTAGTTCTAGTTTGATTTAAGCATTAGCGTGAATTCGTACTAAAACAACTGAGTCTCTGTGGATCGATACCCTAAGTACTACAACGCACATTTGTGCACTTGCAGACAGTTAGGGGTTATAAATTTAGAACCTGAAGCTTAGTAAACACACCTCCGTTTTCCATTGCATCAAAAGTCTGGCGTCTGGCTTTCATATAATAGGTGTGAATGTTCTCCATGATGTATCTGAAGAAGAATTGTAGACAGTCAAGCTTCCAAAACGTCATTTAAACCTTTTTAGATAGGGATTGGCTTCACGAAGTTGTTAAACTCAATGAGTCTCGCTATGGAGATTTGTGAATTTCGTCTTAATGAGTATCTTGGGTTTGCATGTTCAACAAACAAGCCATATTCTTCA
This sequence comes from Eutrema salsugineum, assembly GCF_000478725.1. Lineage (NCBI taxonomy): Eukaryota > Viridiplantae > Streptophyta > Magnoliopsida > Brassicales > Brassicaceae > Eutrema > Eutrema salsugineum. The sequence continues at coordinate 10,937,773 of NW_006256414.1, read as the reverse complement.
TCTTCAGAGCACTGTTCTTCAAAGTCGTTTTCACAAGATATAGCCATATTGCAAGATGCATAGGTTAATGGCTCATCTTTATCCTGAGATTTTTGGGTGCTGATAAAATAGATTTCTTGCTCAAAGAGATAAATTCTGGTCACTCCATGAGGTGCATCAGATGAGCAATGACCTGTATGAGTCGAAGGAGGTTGATCAGGGACGGACCATGGATCTCCCGCGGTCAGAGGAGACGCGACCGTGGAGAGCTGGTTGTTGGCTGCGGGTAGAGAAAGCATGGCCACGGGGGGAGGGCTTGTTGGTCGTGGTCATGGAGGATTGGACCGGGGCTGGCTATGGCTGAGGTGAATTCCTTGATTCACCTTCTTCTTCGTCTTCTAAGTAATCTCTTGGGTCTGTAGGCTCAATGTACTCCTTTCCTAGGTCAAGATCATTGTTGAGAAGTGTTGAATCATGCACTTCAAGTCATTGCATAATCTTCTCAACCTTTTCTTCAACTTCATCAAGAGAATAGACAACTTTGTCTACAGTGGAATCTATCTCATCGGCTTTGTCTCGAACCTTGTGTACGCCATCTCATAGGTCTTCCACATAGACGTAATTCTGGTTATGACCATTGATGGTGTCTTCTTCTTCATCGAGCTTGATCCCTAAAGTGCGGATGTCATCAATAGCTTTGCAGATGTTGATTTTGGTCTGCCCTACTCTTCCTTCCATGTCGTCTATTCTTCCTTGGATGATTGCAGCATCTCTATTTGCTCGTTCTTCAGTGGATTTAACTTAAGTAGAGAGATCTTCAAACTTTTTATTGAAGATTCTACAATGAAGGGCGACTTTTGTGACGGTGATACCACCTGATTTTGACCACTTTTATTGATCAATTTTAATATCTTATGCAGGTCTTTTCACTCAGATTTAAAGGTTTTTTAAGTGATTTCCATGTTTCAGAATCTCAAAAGAGTTTTCAGGTTATTTTGACAAAATGAATGCACTTGGGAGCAAAAAGCATAACTTTGGATAAATTCAGACTGTTGGAAGTTTGGTAACAAACGGAGGCTTTTCCACCGTCCGATCATCTCCAAAACTTGACACAAGATATATAAGACAACCAGCTTTCCAATACAATTGAAGTCAAAGAAATCCAACGGTTAGATCTCCAAATATGGTCGATACACTGAAGGCTAATCATCACAGTCAGAAGCTCATCCGCGGCCAAAACGTCATCCGCCGGGGGTGCGAAATTTTAGACCGGGGGGAGCTCAATTCCGAGCCTCAGAAGCCCATATTAAAGCCCAAGTCATTCCCGTCATTATTCCTGCAAGCCCAAGGCGTTCCCGAGGACTCAAGACACTATATAAATCTCTTTTAAGTCGTTTAGAAGGGTGTGCCACATTTCTCACCAGGAACCCTAGAAGAGATCACGCCCAAAAGAGGAGCCACCGAGAGGGGCACCATCGGATCTCTTGCTTCAACCTGTTCTTCGTTTCTAAACTTTGTCTATTTCAATTTTCTGAAATTCTAAAAGCTTTTGTGATGTTGAACTTAGCTATGTCTGAGTAATTTTCCAGCTGGGTTTTTAAGGAATTTTTCAAAGGGAATTTCATGTCTTGATCATATGCTTATTGCGACTTAGGGTTCATAATCTTCTAGGAGTCCTTCGTTCATTCTTGTTCCATATGCTGTTTCTGTTGCTAACCACTTAGAAATTGATCTCACTAATTGGAGCCACGAGAGTGTTGTATCGAATTATCAGACCTAGAAGTGATCGAGCGAAATCGCTGTAGGAAACGAAAGCTACCTACAGAGAATCGAGAGCGTGGATGAATTCTGTTTTTAATGCGTGATCTTATTTGCAGCATGAGAGCGAGAGTTAATTGCTGTGTTGAGTGATTAGATGATTAGGATGACGAGAGTTGGCTAATCTTACATGTGTCTATTCGAGTTCGGGATCCTCACTAGTTGATTTCCTTTATCGATTTGTTTGTCTTTTGATCAGTTCATGAACCCCTGCGAAAACCCTTTAGACCCAGCGATTTGTTCCTATTGTTTTACAACCTCTTTATTTCGATTTGCTTTTAGATTTAGTAACACCAAAACCAAAACCCCCATTTGCTTTTTCTACAATTCTTAAGTCTTGATTGATTCGTACTGAAAGCTCAAAATCTCTGTGGTTCGACCCCTAAGTACTACAGCGTACATCTGTGCACTTGCAGATATTTAGGGTTATAAATTGTAGACACATGTAAAAGTGACCCTTGATTCTCTTAGCATCATGTTCTTGGCGCCGTTGCCGGGGATTTTGATTCCTTTCGTTGCAGATCTCTGCTTAATTCGGTAGAACTTTTTCTAATTTTTATTTTTCTTTGGTTTTTCAGGTACTTTTCGATGAGGGGTCAGGAACACATCCTTGATCTTCTCGCTGAAGAGGACCCTTTTCTAGATGGGGATCCATCAGATGATGAGCTTAATGACCCAATCGATGATGGCAATGAATCGAATGGGGGACCAGAGTATGCTAAGAAGGGAGAATAGCTGATTGGAGAATGTGATACACACAAACTTTTCGCAGATAGGCGAGCAATTCGACCACCCTTACCTAGGATGGCGACTCTGAGGCTAAGGTACAATCCATTAGCTATATCAAAAATTATAACGGTGATGTGGTGGTGGTGACTTGATGTGTCGAGAGGGTTGTCAAGTTTTACCCTAATTGAAATCAATAGCCGCAAGTGCACAGCTGATCGATTGGAGTACTTAGGGATCGAATCCACAGGGAAGGAGGATATTTTCCTGCAAAAAGCCTTTGAAATAAGTATTAAGTAAGGAAGTCTTGAACCAAAACGGTTTTGTGGGGGTTTGGTAGTGTGCTTAAAATGTAAAAACGAAATATTAAAAGAGAATACGGGAATTAAATGACGTAATAACTAAACTTAACGAAAATGACTAAAAATGATAAAACAGATATTCTAATGCTTAAATGAAAATGAACTAAAAAGGAAAGACAATATTGAACTAGAGCTTGAAAGAAAATCAGTGAAAATCAATGGGAAAGAAAGCGTTGGGGTTCAGGGAAGTTTTCTCAGGGGTACGAACGATTCAAAACATTGTTAGAGAGTAAAATTGATAAGATCTTAGTTTAAAATTTTTGAACTGGAGTCACGGACGTATGAATACGCCATTGTCGTGATCATAGACAACTATCTCTCTCAACCCTGACCAGTAGGTTTCCACTCTGGCCCTGGAAGAGAAGAGATGCATTATGTTTAAGACTCGTCCTAATTCACAAATCGCCCATAGGTAGGTTTCCACTCCTATGTTTGTTTTGCTCTCCCAAACTAGATCTGATACCTGATGAACACTTTCGTGTCACCAAGCATCTGGATCAGATTGTAGTTCATGACGCTACTCTCATGCAGTAAAAACGAATTCAGAAGAAAACGTTCTAAGATTCGGCTCAAAATCTCATGGAATCGTCATCGAACATATAAATCCCCATCGAAAATCCCTTAATCCCAACAATAAAACTACTCAGACATAATGAACGAAATCAAAGAGATAGTATTAAGAAGTAGAATAGAAACCGAAATTGAAAAAGAAAGAACTAGGGTTCAAGATAACAAATCTCTCTCTCCCTAAAAGCTAAAGCAAAAACAATAAAATTATGAAGTAAATAATTCGGTGGTCTGATGATATTCTCGATTAGGGTTCCTAAGACATGTATTTATAGTGCTCAAGACCTCTCTGGACGTCACTTAGGGTTTCTCCAAATGTGGGCTTCAGAAATGGGCTTTTTGGGCTCGGAGGTTGATGGCCGCGGTCGGGAGGGCCCTGACCGTGGGGAATGAGTGGTTTGCCGCGGTTGGGATGCTCCTGGCCGCGGGAAATTGCTTGTTGTCCGCGGGTGGAAGTGCTTGCCGGCTGGTTTACGGGACATCTTGCTATTCGCGTATCTTTTGATTGAACCGTTGGATTAACAAGCTGTAAAGTGCACTGGAAGGCTGATACTTCCATCTTTAAGGTCTCCAAATTTGAGTTGGATCAGACGGTGAGAAGGCCTTCAATCAGGGGTGAACTTCTGACGGTTTGACTCTGAGCTGAAATCTAGTTTTCTATCCATTTTGTTAAGCTTTTCCCTAAGTTACCTGAAAAGAGTCTTGGAACTACAAATACTAGAAAAACGTGATAAAAGTACTTAAAATTAATTAAAAACATAGAAAAAGCATTTCAAAACGATCCATAAAAGTGGTCAAAATACGGTGTTATCAAACGGTTTTTCTACTGAACACCCAATAGATCATATTGAACATTTTGAAGAGTTGTGTTCAACCATAATGAAAAATACCGATTACCATATGTGTGTCCTTTTTCCATTCTCTCTAACTGGTAGAGCTAGTAAATGGCTTAAAACTTTGCCACCTGCGTCCTTAAAGACGTGGAAAGAGTGTAGAGAGGCTTTCCTAAGTCATTTTTACACCAGAGATCGTTCCAATCTCTTAAGGGACAAGATCCAAAAATTCCAGCAGAAGGACACAGAAGATCTCTATGACGCCTGGGAAAGATTCAGAGATTACCAAAGAGATTGCCCACACCATGGTTTCTCCGAGGAGCGTCTGATGACCATCTTCTACCATGGATTTAATGAAGAACTGAAGTTTTCTTTGGATGCCTCTAGCAATGGAGACTTTTCCACTAGAACTGTAAGATGAGGCTCACGCCTATATCACTAATCTAGCTGGGAGTATCAGAAATAGGAGACTTCTAATCCAATCTAGATGTCCTAAAGTTGAGGAAAAAGAATCTTCTGTTAATAAAGAATACCTAGATCAGATAAGAGAAGGCATCCAGAAGATTCTTAGTGTGATTGATCATATTCATAACTCTGATGAGGGAAACAATCATAGCAAGCCCTACATCGAGAAGATGAACAACCTTGAGGTGGAGAGGAACTTCCAAAATCAGGAGATGATGCAAATCGCTGATGTTTACCAGATTGAAGAGGCTGAGCAGAATCAACCCCACCAGGGGTGGGAGCCTTTCAACCGCGGCAAGACCGATCTCCACCGTGGGTGGGAAGCTTTTGACCGCGGCCAAGAGGAATTTCACCGCGGGTCAGAGCACTTCACCCGCGGCAAGCCTAGTCTTCAACCTCCTTTCCAAACCTTTTTCGAGCAAACCCATTCTGATCAATCCAATCCCACAATACCTCCTTATTATCCTTTCTCCAAGATTGAAGAGCTTGAAAAAGAGGTTAATAGACTCAAAGAGGAGATGGAAAGTCAATCAAAAAGACATGAGGATTCTATTAACAAGCTCTCCACACTTTTTCTCCTCCAGATTAGTGATGAATCAAAAGAGTTGGATTCCTCCGTTAATGACCTTGATGAACCTTTTTCTGAAAGAATAAACGAATGGGAGACCTCTGATCACTTAAAAGCAATCACCCTCAGGAGTGGTTTAGCTTACAAGGAGCCAGAGTACCCAAAGTATTTCGAAGAAGGAGATGCAGTAGTCGGGAAAGAGGGAGAAAAGGAAAAGAAAGACACTTCTCAAGAAATTGCTGAAGAAGAACCTATGCCACCTCCTCTTACTCGTGTCTACAAGCCCAAACCACCATACCCACGAGCTTTGAAAGGACCAAAGAAGGAGAAAGAAAGGGCTAAGCTGAAAGAGATAGTCGAGCAGTTAAATGTAAGATTACCTTTCATTGAAGCTTGTGCAATGATACCTGCTCTTAGGAAATACATGAAGGGCATTCTAACAAATTCTATAGCATTAGAAGAAGGTGTTATGATGATAACTCATGAATGTAGTTCCATCTTACAAAACCATATCCCCTAGAAGAAAGAAGATCCGGGAAGTTTTGTACTCTCTTGCACAATCAAGAATATGACTTTTGAACGTTGCCTATGTGATTTGGGATCGAGCATCAACATGATGCCTCTCTCAGTTGCAAAACGCTTAGGATATCATACTTTCCAGCCCACAAAAATCTCGCTGATTCTTGCTGATCGATCAGTTAGACGACCAGAAAGAGTCTTGATTGATATATCAGTCATGATTGGAGAAAACTATACTCCGACTGATTTCGTAGTGCTTGAATTGGAAAGAGAACCAAAGGACCCTCTGATACTCGGTACACCTTTTTTATTAACTGCAGGAGCAATAATCAATGTTCCGGAAGGAAAGATAGACCTACATCTAGGAAGTTTGATTATGCAGTTTGATATGAACAAGAGTCTTGAGAAACCCACTTCAGATGGCGGGCTCTGTCGGGTTGATGAGCATGATGTTATTACTGAGGAAGTTAATGAAGAAATCTTTCTTGATGATCCTTTAAAATCATCCTCACCACCACAAATGATGATCACAACCTGCTCGAAGAAGTTTCAAAAGGGTGTGCGCAAATGCTTGATAAGGCCGAGGATTATGCAAAACTTGTGAACTATCTGGACCTGAATGAGGAATCTCACATCCTTACTCCTCCAAAAGATACCTTGGCAGCTATAAACGACCCATGGAGCGAGCTCAAAGCTCCAGAAGTCGAGCGTAAACCTCTTCCTGATGGACTCAAGTATGCTTTCCTTGGGCCAAACTCAACTTACCATGTCATCATAAATTCTGGCTTAAGTAGAGCTGAAACTACTAAGCTGTTAAATGAGATTAGGAAGTATAGGAAAGCTATAGGCTACTCTCTTGATGACATACAAGGAATCTCCCCGGACCTCTGTATGCATAAGATAAATCGTGAGGACAATGCCAAGAATTTGATTGAAAGCCAAAGGAGGTTGAATCAAAACCGGATGGAAGTGGTAAAGAAGGAGATCATGAAACTTTTGGAATCAATCATATTCCCTATCTCGGACAGCACTTGGGTTAGTTCTGTGCATGTTGTCCCGCAGAAGGGATGAGTGACTGTTATCAAAAATGACAAGGATGAAATGATTGCTACAAGAACAGTGACAGGACATCGAATGTGCATTCATTACCGAAAACTGAATGCAGCAACTCGGAAAGAACATTTTCCTTTACCCTTCATTGACCAAATGCTAGAAATATTGGCAAATCACGAATATTACTGCTTTCTAGATGGTTATTCCAGATTTTTTCGAATTCCAATTAGACCCGAAGATCAAGAAAAGACGACATCCACCTGTCCTTACGGAACTTTTGCCTATGGGCGAATGCCTTTCGGATTGTGTAATGCACCTGCAGCCTTTCAGCGATGCATGATGTCTATTTTCACTGATTTCATCAAAGATTTCATGGATGATTTTTCAGTCTATGGATCCTCTTTCGACATATGCTTGGCAAACTTAGAGAAAGTTCTGCAGCGCTGTGAAGAAAAGCATCTCGTCCTTAACTGGGAAAAATGTCACTTCATGGTCCGCGAGGCAATTATGCTTGGACATAAAATATCTGGAAAACGTATTGAAGTTGACAAAGCAAAGATTGAAGTAATGACTAGCCTACAACCCCCAACTAATGTGAAGGGAATCCAAAGTTTCCTAGGGCATGCCAGATTCTATAGGCGATTCATAAAAGGCTTCTCAGAAATTGCTAGACCTCTCACACGTCTTCTCTGCAAGGAAACGAACTTTGAATTCGATGATGAGTGCTTGGCAGCATTTCATAAGATCAAAAACACCCTTGTTTCCACTCCAGTTGTGCAACCACCTGATTGGGAACAACCATTTGAAATCATGTGTGATGCGAGTGATTTTGCTGTTGGAGCTGTGCTTGGTCAGCAGAAAGAAAAGAAACTACACGCAATCTACTATGCGAGTAGAACTCTTGATGAAGCTTAATGTAATTACGCGACTACGAAAAAGGAGCTTTTAGCCATCGTTTTTGCATTTGAAAAGTTTCGATCTTATCACGTAGGATCTAAGGTTATCGTCCATACTGACCATGCTGCAATTATGTATATCATGTCTAAGAAAGATGCCAAACCGAGGCTGATCAGATGGATATTCCTGCTGCAAGAATTTGATATTGAAATCCGAGATCGGAAAGGAGCAGATAATGGAGTAGCAGATCATCTTTCTAGAATTCGAGTAGAAGAGAAACTCCCTTAAATGATAGTTTGCCAGAAGAAAATGTCTACGCTATGGAGACTATACTTATTGCCGTGCAAGAAAAGCCATCCCAACCTCCTATACGGAGTTCAGATGCTTTTGACACTCCATGGTTTAGGCATATAGCAAACTACTTAGCTGCAGACATCGAACCTCCACAATTCTTTGGTTATAAAAAGAAGAAATTCTTAAAGGAAATTCGGCATTATTTCTGCGATGAACCTTTTCTCTATACGAGATGTGTAGATGGTTTATTCAGAAGCTGTGTCGCCGAAGAAGAAATGCAATACTGTTTGGATGCCACAGTTCAGCGTATGCAGGACATTTCGCAACCTATAAAACGGTTTCAAAGGTTCTTCAAGCAGGATTTTGGTGGCCTACTATGTTCAAAGACACTCACGCCTACATTTCACGCTGTGATTCATGCCAACGAATGGGCAACATCAGCAAGAGGAATGAGATGCCTCAAAATTTCATTCTCGAAGTCGAAATCTTTGATGTATGGGGAACTGATTTCATGGGACCTTTCCCAACTTCTTTCGAAAACCAATATATCTTAGTAGCGGTAGACTATGTCTCTAAATGGGTATAAGCAATCACCAGCCCTACTAATGATGCAAAAGTGGTTATAAAGCTGTTTAAATTAATCATTTTCCCTCGCTTTGGAATTCCTCAAATTGTGATAAGCGATGGAGGATCCCATTTCATCAACAGAGTCTTCGAAAATCTGCTCAAAAAGAATGGAGTCACACATAAAGTTGCATCTCCATATCACCTTTAGACAAGTGGATAAGTTGAAATCTATAACATGGATATCAAAAACAACCGGCGTAAATCGCAAAGATTGGTCCGAAAAACTCGACAATGCACTTTGGGCTTATTGGACAGCATACAAAACTCCTTTAGGGTCCACGCCGTTCAATCTTGTTTATGGAAAAGCATGTCACCTCCCTGTAGAGCTAGAGTATAAAGCACAATGGGCTATTAAGGAGATGAACATGGACTTTAAGGCAGCTGGAGAAAGAAGAATGCTTCAAATGCACGAATTAGAAGAAATCCGCCATAATGCCTACGAAAACTCCAAGATATACAAGGAGAAGACGAAGGCATATCACGATAGAAGGATCATACATCGATCATTTGCTCCAAATGACAGATTTCTTCTTTTCAATTCTCGCCTTAAACTACTTCCAGGAAAGCTACGATCTAGATGGTCTGGACCCTTCACAGTAAAGGAAGTCAAACCGTATGGAGCACTCATTCTTTGGGGTAAGAAAGGAGATATATTTATCGTTAACGGACAGCGTGTAAAACCATACCTTGCAGAAGAAGAAAGAAGAGAATCAATGCTCTTGGCAGACCCTCCAGGCTAGAGCATCATCAAAGTCAAGCTAATGACTTTAAGCAAGTGCTTAGTGGGAGGCAACCCACTTGGTATTTTACCTATTCCCTTTGATTTGCCTTTTTCTATTTTTGCTTATTTGTTTTTGTTTTCTATAATTTCAAGTTTTTAACCGAAGAACGAATAAGAGGTGAACAGAAATCACGAACCAGAAAGCACATCACCAGGTAAGTACACCTAAACATTCCAAATTTCAGTCCATCATTATCCCATCCTCTCGAAGATCTCTCACACTGGGGGCAATGTGATTTAAGTCTGGGGGAGGATGTTCATCCTTTACTAATGAAATTTGGTTTGCCTTGAGTTTGTTTTTCATAAAAAGTTTTCAAAACAGGAATGCTGGAACAAAATCATATGCTTCTAGACTTTACATGCTAGTTCTTTTGTGGTTAGTACTAGACTAGGCGGTAGCTAGAGTACTTACACTACGAACTCCCACCAGAGGATTTCTATTCATGGAGATATTTTCTGCCTGGATACACTAGCTCATTTCACTTGAACATAATCTTGACATCTAATTCTCATCATTGGTTTTAGCAGGCATCATGATACACATCTAGGACATATTTACATCATTATTACCACTCTTTGTTGTCCTAGATGGCCAGTTCATCTTTAGCTGGTACCACACCCTTTACCCAAACCTTTATTTTTGAACCTCATGCATTCTCTCTTTAGTTTATATCGACAGATATGTGCAAAAACGCCGGAGAGGGAGGAACAACATAGTTTTCAGTCACTCAAGAGAAAGACTGAAAGAGACCAGAAGGGAGTGTGCCAAAAATCATATGATGCCTCAGGAAAGCTCATTCTTAAAGGTAAATTTCATTCTTCCTAAGATTCCAAGTCAAAAGGCAGTTTTCTCTTTCAAAAAATATAGGAGAAAAAGAAAGCAATGAAAGGAAACTAAAAGCCTAAAAGAGTTTTAGAAGCCTAAATCACAATTTGGACAAAAATCTAAGTCTGGGGGAACTATAAGGAGAACCTGAAGAAAGGAGATCAGAAATCTTGAAACAAGGAGAATGTGACTGAAACTGTGGGGGCATTTACAGTTTCATCCTCTCTTGCTGTTTTGCATAATGTCTTGTCTCTCCAGAAAAAGGTAACCCTAAACACTGAGAACCTCACCCTGAAATAGCCATTTTGAATACCTAGCCTTGATGGCTTTACTAAAGTCCTTTGATGAGAATCACTTGAACTTTTGAATGAATGTTAAGAGCTAGTTGAGTGGAAGATAGGTTTAAGTGTCTGGATTTTTGCATGACGGATCAACGGACTAGTTATACCTGTACTTTGGTGAGAATTTTCTAGACTATCCTTGATTTGAGCATAATGACTAACTCTAGTTTAGAAGCATGATCTCTGAGATTTTGTTAGTTCATGTGCTTTTCAAACCTCTTTTCCATGTTCAGATCTTTGGTTTTGTTTGAGGACAAACAAAGGTTTAAGTCTGGAGGAGTTGATTACACCTGATTTTGACCACTTTTATGGATCAATTTTAATATCTTATGCAGGTGTTTTCACTCAGATTTAAAGGTTTTTAAGTGATTTCCATGTTTCAGAATCTCAAAAGACTTTTCAGGTTATTTTGACAAAATGAATGCACTTGGGAGCAAAAAGCATAACTTTGGATAAATTCAGACCGTCGGAAGTTTGGTAACAAACGAAGGTTTTTCCACCGTCCGATCATCTCCAAATTTTTACAAAAGATAGAGACGACAACCAGCTTTCCAATACAATTGGAATCAAAGCAATATAACGCTTATATCTCCAGATATGGTCGATACACTGAAGGCGAACCATCACAGTCAGAAGCTCATCCGTGGCCAAAACGTCATCCGCCGGGGATGCAAAATTTTAGACCGCGGAGAGCTCAATTCCGAGCCTCAGAAGCCCATATTAAAGCTTAAGTCATTCCCATCATTATTCCTGCAAGCCCTAGGCGTTTCCGATGACTCAAGACACTATATAAACCCCTTTAAAGTCGTTTAGAAGGGTGTGCTACATTTCTCACCAGGAACCCTAGAAGAGAGTCACGCCCAGAAGAGGAGCTACCGAGAGGGGCACCATCGGATCTCCTGCTTCAACCTGTTCTTCGTTTCTAAACTTTGTCTATTTCAATTTTCTGCAATTTTAAATACTTTTGTGATGTTGAACTTAGCTATGTCTGAGTAATTTCCCAGTTGGGTTTTTAAGGGATTTTTCAAAGGGAATTTCATGTCTTGATCATATGCTTATTGCGATTTAGGGTTCATAATCTTCTAGGAGTCCTTCGTTCATTCTTGTTCTATATGCTGTTTCTGTTGCTAACCGCTTAGAAATTGATCTCAGTATTTGGAGCCACGAGAGTGTTGTATCGAATTACCAGACCTAGAAGTGATCGAGCGAAATCGCTTTAGGAGACGAAAGCTACCTACAGAGAATCGCGAGCGTGGATGAATTCTGCTTTTAATGCATGATCTTATTTGCAGCATGAGAGCGAGAGTTAATTGCTGTGTTGAGTGATTAGATGATTAGGGTGACGAGAGTTGGCTAATCTTACATGTGTCTATTCGAGTTTGGGATCCTCACTAGTTGATTTCCTTTATCGATTTGTTTGTCTTTTGATCAGTTCATGAACCCCTGCGAAAACCCTTTAGACCCAGCGATTTGTTCCTATTGTTTTACAACCTCTTTATTTCGATTTGCTTTTAGATTTAGTAACACCAAAACCAAAACCCCCATTTGCTTGTTCTACAATTCTTAAGTCTTGATTGATTCGTACTGAAAGCTCAAAATCTCAGTGGTTCGACCCCTAAGTACTACAGCATACATTTGTGCACTTGCAAATATTTAGGATTATAAATTGTAGACACATGTAAAAGTGACCCTTGATTCTCTTAGCATCAAGTTCTTGGCGCCGTTGCCGGGGATTTTGATTCCTTTCGTTGCAGATCTCTGCTTAATTCGGTAGAACTTTTTCTAATTTTTATTTTTCTTTGGTTTTTCAGGTACTTTTCGATGAGGGGTCAGGAACACATCCTTGATCTTCTCGCTGAAGAGGACCCTTTTCTAGATGGGGATCCATCAGATGAGGTGATTAATATTCCCTAATTTAAATATTAACTCTTCAACCTTTCTAGAATCGATTTACTAACATTTCTAAGGTTTTGCTGAAGAGAAAACACAAGCCTTCCCCGGCAACGGTGCCAAAAAACTTGATGTGGTGTGGGGAACAAGTTTTACCCTTAATAAGAACAATTAAAGCTGCAAGTGCACTGCTAATCAATTCCAACACTTAGGGATCGAATCCACAGAGAAGGATGATCTTTTCTGCAAAAACCTTTGAAAGAGATTGAAGAAATTCTAGAACCTAATCGATTTTATAGAGTTTGGGTGCCAATAAAAACGTAATTCAAAAACTAAAAGGGAAAAGGAAAAATCGATTGAAAACTAAAAATGACCTAATGACACAAAACTTAAGAAAATTGGTTGGGAAACTAAGAATGACCTAATGTAAAAATCTTGAATAAAATCGATGTAAAACTTATAGAAAACGAGGCGCTAGGTTGTTCGGGAATATCTTCGAGGTATGAACGATTCAAAACATTGCTTAAAGTAATATAAAAGATCCTAGCTAAAATTTTTAGAACTCGAGCATGGATGTATGACTACGTCACCCTCATGATCATAACCAACTGCCATCCACGATCCTGACCAGTAGCTTCTGACACTGGCCCCATCCACAGATGTACGCAATCTTGCACTAGATTCATCTACATTCACAACTCAACCATATGTAGCTTTAGTCTCCAATAGTAAAATTGTTATTTGATGCGATTGTAAACGGGATATTGGTTCGTTCTACTAAGCTTCAGGTTTTAAATTTATAACCCCTAAATGTCTGCAAGTGCACAGATGTGCACTGTAGTACATAGGGTATCGATCCACAGAGACTAAGTTGTTTCAGTACGAATTCACAGCAATGCTTAAATCAGACTAGAACTAAATAGGTTTTGGTTTTAGGTTTTTGGTTGTCACTAAATCTAAACTAAAAAAAAAGAAAAGCAAGTAAAAGCAATTAAAAGTGAAAGCAAGTAAAAATCAAATGAAAGTAGAATGGAAACAAGGAAAATCGAATGAAAAGAAAAGGTTATAAACAATTAAAAACAAACGTTGGGGCTCAAGGGTTTCGCAGGGATTCATGGACTAAGCAATGTTGATTTTAAACAAGAGATAAAGGTAATCAACTACGTATGTTCTAGAACTCGAGGCACGAAAGTATGAATAGCCTACTTTCACAGCACTAAAAAACTATCTCTCGCAACCCTGATCAGTAGGTTTCCACTCTGATCCTAGAAGGGAGAAGATGCAATAGCAGAACAAGACTCATCAACATTCACAACTCAACTATAGGTAGGTTTCCACTCCTATAGAATCATTGCTCGTTTCACCCTAGTTCAGACAATCAATGAAAGCTTTCGCAGCATACCATATCAGATCGGCTTCTAAGTGGCCAGCAAAGAATCACGCAGTAAGATTAAAGGCAAACGAAGAACATCTAGAAGATTAATAATCCTAAATCTATCGATTTATAAGCAAAGACACACGAAAGTCCCTTTGAAAAATCCTTTTAAACCCAACTGGGAAACTACTCAAACATATTGTAAACAATCATCATAGAGTATTGAAAGTTGCAGGAAATTAAAGAAAACAGGGAAGAAAAACAAAGAACGTAGAAGCAGATGGAGGCACGATGACTTCCTCCAGCGGCGGCTCCTCCTTCTGAGACGGCGGCGGCCTCTAGAGTTTCTCACGAATTCCCTCTCTCTCTCTCTAAGTTTGTCTAAATTTCGGTCTTTATTCGTCTCCTCCTTTAGAATGACCTAAACAGGGTATATATAGCTTCTGGAGTGGTATTGGACACTTAGGGCTTTAAAAATAACAAAAGGAATCAACTTGGGCTTTAATTAGGTCGTCTGGGAAGTGAACGACTAATGGTCGCGGTCGCGGTGCTTCTACCCGCGGGGAAATAGGCTTTGGCCGCGGTCCCGGCTGATGTCATCTTAAAAAACTGTATTTTCTGTCTTTATTGCATCGGGTGTATCTGAAGATCTAACCGTTGGATTGTCTCCAAACAAGTGAATTAGAAAGCTGGTTGGATTCTCTATGTTGTCACAAATTTTGGGGGTGATCAGACGGTGAGAAGGTCTTCATCGCTTGTCATACTTCTGACGGTCTGCATTTATCCAAAATTGCTCATTTGTTCCGATTTGCATATCTTTTGCACAAGTATCCTGAAAAGTCTTTTGAAACTCTATAACTGATGTGGTTGCTGTCGTGTGTGTCGAGGGTTGTCAAGTTTTACCCTAAATGAAATCAATAGCCGCAAGTGCACAGCTGATCAATTGTAGTACTTAGGGATCGAATCCACAGGGAAGGAGGATCTTTTCCTGCAAAAAGCCTATGAAATAAGTATTAAGTAAGGAAGTCTAGAACCAAAATGGTTTTGTGGGGGTTTGGTAGTGTGTTTAAAATGCAAAAAGGAAATATTAAAAGAGAATACGGAAATTAAATTGCGTAATAACTAAACTTAACAAAAATGACTAAAAATGAGAAAAATGGATATTCTAATGCTTAAATGAAAATGAACTAAAAAGGAAAGACAATATTGAACTAAAGCTTGAAAAAAATCGGTGTAAGTCAATGGAAAAAAGGCGTTGGGCTTCAGGGAAGTTTTCTCAGGGGTACGAACGATTCAAAACATTGCTAGAGAGGAAATTTGATAAGATCTTAGCTTAAAATTTTCGAACTGGAGTCACGGGCGTATGAATACGCCACGGTCGTGATCATAGACAACTATCTCTCTCAACCCTGACCAGTAGGTTTCCACTCTGGCCCTGGAAGAGAAGAGATGCATTATGTTTAAGACTCGTCCTAATTCACAAATCGCCCATAGGTAGGTTTCCACTCCTATGTTTGTTTTGCTCTCCCAAACTAGATCTGATACCTGATGAACACTTTCGTGTCACCAAGCATCTGGATCAGATTGTAGTTCATGACGCTACCCTCATGCAGTAAAAACGAATTCAGAAGAAAAAGTTCTAAGATTCGGCTCAAAAGCTCATGGAATCCTCATCGAACATATAAATCCCCATCGAAAATCCCTTAATCCCAACAATAAAACTACTCAGACATAATAAACGAAATCAAAAGCATAGTATTAAGAAGTAGAATAGAAACCGAAATTGAAAAAGAAAGAACAAGGGTTCAAGAGAACAAATCTCTCTCTCCCTAAAAGCTAAAGCAAAAACAATAAAATTTTGAAGTAATGAAAGATGATATTCGGTTCTCTGGTTACACAATAAGGGTTCCTAAGAAATGTATTTATAGTGCTCAAGACCTTTATGGACGT
Source organism: Eutrema salsugineum (assembly GCF_000478725.1). Taxonomy (NCBI): domain Eukaryota; kingdom Viridiplantae; phylum Streptophyta; class Magnoliopsida; order Brassicales; family Brassicaceae; genus Eutrema; species Eutrema salsugineum. The sequence goes on along the minus strand of NW_006256414.1, from coordinate 10,921,902 downwards.
CACTTAGGGTTTCTCCAAATGTGGGCTTCGGAAATGGGCTTATTGGGCTCGGAGGTTGATGGCCGCGGTCGGGAGTGCTCTGACCGTGGGGAATGGGTGGTTTGCCGCGGTCGGGATGCTCCTGACCGCGGGAAATTGCTTGTTGGCCGCGGGTGGAAGTGCTTGCCGGCTAGTTTACGGGACATCATGCTCTTCGCGTATCTTTTGATTGATCCGTTGGATTGCCAAGCTGTAAATTGCACTGGAAAGCTGATACTTCCATCTTTAAGGTCTCCAAATTTGAGCTGGATCAGACTGTGAGAAGGCCTTCAATCAGGGGTGAACTTCTGACGGTTTGATTCTGAGCTGAAATCTGGTTTTCTATTCATTTTGTTAAGCTTTTCCTTAAGTTACCTGAAAAGAGTCTTGGAACTACAAATACTAGAAAAACGTAATAAAAGTACTTAAAAGCAATTAAAACATAGAAAAAGCATTTCAAAACGATCCGTAAAAGTGGTCAAAATAGGTGTTATCAACTCCTCCAGACTTAAACATTTGTTTGTCCTCAAACAAAGCAAAAGCCTAAACTGGTTAAGTGAAAACAAAAAAAGGGAATGCACAAATCTCATAGACATGAACTCTAAACTAGGACCAAAGATAGTGCATCAATCCACAACTTAGTCTAGAAAATTCTCACCAAAGCACAAGAGATACTAGTCCACTTTTTCCATCATGCAAAACTTAAACAATCTAAATCTTGGTTCCAGTCAACTAGCTCTCTACATTCATTAAGTTCAATAGTGAGTTCGCGTTAAAGACATCATCCAGGGTAGACGGCGTTTGGCATTAAAGGGCTGTTTAAGTGGTGGAGTTAAAGTGTTTCGGGTTACCTGAAGATCTGGAGGATGCAAGATAATATGCAAAACCGCAAGAGAGATAAGGACCTGTTGATGACCACAGTTTTCAGTCACTTCTTCTTGCCAAATGTTGTTGCATAATCCTTCCTCCTTTGTTGTAAACAGCTGTTCCCCCAGACTTAGATTCTTTCCGGGAATCAGAAAACAATCTCCAAAACTCCATAAAATCAAACTCCAGTTGCCTTGGGACTTAAAATTCGACCTCTCTAGACTCTCTAAGGCTTTTATTTCTTTTCTTTTCTTATTTTCGGATTTTTTTTTTTTTTTGGAAAGGAAATGCCTTTTAAAGAGAGAGAGACTAGAGGACGAGATTGTACCAAAATTTGAGATTTTTCTAAGGCAAACTGAGCTTCCTCTTGTGTTGAATCCTTCCGGGAACTTTTCCGGCAAATCGCAGGTCTCTGTCCTTGGTGACTGAAAACTGCGTCGCTCCTCTTTCTCTCCAACGTTTTTGCACTTATCTGCATATAAGACATTAGAAAACAAGAGTGCATGTGGTTTGAAAGAGGATTGGTTAAGGTGGGGAACTAGCTAAAGATGAACTAGCCATTCAGGATCAACAGAGAGTGGTAAAAGGATAAAGGAGTCCTGAATGTATGATTCGTTTCCCTGGTCTAATGCTTCAATGAGAAAATTAAGTCCAAATTAAGTCCAAATAAAACAGAGCTAGTGTATCCCTTCATCTAAATCGAAATCATTCAAATTCCTCTGGGGTACTTCGTTTCAAATGTGCTTAGCTACCGCCTAGTCTAGTCCTAAATCATGAATGAGCATGTCACTAGGAACAGTCTAAAGCACACATTCAACAATCATTGATTCATGTTCACCATTCCCTTTTAAAACGTATTTTGTTTTGAAAACCGATTTTGAAAAACTTTAAAGAAATGCAAAAAGTGTAGATAATGCAAGACTCATGAAAGAAAAGTGGTTAGAAAGGGATGAAATCCTCCCCCAGACTTAAATCACACTGTCCTCAGTGTGAAACAAGTCGAGATTGGATGAGAAAAATGCATAGATAATCGAATTGGTAAGGACAAAGAGAACTTATCTGGATCCGGGATGCTGGTAGAAATGAACCGGATTCATTCGAAGGGGTTTGGGAAGGTGGTTGGTGGTGATGAAGGTGGTGGAAGGTGGGGGAAGGTGATGAATGAGGTGGAGGGTGATTGGTGAGGTGATGTGAGGTGAAAGGGGTGGTTTGGGTCGGGTTTGGATGTCAACGACCAAGTGTCGCGGTCAGGGGCTGCACGACCGCGGCAAACCATTGCTTGGCCGCGGTCAGGATCACGCGACCGCGGTCGAAGGGGTGTTTCCCGCGGTCCGAACACCTGCGACCGCGGGGGCTTATTTTGCGGCCTCTTCTTGCTTCTCCTTGGTTCCTGCTGGGCCGAGCAGTCAGGTACCATCTTTCTTTTTGGTTTTTTCTGGTTTTTTGATTTTTTTGGCTTTTTGTTTTATAAGAAACACCTGAAACTAAGAAAAAGAAAAAGATCAAAAGAAAAAAAAAGAAAAATCCTAACGAAAACAATACCTAAATGGGTTGCCTCCCATTAAGCGCTTTTGTTTTAAGTCGTTTAGCTCGACTTTTGGTGTTGGACGGGACTTATTCCAATGAAGAAGACCTTGTCCTGAGACAAGTCTTTTTCGACATCTCCTTGCTTTGCCTAGCAGGTTCTTCGTCACTCCAAAATTCTTCTTCAAACTCTTCTGTTGCAGAACGTTTTCTTGCTTTGCTGTTGTATGGGACAGCTTCTGTGAAGACATCTTTGTCGATATTAGCAAATGAAATCCTCCGGTTTGGCCAGTCCATTATAGCTCTAGAAGTTGCTAGAAAAGACCATCCGAGAATCACTGGATATGTTGAGTCTCTCGTTTCGACAATGTAGAAGTCGACAGGCACTATGCAATCTCCTATTCTCAAAGGAATTTCATGAGCTATTCCTTGAGATGTTGCATTTGAATCATCAGCTAGGCTAATCTTTGCTCTTTTCCTGCGCAGGTGTCTAATACCAAGTCTCAAAGCAATTGCCTTGGACATCATGTTAAGACAAGCTCCAGAATCACATACCACGTTTTTAAACATTTCTCCTCTAATAGAACAAGAGATAAGAAACTGACCTGCACCATCGATTTTGTGAAGTGTTCGAACAGGTTTACCTCTTCTGGCATGATTGAACAAGTCTTCTATCTCAGGGATTGATTCTTTGCTCTCACAGAAGTAGTGGCCTATCATGAAGTCCTTGCAAGCTTTGGCAAACGTGATTCCTTCAGGCAAATTTCTAACCACATCATTGAATTCGTCGAGCTTTTCCTTGCTGATTTTGTTGGTGTAGTGGCTGCACTCTTCCGGGCTTTGGAGGTGGATTGAATAAACAGCAGCATCAGGTGATGTTCTGGGAAAAGTCAGACGTCTGGCCCTCCCAAAGTAGGTTCGAATATCCTCCTTTGTATCCTTGCTGTACCTAAAGAAAACTTGCAAACAACCAAGATGCCATATATCATCGAAACCTGTGTAAAGTGGGATTGATTTCACAAACTTGTTGAATTCAATGAGCCTTTCTCTGGAGATTGGTGCTCCTAATTCCACCATTTTGTCTAGATTCCCTCCTTCTATGAACAGACGATGGTCTTCATCTTCGAGGTAGTTCCCTTCATATTCATCCTCATATGCTAAGACTATGTTGCAAGGTAGTACCTCATTTTCTTCTTGAGATGTTTTGGAGCTGATTGCATACACCGTTTGCTCATGAAGAGGGGCTTTGACCATCCCCGCAGATGTATCAAATGAGCATTGACCTGTAGGAGTGGAAAAGGGCTGAAAGGTATCTGAAGGAGTGTTGGCCGCAGGTAGAAGCTTCACGACCGCAGGTGAAGAGGGCTTTGCCGCGGTCAGGAGGCTCACGACCGCGGCTGGAAGCTTGTTGGCCGCGGTCACGTGAGTTCCGACCGCGGGAATGAGGCTCCGAGTTGTTTCCTCCATTTCGTCTGCTCCTTTGCCATCTGAACTGATTTCTGCACCTTCTAACTCTGTCTCCTCCTCTTTTAGGCTAAGATCTTCGATGAGAAGCGTCGAACCATTCGTTTCACGTCCTTGCATAAGCTTTTCGACCTTCTCTTCGATTTCATCGAGGGTATAGACTACTTTGTCCACGGTTGAGTCTATTGCCTCTGCTTTCTCTTGAACCTTGTGTACTCCATCCCAAATCTCTTCCACATAGGAATAGGTTTGGTTGTTATGGTCGTTAATAGTCTCTTCTGCTTCATCAAGTTTGATCTCTAAGGTGCGGATGTTCCCACCGGCTTTGCGAATGCGAACTTCGTGTGCTCCAACTCGTTCTTCGATTGCTTCCATCCTCTCCTGGACGGTTTCAGCACCTTCGTTTAGTTGGCTTTCGATGGTCTTGACTTGAGCTGGAAGATCTTCAAGCTTTCTGTTAAAGCGCATTGACAAGTCGTCAATTTTCTCGTCGACTGTGGATCTTGCTTGAACGTCAAGTAAGTGGGAGACCGCCAATTAGTAGTTCCAATCGGTGAATGGGTTGGACGTTTTCATTCTTGTGAGGCAAACGACGAGCAGGTTGTTCAGGGTTGGCCATTTGAGGTGCGTAGGGTTCCTTTTGGGACGTTCTGTAGTCTTCGCTTTGAGTTTCTTCGTAGAGATCGCGTAGATGCTTCTCTCTGCGTCTGGTGGCTTGAGGAGTGTTATAGAAACCTTCCTCATTTTGTATATTTCGATTTATAGGATCCATATCTTCTGAAATGGAAACAAAATAACCCAAAAATGGAAAGTTGCAGAAAAGGGGGTTCTAGAGTCGATTTACTAGCCTTTCTCGGGGTTTTGCAGAAAAGAAAACGCGTGCCTTCCCCGGCAACGGTGCCAAAAACTTGATGAGGTTGCTGTCGTGTGTGTCGAGGGTTGTCAAGTTTTACCCTAAATGAAATCAATAGCCGCAAGTGCACAGCTGATCAATTGTAGTACTTAGGGATCGAATCCACAGGGAAGGAGGATCTTTTCCTGCAAAAAGCCTTTGAAATAAGTATTAAGTAAGGAAGTCTAGAACCAAAATGGTTTTGTGGGGGTTTGGTAGTGTGTTTAAAATGCAAAAACGAAATATTAAAAGAGAATACGGAAATTAAATTGCGTAATAACTAAACTTAACGAAAATGACTAAAAATGAGAAAAACGGATATTCTAATGCTTAAATGAAAATGAACTAAAAAGGAAAGACAATATTGAACTAAAGCTTGAAGAAAATCGGTGTAAATCAATGGAAAAGAAGATGTTGGGCTTCAGGGAAGTTTTCCCAGGGGTACGAACGATTCAAAACATTGCTAGAGAGGAAATTTGATAAGATCTTAGCTTAAACTTTTCGAACTGGAGTCACGGACGTATGAATACGATACTGTCGTGATCATAGACAACTATCTCTCTCAACCCTGACCAGTAGGTTTCCACTCTGGCCCTGGAAGAGAAGAGATGCATTATGTTTAAGACTCGTCCTAATTCACAAATCGCCCATAGGTAGGTTTCCACTCCTAGGTTTGTTTTGCTCTCCCAAACTAGATCTGATACCTGATGAACACTTTTGTGTCACCAAGCATCTGGATCAGATTGTAGTTCATGACGCTACCCTCATGCAGTAAAAACGAATTCAGAAGAAAAAGTTCTAAGATTCGGCTCAAAAGCTCATGGAATCCTCATCGAACATATAAATCCCCATCGAAAATCCTTTAATCCCAACAATAAAACTACTCAGACATAATAAACGAAATCAAAAGCATAGTATTAAGAAGTAGAATAGAAACCGAAATTGAAAAAGAAAGAACAAGGGTTCAAGAGAACAAATCTCTCTCTCCCTAAAAACTAAAGAAAAAACAATAAAAGTATGAAGTAATGATAGATGGTATTCGGTTCTAGGTTCTAGGTTACACGATATAGGGTTCCTAAGACATTTATTTATAGTCCTCAAGACCTCTCTGGATGTCACTTAGGGTTTCTCCAAATGTGGGCTTCAGAAATGGGCTTTTTGGGCTCGGAGGTTGATGGCCGCGGTCGGGAGTGCTCTGACCGCGGTTAATGGGTGGTTTGCCGCGGTCGGGATGCTCCTGATCGCGGGAAATTGCTTGTTGGCCGCGGGTGGAAGTGTTTGCCGGCTGGTTTACGGGACATCTTGCTCTTCGCGTATCTTTTGATTGAACCGTTGGATTGCCAAGCTGTAAAGTGCACTGGAAAGCTGATACTTCTATCTTTAAGGTCTCCAAATTTGAGCTGGATCAGACGGTGAGAAGGCCTTCAATCAGGGGTGAACTTCTGACGGTTTGACTCTGAGCTGAAATCTGGTTTTCTATCCATTTTGTTAAGCTTTTCCCTAAGTTACCTGAAAAGAGTCTTGGAACTACAAATACTAGAAAAACGTAATAAAAGTACTTAAAAGCAGTTAAAAACATAGAAAAAGCATTTCAAAACGATCCGTAAAAGTGGTCAAAATACGATGTTATCAATAACATTGAAAACACTTTAAAAACCAATGAAAACAGAGTTAAAACACTTGCATAAGACATAATTATGATCCATAAAAGTGGTCAAAATACGGTGTTATCAACTCCCCAAGACTTACCTTTTTGTTTGTCCTCACAAACTCAGATCAAGTCAGGAAAGAAATTTAAAAATCGCAGGAACTAAAAAAACATCTCAGTGACTGTCCTTCTAAACCATAACTTATCATGAAACATCTATTTGGATCTAGTCTAAAAAATTCTCACCAAAATACAAACAAAACTAGTCCGTTAATCCGTCATGCGAAAATCTACACACTTAGATCTAACTTCCAGTCAACTAGCTCTCTACATTCATTAAGTATATTGTGAGTTCTCATTAAAGTCATTATTCAGGGTAGACGGCATTTCATTAAGGCTATTTAAGTGGTGGAGTTTAAGTGTTTCGGGTTACCTGAAGAATCTGGAAGATGCAAGATATTATGAAAAACCGCAAGAGAGAGTGGGCCTGTTGATGTCCGCAATTTTCAGTCACTTCTCCTTTCCAAATATGGTTGCAAATCCTTCCTCCTTTATTGTAAAAAGCTGTTCCCCTAGACTTAGATCTTTTCCGAGAATCATAAAGATAATCTCCAAAACTCCAAATAATCAAATCAAGCTTGCCTCAAGTATAAAATTCGATCCTCCTAGACTCTCTAAGGTTTTAAATTTCCTTTCCCTTCAATTTTTTCTTTTCTTTTTCGGATTTTTTTTTCGGGAGGAAACAACCTTTTATAGAGAGAGAGTCTAAGGGACGAAATTGTACCAAGATTTCGAAGTTTTTCCAAGGCAAACTGAGTTTTCTCTTTTTGTTGAATCATTCCGGTAATATCGTAGGTCTCCGTCTTCAGTGACTGAAAACCGCGTTGATCCTCTTTCTCTCCGACGTTTTTGCACATATCTGCATATAAGAAAAATGAAAAACAAGAATGTATGTGGTTTGAAAGAGGTTAGGTTCGGTGGGGAACTAGCTAAAGATGAACTAGCCATTCAGGATCAACAAAGAGTGGTAAAAGGATAAAGGAGTTCTGAATGTATGATTCGTTTCCCAGATCTAATGCTTTAATGAGGAAATTAAGTCAAAATTAAGTTCGGATAAAATAAGCTAGTATATCCTGTCAGAAAGAATCTCCATGAATAGAATTCCTCTGGTGGGATTTCGTAATGCAAGTATTCTAGCTACCGCCTAGTCTAGTCCTAAATCACAAAAGAGCAAAAAACGAGGAAATAGCGTAGAAGCACACTGATCTAAAACATCATAGTATTGTTTATTGTGTTCCTGGTTTGAAAAATTTTTGAAAAACATTTTGAAAACGATTTTTGAAAAAACAATTTATGAAAAAATTGGCGGGAAAAAATTTATGTAAAACATTTTGAAAAGCTTTTTGAAAAATTTTATGTGTCCAAAACAAACTCATAACAAATCAAATTTCAGTAGTAACGGATGAACATCCTCTCCCAGACTTATTTCACACTGTTCTCAGTGTGATAAATCTTGGAAAGAATGGTAAAGAAAATTGATAATTGAAATGTATAAGAGTACTTATCGTGCTGGAGAGTGTTGTTCGTCCTTTGTGTTTGTTCTTCTTTATTAAAAACCTGAAATTAAATGAAACAGAAACAAAGCAATGGAAATAGAAAATAAAGGTCAAAGGGAAATAGATAAAATACCAAGTGGGTTGTCTCCCACTAAGCGCTTGTTTCAAGTCGTTAGCTTGAAACTGTTGCTCGATTAGACTTAACCGAGGTCGTGACACTCCTTGATCTCATCATTGTCTGATGATGGATCAATCAAAAACATCACTTCTCTTTCGTCTTCTCTTTCTTCAGCCAGGTATGACTTGACACGTTGTCCATTCCCTGTAAATGAGTTTCTGGTTTTTTCCCACAGGACAATGGCTCCATATGGTTTGACTTCCTTTATCGTGAAGGTTCCTGACCATCTTGAACGTAATTTTCCCAGAAAAAGCTTAAGAAGAGAATTGAAAAGAAGAACTTTATCGTTAGGAGCATAAGTTTTATGAATAATCTTCTTACCATGATATGCTTTAGTCCTCTCTTTGTAGATTTTAACTTTTCGTAAGCATTGTGGCGGATTTCTTTTAACTCATGAAGTTGAAGTAGTCTTCTTTCTCCAGGTGTTTTCATGTTCATGTTCATCTCCTTGATAGCCCATTGCGCTTTATACTCGAGTTCTACTGGAAGGTGACATGTTTTTCCATAAACTAGGTTGAATGGTGTTGTTCTTAATGGTGTCTTGAATGCTGTTCGATACGCCCACAATGCGTCGTCAAGCTTTGTAGACCAATCCTTGCGATGGACTGCAGTTGTTTTCTGCAAAATCGACTTGATTTCTCTGTCTGAGATTTCTACTTGACCGCTGGTTTTGGGATTGTATGGAGAAGCAACTTTATGCGTAACTCCATTCTTTCTAAGAAGATTTTTGAAAACTCTGTTGATGAAATGCGATCCTCCGTCGCTTATCACAATTCTAGGAACTCCAAAACACGGGAATATTATAGATTTAAACAGCTTCATGACGAATTTTGCATCACTGGTGGGACTAGTGACTGCTTCTACCCACTTAGAGATGTAGTCTACTGCTACTAAGATGCATTGGTTTCCAAAAGAAGTAGGAAATGGTCCCATAAAATCTATTCCCCAAACATCAAAAATTTTGACTTCGAGAATAAAATTTTGAGGCATCTCATTCCTTTTGCTTATGTTGCCCATCCTTTGGCATTTATCGCATCGCGATATATAAGCTTGAGTATCTTTGAACAAGGTAGGCCACCAGAAACCTGCTTGTAAGATCTTTGAAGCGGTTTTGAAAGTTGCGAAATGTCCTGCGTAAGACAAGCTATGACATCTGAATAAAATTCCTTCCATCTTTTCTTCAGCCATGCATCTTCGGAATAACCCATCAGCACATCTCTTATAGAGATAGGGTTCATCCCAAAAGTAATGTCTTACGTCTTTCAGAAACTTTTTCTTCCTATAACCAAAAAATTGTGCTGGTTCTACATCAGCTGCTAGGTAATTCGCTATGTGCCTCAAACATGGTGTGTTAAAAGCATCTGATCTTCGCATGAGTTGCCTTGGTGATGCGGTATTAGCATTATTTGGGGTTGTATCTATTGCATAGATATTTTCCTCTGGTAAACTATCATTTAAAGGCATTCTTTCTTCAATTCGAATTCGTGAAAGATGGTCTGCAACTCCATTATCTGCGGCTTTCCGATCACGAATTTCGATGTCGAATTCTTGCAGTAGGAGGATCCATCTTATCAACCTCGGTTTAACGTCTTTCTTAGACATTAAATACTTAATTGCTGCATGATCAGTATGAACTATAACCTTAGATCCTACGAGATAAGAACGGAATTTCTCAAATGCAAACACGACAGCTAGAAGTTCTTTCTCTGTTGTTGCATAATTGCATTGAGCTTCGTCTAGAGTTCTGCTTGTGTAGTAGATTACGTGCAGTTTCTTATCTTTTCGTTGGCCAAGCACTGCTCCAACTGCATAGTCACTTGCATCGCACATGATTTCGAATGGGAGTTCCCAATCAGGTGCTTTTACGACTGGAGCGGAGACAAGGGCTTCTTTGATCTTATGAAACGCGGCTAAGCACTCATCATCGAACTTGAAGTTTATTTTCTTGCAAAGAAAACGCGTAAGAGGTCTAGCTATTTGAGAGAAATCTTTTATGAAGCGCCTATAGAATCCTGCGTGTCCTAAGAAAATATGGATGCCTTTTACGTTTGTGGGTGGTTGTAGGCTGGTCATGACTTTGAATTTAGCTTTGTCAACTCCAGTTCCTTTTCCCGAAATTCTGTGCCCAAGCACTATTCCGTCTCGTACCATAAAGTGATATTTTTTTCCAATTTAATACTAAGTGCTTATCTTCACATCTTTGCAGAACTTTACCAAGATTGGCTAGGCATTTTTCAAAAGAAGATCCATAGATGGAGAAATCGTCCATGAATACTTCCATGAAATCCTCAATAAAATCTGTGAAGATCGACATCATGCACCGCTGGAAGGTAGCAGGTGCAGTACATAATCCAAAAGGCATACGTCGGTAAGCGAACGTGCCATATGAACAAGTGAATGTCGTTTTTTCTTGATCCTCCGGTCGAATAGGAATTTGGAAAAATCCGGAGTATCCATCAAGGAAGCAATAGTAAGGGTGATGAGCTAACCTTTCTAACATTTGATCTATGAAGGGAAGTGGAAAATGATCTTTCCTAGTTGCTTTGTTCAGTTTCCGGTAATCGATGCACATACGGTGTCCAGTTACCGTTCTTGTAGCGATCATTTCATCCTTATCATTTTTTAATGACAGTAACTCCTCCTTTCTTCTTGACAACATGAACTGGGCTAACCCAAGTGCTATCTGAGATAGGAAAAATTATTCCAGCTTATAAAATCTTCATAAACTCCTTCTTGACAACATCCATGAGATTAGGGTTCAGTCTCCTTTGACTTTCTATTGAGTTTTTAGCATTATCCTCTAGATTAATCTTGTGCATACAAAGATCTAGAGAAATTTCAGGTATGTCATCAAGTGGATATCCTAAGGCTTTCTGGTTTCTTCTTCTGTCAAACCAGAGTTTATAATGACAGGATAAGTAGAATTTGGTCCAAGGAAATCGTACTTAAGTCCGACGGGAAGAGGTTTACGCTCGACTTTAGGGGCTTTAAGCTCGCTCCAAAGATCATTGATTGATGCGGCAGTGTCTTTAGGAGGTGTAGGACTGTTTGTTTGGTCCTTAAGATCTAGATAGTTTAGAGGTTTCCAATAAGTTTCGGACTTATCAAGCATACGTGTGCATTCACTCGAAATTTTTTCAAGGAAATTGCGTTCGTCTTTTGTGAGTGAAAGCGTGACACTTAAAAAGGGTGGTCTAGAAGAAAATCTTCATAGACTTCCTCAATAATTCCGTCTAACTCATCAATCCAACAAATTTTGCCATCCAAAGTTGGTTTATCGAAACTTTTGTTCATGCCAAATTGCATAACTAAGCCGGCTAGATGAAGGTCAATTTTTCCTTCCGAGACATTGATTATGGCTCCGGCTGTAGATAGGAATGGTCTTCCAAGAATAAGAGGATCCTTAGGTTCTCTTTCTAGCTTTAGAACTACGAAATCAGTTGGTATGGAACATTTTTCGATTTCAACAGGAACATCTATTAAGATTCCTACGGGTTGTCTAACAGAACGAGCAGCTAATACTAAGAAATTTTATTGGGCTTGAAAGTGTGGTGTCCTAAACGTTTTGCTACTGAAAGAGGCATCATGTTTATGCTAGATCCTAAATCACAGAGAGCACGCTCAAAAGCTACATCATTGATGGTGCATGAAAGTACGAAGCTTCCAGGATCGTTTTTCTTTTCAGGGATTCGGCTTTGCAGGATAGAACTACATTCATGGGTTATCATCATAACGCCTTCTTCAAGAGTGAAAGAATTTGTTAGAATACCCTTTATGTATTTTCTTAAAGCAGGAATCTTAGCACAAGCTTCTACGAAAGGTAATCTCACATTTAATTTATCGATTAGCTCTTTCAGCTTAGCTTTTTCTTTCTCGTTCTTTGGGGCTCTTAAGGCTCTAGGATATGGAGGTTTAGGTTTGTAGACACGAGTTGGTGGAGGGGGAATTGGGTCATTTCCGAGGATTTCTCGGGATGTATCTTCTCTTACTTCTTCTCCATCCTTCCCTCCTACCACTTCTCTTTCAACATCTTCAATCGTGATTCTTTCTCTTTCTTTTTCCTTTTCGTTACCCTTTTCCTCATCTTCAGGATCTTTAGGAAATTCATGCTCTTTGTAAGCTAATCCACTCCTAAGTGTGATAGCTTTCACATGATCGGAGGGATCTGCTTCGCTTGACCTTTCGAAAGAATTTTCATGTGGCTCCTCCTCGGGATTATCTATGTTTTTGGAATTAGTTTTGATCATCAGACTAAGGAGGGTGGAAAATTTATCATTGAAATCTCCTTGCATCGTTTTTAGTTCAGATCTAAGATCACTAATTTCTACAGACCTAGATTTTTCAAGCTCTAGAATTCTTTTGTTTAAATTTTCAGCTTCAGAAGAGGGAAAACTAGGATAAGGATTAGAATTAGATTGAACAGCTCATATAGGTTCGAAGATGGTTTCCCGCGGTCATAAGGCTCGCGGCCGTGGTGAAACAGGTCTTGGCCGTGGTCAGAACAGACACGACCGCGGTGAAAGCTTTGTTGGCCGCGGTCCGAATGAATGGACCCGCGGTGATCAGAAACAAAGGGAAAATCTTGAATTTGATAGACTTCTGCAGTGTTCACCATCCCTTGATCATAAGAATCCAATTGGTTGTCCCAACCTTCAAAGTTACACGTATTGTGTGCCTTGTTTGGTTGTTGCAATCCAAGTTGACTCATTATGTGGTGGAGACACTTCATTAACTTCTGATATCTCTTCTTTTTTCTCAGGAAGTGCAGAATTGCCAAAGGTTTCTTGATTACGGATGCTGTTTGCGAAATTTTTGATGAAAACACGAGCATCTTCTGCAGATCTAGTTGAGAAGTCTCCATTACTTTCTCTGTCGAAAGAGTGTAGTAACTCTGGAATTATGCCACGATAGAATATTCCCATCAGGTATTCGTCGGTATATCCGTGATGTGGACAATCTCTTTGGTATTCCCTAAATCTCTCCCAAATATCTAAAACATCTTCATCTTCTTTTTGTTTAAAAGTTCTTATCTTGTTCCTTAAGAGATTTGAACGATTTCTAGTGTAAAAACGATTTAGGAAAGCCTTTCTACACGGTGTCCACGTTTTTAGTGAAGCAGGTTCTAAAGATTTTACCCATTTACTGGCATTGTCTCTCAAATAGAATGGGAAAAGACTACACTTGTGGTAATCCCCATTTGCTGTAATGGTTGCACATAATTCTTCGAACATCTCGATATGATCCATCGGGTGTTCCGATGAATAACCATGAAATTGATTTTGTTGAACTAAGTGGATATAGGTACCTTAATTTCGGTTTTGCCGTCCTCTGGTAAGGCTGGTTGAATAGCTCTTCGATCTCCCATGAACTTTTCGAGTGAATCAAAACTTCCAATTAGTTCATCATCATTTTCATGTTTTACTGATCCGATTAGCTCATTGTCATCATAGATCGGTTCTTCAAACTCATCATCAGCCAGGTCATCGTCGCTTGGAATACCATCCACACGATATGGTGGATCACCGAGAGTTCCAGGAACATGTTCCCGGTCTCTCATCGCAGAGAAACCTGAAAATTTCAAAAGAAAAAGTAAAAGTAAATAAGTGTTCTAATGGATTTAAGCTGGGATTCGCAACGAAGCAAATCAAAGTCCCCGGAAACGGTGCCAAAAACTTGATGCGATTGTAAACGGGGTTGTTGTTGTCGTTTTACTAAGCTTCAGGTTTTAAATTTATAACCCCTAAATGTCTAAAAGTGCACAGATGTGCGCTGTAGTACTTAGGGTATCGATCCACAGAGACTTAGTTGTTTCAGTACGAATTCACGACAATGCTTAAATCAGACTAAAACTAAATAGGTTTTGGTTTTGGTATTGGGTTTTGGTTGTCACTAAATCTAAACTAGAAAGCAAGCAAATAAAATCAATTGAAAAACAAAAGCAAGAAATAGCAAGTAATAAGCGATTAAACAAAAGCAAATGGAAGCAGGTAATAAGCGAATGAAAAGCAAGGCTGTAAACAATGGAAAACAAATGTTGGGCATCAAGGGGTATTCGCAGGGATTTATGGACTAGGATATGTCGATTTTAAACAAGTGATAAAGGTAATCAGCTACGTATGTTGTAGAACTCGAGGAACGGAAGTATGAATAGCCTACTTTCGCAGCACTAAACAACTATCTCTCGCAACCCTGATCAGTAGGTTTCCACTCTGATCCTAGAAGGGAGAAGATGCATTAGCAGAACAAGACTCATTAACATTCACAACTCAACTATAGGTAGGTTTCCACTCCTATAGAATCATTGCTCGTTTCACCCTAGTTCAGACAATCAATGAAAGCTTTCGCAACATATCATATCAGATCGGCTTCTAAGTGGCCAACAAAGAATCACGCAGTAAGATTAAAGGCAAACGAAGAACATCTAAAAGATTAATAATCCTAAATCTATCGATTCATAAGAAAAGACACACAAAATTCCCTTTGAAAAATCCTTTTAAACCCAACTGGGAAACTACTCAAACATATTGTAAACAATCATTATAGAGTATTGAAAGTTGCAGGAAATTAAAGAAAACAGGGAAGAAAAACAAAGAACGTAGAAGCAGATGGAGGCACGATGACTTCCTCCAGCGGCGGCTCCTCCTCCAGCGATGGTTTCTCACGAAATCCCTCTCTCTCTCTATGTTTGTCTAAATTTTGGTATCTATTCGTCTCCTCCTTTAGAATGACCTAAAGAGGGTATTTATAGCTTTTGGAGTGGTCTTGGACACTTAGGGCTTCAAAAATAACAAAAAGAATCAACTTGGGCTTTAATTAGGTCGTTTGGGAAGTGAACGATTAATGGCCGCGGCCGCGGTGCTTCTACCCGCGGGGAAATAGGCTTTGACCGCGGTCCTGGCTGATGTCGTCTTCCAAAACTGCATTTTCTGTCTTAATTGCATCGTGTGTATCTGAAGATCTAACCGTTGGATTGTCCCCAAACCAAGTGCATTAGAACGCTGGTTAGATCTTCTATGTTGTCACAAATTTTGGGGGTGATCGGACGGTGAGAAGATCTTCATCTCTTTTCATACTTCTGACGGTCTGCATTTATCCAAAATTGCTCATTTGTTCGGATTTGCATATCTTTTGCCCAAGTTTCCTGAAAATTTTTTTGAATCTCTGAAACATTGAAAAAAATTTAAAACCATTGAAAACAGAGTTAAAACACCTGCATAAGACATAATTATGATCCATAAAAGTGGTCAAAATACGTTGTTATCATTATTCTCAAACTAGATCTGGCATTTAATGAAAAATCTCGCAACACTGAGTACCTAAATCAGATTATAATTCATGACCCTACTTGCATGCATTAAAAATAAGTTTAGAAGAAAAAGTTTTAGGATTCGGCTTAATAGCTCATACAATCCTCATCGAACATATATACTCCCCATCGAAAAATTCCCTTAAACCCAACAAGTAAACTACTCAGACAGGATTAAAGAAAGAAAAATCATTGTATTGAAAAGCTGTAAAGAAATCGATATCAAAGAAAAAACAAAAAGGGTTCAAGAGATAGATCTCTATCTCCTTAAACCTTAAACAAACTAAAAGTATCTAAAACTCTAAAAAACAACTAACACAGCATAACCCTCGTTTAGGGTTCTAAAAATAAGTATTAATAGGACTTCAAGTCATGCCTTGACGTCACTTAGGGCTTCCTCATAGATAGGAAACAAATGTGCTTGAAATTGGGCTTCAGGGGTCTGAACATTGATTATCCGCGGTCAGGATCTCTCTGACAATGGTAAATCATGTGCTAGCCGCGGTCCGGAAGGCTGGCCTGCTGCTTGACTAGACTTCTTGCTCTTCGCATAACTTTTGATTGAACCGTTGGATTGTCCTCATATAAAATGTGCTGGAAAGCTAGCTGTTCCATCATTAAGGTCTCCAAATTTGAGCTGGATTATACGGTGAGAAGTTCTTCATTTGTGGGTGAATTTCTGACGGTTTGACTCTGAGCTGAAAATCTGGTCTTCTATCCAATTTACAAAGTTTTTGTCTAAATTTCCTGAAAAGAGTCTTGAGACTACAAATACTAGAAAACCATAATAAAAACACTAAATATGTGTAAAACTAAACTTGGAACACTAGCTGCTAAAGCATAATACTAAGCACATGGTTTAGAGTTTCTAAAACATGTATTTATAGGCCTTCCAGACGTGCTTTGTTGTCATTTAGGGCTTCTCTAAAGACAGACATCAAATGGGCTTGAAATTGGGCTTCTGAGGCTGAACGTTGATTCTCCGCGGTCATGGGCTCTCTGGCTGTGGTAAATCATGTGCTGGCTGCGGTCCGGAAGGCTGGCCTGTTGCTTGAATGGACTTCTTGTTCTTCGCGTAACTTTTGATTGAACCGTGGATTGTCCTCATGTCAAATGTGCAGGAAGCTATCTGATTCATCTTCAAGATCTACAAATTTGAGCTGGATCATACGTTGAGAAGGTCTTCATTTGTGGGTGAGCTTATGACGGTTTGACTCTGAGATGAAAATGTGGTCTTCTATCTAGTTTGCAAAGCTTTTGTCTAAATTTCCTGAAAATAGTATTCAAACTATAAATACTAGAAAACCATAATAATAACACTTAAAAATATATATATTTAAAATGCTTAAAAACGATCCATAATGGTGATCAAAATGTGGAGTTATCAATCATCTGACTATATCAGCCATAGAACAAACTCTTCCCACCATGAAGCACCAAGGACTTCTAGACTACAACAGATGAAACAGAAAGGCCACAATCACATTGATCAGCTGCACTTTCCAAACGACGAGATACCAAGAGAATAATATCCAGCCACCTCCCAGATATCATACCCGAGAGGACTACCAGTCACCACCCTTAATGGTCTGGCACCCAATTCTATCTGAAAGAGTAAACACCAAAGAAACTACAGCTTCCTCCCTACCTCGACAACTTCCAAAAAGTCAAAACCTAACCACTGAGGTTTTCTCACAACACTCACCCCCTCGGGCCTAACAAGCTGCAATCACAACTGAAAGCATCATGGAAGAACTGCAAGAAGCGACCATGAGATATGTTAACTGCCCAGATTCCACTGAAAGTGCAGCTAGGCAAAGGGTCATTGATAGTGAAACGAGAGGACTGATGGCTGAGAGTGCAGCTTCTATGCTTGCGGTGGCACTAAACAATGCTCTCAATATGGCATATCCCCATATAGCTATACAAAATCAAGAGGAAGATGAACTTGACCTGCCTCAACTCAACACAGCACGAGCCACACCACAAGATGTAATCGCAAAATAAAGAGGATAGGAAGACTCCAGGGAAAAAAGAACCAATTTACACCACTCAAAACAGAGCTGGAGCATGCTCGACTAAGAGGAAAAATGCAAAAAATTCAAAACTCTCCAAAGAGCAAAAGCATGGGAAGTAGAGGTGGCTCCACTGTGATTCGAAGTAACACTGGACCTCCAACGACAACACACCCGTCAAGGCAGCCCCCCATTAGTAAAATAGACATTCCATACACAAGCAGAGCGTCTCCACACATCAACATCATCCCAAGGATCTACAAAAGAGACACATATTTTCACAATCCGCAAACTCAAATTCCTTAGCAATTGCGAGCTGGAATTGTTGTGGTTTGGGGAATCCCACAACAATCCAGCAACTCAGGGAGATGCACAAAGAACTCCTCCCAGATATTCTTCTTGTTATGGAAAAACATAACCCTGATATGTTTGTGTCGAACAAGTTAGAGTGGATGAACTATTCATCAAAGCACTTTGTATCTCTTCATAGTCCTGGTGGAGGTGGTTTGGCTTTGAATAGGAATAATGATATCAATCTAGAAATCCTTTTTTCTTGCCACAACTTCATCGACACAACTAACTCATATAAAAACAAGACCTTTTTCACAACCTTTGTTTGTGGGAAACCAGACCAAGCAAAGAGGACAGTGGTTTGGGAACAGCTGACTGATCTATCACAGAGTCGAGATTCTCCTTGGCTCTTATCAAGAGATTTCAATGAAATAATTGACAACACAGAGAAGAGAGGAGGACCACAAGGGGCTGAAGGATTTTGTTTTTGTGAATTCCAAGCTATCGTTTAACAGTGTGACCTTTTTGATCTCAAACATCACATGAATGCCTTCTCTTGGTGAGGTAAACGATCGACATATCTGATTCATTGCAGACTTGACCGCTCCTTGTCAAATAGACTATGGGCAGAGATGTTCCCTTCTGAAAGGTGTTGGTATTTTTGATTTTAGGGATCAGACCGTCGCCCCTTAATCACCTACTTTGAACCTCCAAGGGAAAAAAACGTGGGATATTCAGATATAACAAATGTATGTGCAACAACATTGAAAATCACAAAACTTGTCTCCGAAACGTGGGCTGCAAAATTCAGGACACTAGTTGCTCATCGAATCTCAACATGCCGCAAAGCAATATCCCAATGGAACAGAGAAAAGTATAAAAACAGCAGGAAAACTATTGAAAAGGTACAACAATGTCTGGAGGAAGCAATGAGCAATGCTATCCCTAATGAACACTAATCAAAGATTTATTCTGTTGCTTTATATTTTTTATAATAATTTTTATGAAGAAACTATAATTATTTTTGAAACCAATTGTTCAGAATAAAATAATTTATATTATTACTTTGACAAATATTACTATCTAAATCCTATTACTAATAAAAGTTGGAGCTAAATGCATCTAAGGGTGTCCACATCAGCATTTAAAATTCTGTAAATTTTCAAATTTTAATATTATATTGATAATATAAAAATCTATTTATTATATATCTGAAAAAGTTTGATTAATATAAAAAATCTATTAAGTATATAGCTGAAAAAGTTTAATTAAAAAAAAATGTCAAAGGAAAATAAAATTTCAATAGTCTCGCAAAAAAGTTAATTTTATTTGTATTAGGATTTGAAAAAATCTCATTTACAATAAAAAGGAAAATAAATCCTATTTACTAATAAAAGTTGAAGCTAAATGCATCTAAGGGTGTCCACATATGATTAAAAAAAACAATTCTATTGGTCCACATCAGCATCTAAAATTCAATAAATTTTCAAATTTTAATATTGTATTGATAATATAAAAAAATCTATTTAGTATATTTCTGAAAAAATTAACTAATATTAAATACATATTTAGTATATATTTGAAAAAGTTTAATTAAAAAAAATGTCAAAAGAAAAGAAAATTTCAACTCGCAAAAAGTTAATTTTATTTGTAATAGGATTTGAAAAAATCTCTTTGACAAAAAAAAAATAAAAATAAAATAAAAAAACATAGAAAAGCAAAAGAAAGTTAACGAGAAATGCTAATCCTATTAGTAATTAATAGGAAACGAATGTAGTTATAAAACCTAATTTTATTAGTCATAGGATTTCTATCCATTATATAAATAAGTGTGTAAGGGTGTCCATATAAGATTAAAAAGGGTAATTATATTAGTCCACATCAACATTCAAAATTAAGAAGTTTCTAAAAATTAATATTATTTTTAATAAAATAATATATAAAAGAATAAGGAATTATGTATAAAATTTCCACTAACAATAAAAAACTAAAATAATATTAAAGTAAGAATATTTCTTAAACAACATACCAATTTATTTAGAAATAAAAAATATGCAATCAATTAAGAAAGAAAAGTAAATTTTAACATTGTTTTTCGATTTTTTATTAAACTGATATAAAAAAAAAAAATTGAAGATGATGAAAAAAAAAAATCTTATTTTCTTTCATTAGAGAAGAAACATATATTAATTTTTTTTGTATGAATACTATTTTTATTAAATAGTAATTGATTATTTTGTTATAGTTTTTAGTTATCTTTTTAGTATACTAACCTACAAGCATAAAAAAATATTTAATAATATTTATACGAGTTAAAATTATAAAATAAGTTAAAATAATATTTACTGTAACATAAAAAAAACACATATATTAATATGTGGAGATTAATGGTGGTTTAAACATAAATTAAAAGTAACAATAAATTTATGAAATCTATTTTAATATAGAGTAATTTTGGGCCGAAATTAAATCGGTAACCATTTGAGTTCTGAAACTCGGGTTACTGTTGGGAAGGGTTGGAGAAATTACCATATCAACCTTAATGAGAAGCAGGATTAAATAAAAATTTATTGGAAAATAAGATGGTAATGATTCATTTATGGAAGCTAAAGATATCGTAGATCAGATATAATAATATCTCGCAGAACTCTTCTTGTCCACAAGATTTTTTTTCTCGCCTGAACAAACATTAAATGTGATATTTGAAAAGATTTCGTCGACAATTGTGTTGTATAACCTGTATGTGTGAATGTATACATTACTTATTCTTGTAACACTTTAACAATTATTGTATCGTTCATAAAAATATAGATTTATCTCTATCATTTTGTTAGCACGTTAATTCAACTATTATCCATATACTACAAGACTCAGTGAAGTTTATGAATCCACAACATACTGTGTATATATCACAACATGTAACAAGTTATCATAAATAAAAATATAAATTTATCTCTATCTTTTTGTTTAGCCTGTTAACTCAATAATTAACTAGTTAATATTACTGTTGTCTGAATAAGAACGACAAAAGTTTAAACCAAAAATTCAATAATTTTTTTGGTATAAAAACTGTAAAAATCATAGACTAGATCTGAATGAATAAATTACAGTCACAAAATACTTGTCTATCATTTCTATCTCCATTGTCCCTTTCCATTTCTCTTTCATGGAAATTCTTCAAAGATGGAAGAAAATGAAAGCTATTGAAGTTCCAAAAAATACTATGTTTTGATGATGGTGATGGTGTCGAATATTATTTTCCAAATTACTAGTAAGGATCATGTGAAGAATCTGCGAAAATCGGATAAATATTCAGGATATGACCATGGCATATATGTATATATATATATAGATACGACATAAACATGTTTGTAAATATGTAATAATATATATATTATCGATATATAATTTGTTATCAG
Source organism: Eutrema salsugineum (assembly GCF_000478725.1). Taxonomy (NCBI): domain Eukaryota; kingdom Viridiplantae; phylum Streptophyta; class Magnoliopsida; order Brassicales; family Brassicaceae; genus Eutrema; species Eutrema salsugineum. The sequence continues at coordinate 10,900,724 of NW_006256414.1, read as the reverse complement.
CTATTACACGTTACACATGTAATCAATAGTTTTTACTTCGATTTCTATCTAACATATTTGTTATTTGTATAATGAATATGTTAGCAACTATGTAATCTCTTTATATGTTGATTGATAACCTCACTGTTATCCGTCTAAATCGATATTGTTAGCACTAAAAATAATAATGTTATGGAGTAATAATAAATTTAAAGGTTAAGTTATATTTTAAATGAAAGAACAACAAACTTATCTCCATGAATCTTTAATCGAAGACGGCATCAAGAAGAACAAAAGATAATGAAACCCAGAAACAATCATCCTTCACAAAGAAAACCGGCATCGGTGATTGGGTACAGTGGTTTTCTGTTGATAAGTAGGAGTAAAAAATATTGCTGGAGATAATATCACAATGATGAAGAAGATCACGAGAGAAAAAATAAAAAAAAAATTAAATAGATGAGAGAGAGAAATGAAAGATATCTAAAAACAGAAAAAGAGATGGGTAGAATAATATCTACGCTATATCTGAGCATATTTAGGTAGAATCATAGGTGTAGTAGGGGTTTTTTTTGTATTAAAGAAATTAGAACAGTGCAAACTACAGTAAATAGTTATTTTCGCAAATAGCAAGTTAGTTTTTGCTAGAAGCCCTAATTTCTCTTTAATATATACCAAAAAAATAATTTAATAATTAATTAAGGGGTAATTAAATGCTATGAAGTAGAATTTATATTCATTAAAACAGTAAAATAAGGAAAATTTTTTGTCTTTCTTGGTTGTCAATAAAAAATTATTTAGAAGTTATTACATACAATATGTTACTCGAAAAAATTTTGGTATTTACCAATTTTTTAAAAATAAGAAATAACAATTCTATTGGTCCACATCAGTATTTAAAATTAAGTAAATTTTCAAATTTTAATATTGTATTGATATATAAAAAAATTTATTTAGTATATATCTGAATGAGTTTAATTAATATAAAAAATTATTTTGTCTATATCTGAAAAATTTTAATTAAAAAAATATCAAAAGAAAAGAAAATTTCAATAGTCTCGCAAAAAAGTTAATTTTATTTGTATTAGGATTTGAAAAAAACTCATTAACAAAAAAAAAAAGAAAATAAATCCTATTACTAATAAAAGTTAAACCTAAATGCATCTAAATATTGGTCCACATCAACATTTAAAATTAAGTTAATTTTCAAATTTTAATATTGTATTGATCATATGAAAAATCTATTTAGTATATATCTGAAAACAAATAATTAATTTAAAAAATCTATTTTGGTATTTATCTGAAAAAGTTTTAATTAAAAAAATGTTAAAAAAAAAAGAAAATTTCAATAGTCTCGCAAAAAAGTTAATTTTATTCGTAATAAAATTTAAAAAAATCTCATTAACAAAGACACGGAAAAAAATAAAAAAACATAGAAAAATAAAAGGAGGTTAACGAAAAAACTAATCCTATTAGTAATTAATAGGAAATAAATGTAGTTATAAAACCTAATTTTATTAGTCATAGGATTGCTATCGATTATATAAATAAATATCTAAGGGTGTCTATATAGGATTAAAAAGGATAATTCTATTAGTCCACATCAACAGTCAAAATTAAGAAGTTTCTAAAAATTAATATTATTGCTAATAAAACAATATATAAAAGAATAAATAATTATGTATAAAATTTCCACTAACAATAAAAAACAAAAATAATATTAAAGTAAGAATATTTCTTAAACAACATACCAATTTATTTAGAAATAAAAATATGCAATCAATTAAGAAAGAAAAGTAAATTTTAACATTGTTTTTCACTTTTTTTTATTAAACTGATAAAAAAGAATGAAATTGAAGATGATAAAAAATCTTATTTTCTTTCATTACAAAGAAACATATATTAATTTTTTTGTATCAATACTACTTTTATTAAATAGTAATTGATTATTTTATTATAGTTTTTACTTATCTTTTTAGTATACTAACCTACAAGCATTAAAAGTATTTAACAATATTTATACGAGTTAAAATTATAAAATAAATTAAAATAATATTTACTATAACATAAAAAACACATATATTAATATGTGGAGATAAATGATGGTTTAAACATAACTTAAAGTTGACAATAAGTTTGTGAAATCTATTTTAATATATACCAAAAAAATAATTTAATAATTTATTAAGGGGTAATTAAATGCTATGAAGTATAATTTGTACTCATTAAAACAGTAAAATAAGGAGAAATTTTTGTCTTTCTTGGTTGTCAATAAAAAATTATTTAGAAGTTATTACACACAATATGTTACTAAAAAAAAGCTTGGTATTTAGCAATTTTAAAAAAAAAATAATTGAGAAAAATATATATTGAATTCATCGATCTTTGTGATTTAAAATTAGTTTTAAACTTTATTTTATATTTATTTACTGTCTTAGTTTAAGATATATGAAAGAAAAAATTATGTTTATTACTTTGTTTTTAATTTATAATAAACCAGAAATTTGTATCGACAAAACTAGCTAAAGAAAAAGATTAAATTTAAGTTTATCATTTTCAAAAAAAAAACATACATAACAAAGATGCAACTGATGAAAAAAAAAACTTATTTTTTTTACTAATAAGTGATGTATAGTATTTTATCTTCGTATTAATACTAATTAAATATTATTTAATTAGTTTATTATATTTTACGTTGGTTTTGGTATACAAAATGTTAAACGTTCAACAAAATAGTATGTTTTTTAAACGGCACATCTATAGATTCAAATAAGATCGTCAAAACCTCAAAATCTATATATAAATTTTTAGTTTAAAACTGAATTAATTTTGATAAATTTTACTACAACAAATTAAAATCTAAATAAATATAACTGTTTAAATATGATTTTTTATATAGTATTAAAAAATTATCCACGCGTAGTGTAGATGCAAAATCTAGTTTATACTATAAAACTTTGTCAACTTTTTTCAATTTTGTGCCACGACATCACTAGAAAGACTTCGACGTGTCCAGTACACTTAAAAGATATTTTCCCCTAAAATTTAACATTTCTTTAGTTACGTTTCATTTCGTTTCTTTCTTTTCATCTTCTCTAACTTCTTCCCTTCTTTGCATCTGCCTCACTGTTCAAGTTCCCAATAACCATAAATTTGCTATCAGAGGAACGAGAGCATAGGAACCCAGCGAGAAAGACTCAAGACCCATATTTATATAGAGCACTTACATCGGAAAATATCAACGCTACTCATAACTGGACGCTGAAGGAGCTTGCCACAATCAGGTCGAAACTATCTTTGTCTGATTCTGATGATGAGTCCTCTTCCATTCATCGATTCTCTTAGCTATTTTTCAAAACCCTAACCATTCTTTTCATTGCCGCTCAACCGAAGCAGCTAAGCGTATTGTCCATTTCGTGGCGGAATTTGTTTGTCTGCGTAGTAATTCAGATGTTGATTCTGATTGGGACGATTTTTAAGATGAATTTCTCAAGTTTCTAATGGCTGGTTCTATGGTTGTGAATAAAAACGCTAGGTTCAGGGCGTGTCAGATAATTTCTGAGGTATAAGCATTAGGGTTCTTTCTCCTAGTTTGAAGATTTAGCTCGGAGGATTGGGATGACATTTTAGAATTATTATATAGTGATATCCACTAAAAATTATAGTGTAAGATTTGATCTTTTGGAGACTAAAGATAACAGGAAATCTTTTTACATGAATGTGTTTATGTGATCTGTCTTACTGGTCATTTTGTACATCACTTGAGAGCCTTTGGATTCGGTTTAGACAGGTTTATGCATAAGTCAGAAGCTGATTGTTGTTTTCTCTTCTTACAGGTGAGCTATTAAGTACAGATGAAGCACGTAGACGTCAAAATATCTACGAAAAACTCAGATCAACACAATCTATCACTTCAGCTCTTTTGGTCATACGTGACCACCTCCCTTCAGGACAAGCTTGTTTAAGAATAAACATCGACGCCAAAAGAATTGGGAACTGTTGTTGGTGTTGGATTTAGCCCAAATCCAATTCATAAAGCACTTTGAGTGAACAAGCCATTATAAGAGAAGTTTTGGGCCCTATAGGCCCGTAACTAAAGCAAGGAAAACATCTCAAAGGAATATACTCAAGTACAAGTCAATCTAAGAAGACGCAGAAAGCTGGATAAAAAAGAGATCACGGAGATCTCGGAGAAGAAGAGGTCGTGGAGAGATGGATAAGAGGAGATCGCGGAGATCTCGGAGAAGGAAAGAACGTATCAACCCGCGGATCACGGAACAGTTCGTCTCGTTCTATTTAGTATGTCTTGTTCTATTTAGTATAAATAGGAGTTGAAAAAACACTTTGTAAACATTCATCTTTCATCAATATAATCCAAACTCGTCGATATTTGTCTTTATTTTTACATCGCTCTTACCAGAATTCTTGCCCAAATTCTTCTACCACAAAATCAATACACTAAATCCTTGAGTGTGGATTTTAGGATCCACATTTTGGCGCCGTATGTGGGGAAGAAACAGAGAAATTCTTACACCTGAGACCAATTTCAAAGACAAGTAAGAACGAAATGGATTCCAGAAACGCTGAAACATCTAGCTCAAAGACAAGCTCCGGCCTCGCACTAAACTTCAGCATCGCAGGACGATCTGGAGGTGCCGAGATCACCGATCCACAAAGCTCGTCTGCCCAGAAACAGACAAACGAGCCGAGCGTCGCAAATCCGACAATCAGCTCGACTCAAACTGTTACTTTGAGCGCGATGCAAACTACCGGCATGCCCGCAGTGTCGCGCTCGGAGTCCAGAACGGCCCCAATATTCACATATTCGCGGACCTGGACAAAATTTGGAATTCCACCGATCGGATCCAGCAGTTCGAATCAAACTGAATCCGTCCGGGCCGGATCGTCTCAGACGGTAACCAGCGACGACCTAGCGGAATTTCGAAGGATGCTAGCCTTCTTGGCAGAACAAGCCCGCGAGCAACGAGCTATTCTCACACGAAATGAGAAAGAGATAGCTAACATGCGACGAGAGCGGGCACAACCAACTCAGTCTCAGGGCAAAGATCAAACCGATCTATCCGAAGAGGAAGATCGAAGTCCGCCCCCGACTACTCGCTTGGAGTTCGAACACCTCGCAAATGACAATCTGTCAACGCAGTTCGTCACTCCGCCGCGAAATAACAACACCCCAATGTTTAGAGAGATAGTCAATCATCTGCCGATATTCGGATCCGGACAAACGGATCACGAAACACCCGCGGCAGACGATCGTCGAGATCTGCTATCGTCACCTCCGCCACTTTTCCCAGGATCACAGGGTTGCAGTGCGACCCGCACTAACCTGCGAATGGACAGGCGATCTAACGAAGAACGGACAGCTAACGACACGTTCCCACTCGGAAGTCAGCATCAGAGGAACATGCGTAATAAAAATACGCAGATGACCCTCCTACCATTATAGATCCGCGATCTATAAACATCTTCGACACGCTCCAGCGATACATCAAATCTAACAACACCGAGCTAAAGCGCATGTACGCCGCAGTACATAAAGCTACATGCTCAGCCCCCGATATAGACCGCGTGTTGGACAAAACTCGAAGAACTCCCTTCACCAACCGCATAGCTAATGCTAAAATCAAAGACATGGGGAAAATGCGATTCCCAGAGTATAACGGAACAGCAGACCCCCTAGCCCATCTCAGAGCCTTCAGGCTTGCCGTAGCTCGAGCCCATCTCAACGACGAAGAGAAAGAGGCAGACTATTGCCGTCTTTTCGCCAAAAACCTAGTCGGATCCGCCTTAGAATGGTTCACCGGACTAGAAGAAGGATCAATTGACAGTTTCCAGCAGCTTGGTTCGGCCTTCCTTAAGCATTATTCGGTGTTTATAACGTCCAAGGCCACAGAAGCCGACCTATGGACCTGCAGAAAGAATCACCAGGAGCCCTTGCGGTCTTACTTGGCTAGGTTCAAGGAAATCAAATCCAAGATATCCGAACTAAACGAGGGGGTAGCACTCTCCGCGCTCAAACAAGGGCTATGGTTCGACTCACCTTTCAGACAGGAACTATCGGTTCGCTGTCCGGTGTCTCTAGACGACGCTTTGCATCGAGCTTCGAGCTTCGCTCGCTACAAGGAAGAACAAAACGTCCTCCGAGAACAGTTCGAAGCCGGGTTACTGACACCCAACCTCTCCACCTTCGCAGACACGGACTCCCTTATGAGATCGTGACAGACATCAGTACTAAGTAACCGCTGGAGCTTTCTGTCCGGAAAACGGAGAACTTAACAAAGAAATGCTAACAGATCGGCAAGGTATGATCAAAGAACAAAGAGATCGAACCCTTATCCGAATCCAGAGTTACCAGCAGGCCGCGGTCCGCTACTATAATTCTGGTGCAAAACACCTGAGCTTTAGTATTGGTGATCTCCTGCTACACAAGGTATTCGATAACACTAAAGAGTGTGGCGCCGACAAGCTGGGCACTAACTGGGAAGGTCCTTACAGGATCGTCGAAGTAGTCCGCAGCGGTGTCTACAAACTCACGAACATCAGAACGGGAGTGCTAGAGATAAGAACGTGGAATGTTATAAATCTCAAACATTACCACCTCCGAGCACCGATAATAATCGAACTACGTTCAAGCTTGATCCCTTGACGGGGTACGTAGGCAGCTCGACACCGAGTCCAGCCACTATCTTTTCTTACATACTTAGTTAAAATTATAAAAATGTATGTAACATCGCGTTTGTGAATAGAAACCCTTCTTCCGAAACTCGCTCACTTGAAGATCTCTTAAAACGATTTCATAGCTCGAGGCCCCGAGCCCGCTAAGTAACGATTGAGCCAAAAAATCTCAGCTTAGTTCGCTATCATATTGGGTAATTAATAGTCATAGTTTATAGCTCGCTAAACGATAACGAACTCTACCAAAGTAGATTAAAAAGTCGTTATCTGCAGTAAACTATCATAAATCGATCTAAACAGAACTATCATCAAGCTCGTAGCTCGATGAGTAACTTGGCGCCTACAAAATAAAAGTTACTATCACAGTTCGCTACTCGCTACTTGGCACCATAATGCGATCTCTCTAAAACGATCGTATGGTCACAACTTATAAAACTTCGGCACATTTTAAACAAAGAGCATTTACAACGCCTTGTTCGAAATCCTGACCCCATGATCAAAAATCATGCGATATAGGTCGTTCGTATAGGTCCCACGGGGTGAAAAGTCCTAATTAAATGTACTAAAGAGGGAAATTTGAAAAATCCTCCATAAAATAGTCCGCCCCTTTAGTTCGTTTCTCACTAAACGGGCTGGGGGGCAATTGTTGGTGTTGGATTTAGCCCAAATCCAGTCCGTAAAGCACTTTGAGTGAACAAGCCATTATAAAGGAAGTTTTGGGTCCTATAGGCCCGTAACTAAGGCAAAAAAAGCATCTCAAAGGAATATACTCAAGTACAAGTCAATCTAAGAGGACGCAGACAGCTGGATAAAAAGAGATCGCGGAGATCTCAGAGAAGAAGAGGTCGTGGAGAGATGGAGAAGAGGAGATCACGGAGATCTCGGAGAAGGAGAGAACGTATCAACCCGCCGATCTCGGAACAGTTCGTCTCGTTTATGTCTCGTTCTATTTAGTATAAATAGGAGTTGAATCTTTTGTAAAGGGCATCCAATCCTTAGCTCAAAAAACACTTTGTAAACATTCATCTTTCATCAATACAATCCAAACTCGTTAATCTTTGTTTTTATTTTTACATCGCCCTTACCAGAATTCTTGTCCAAATTCTTCTACCACAAAATCAATACACTAAATCCTTGAGTGTGGATTTTAGGATCCACAAGGAAGTTGCTAGATTCATCAACCATTCTTGTTGAAAAGTGGAGACTTGATGCACAGAAGATGTGTGACTAAATCTGCAAGAGAGGTGATTGTTATGATTATTACAATACTTGAATACTGGTCAAGGGTAAGTGTAGTGAAGAGAAGGTAGAAGAAGATAGAAAAAGATGATTGAAGACCGATGGGGAAAGGTTGGAAACAATTTTAATTTTGATGGTATATAACGTAAATACAAAGAGTCTCACATCAACAGGTACGATATATTATCAAACAAAATGAATTAAGCCTACCAACGATTATAATACAAATCATTTACAATGAAAAAAAAAAAAAATTAAACAGCATGATGAGGGAAGCATCAATCGGCAAGCACTAAAACATGAGAAATTCTAAAATCTTTTATTTGGAATACAATTTTTTAAAAAACAAAATGACGTAGCTATGGACATATTGGAGAAAGAGAACGAATGGCATCAAGCAATGAAAAAAGATTACAATGGGCTATCCCAGATCAATTGAAAATAACTTTTTGTCACGATGATAATACATTGTAAAGTTATCAATCCTTCAAGGTTGTGGAATAATATAACTCGCCCATTATTGAAAGATTTTTGTCAAGCTTAAACAAATACAGAAGAATCAAATGACAAATTAAGAAAGAAACAATAACAAAGAATAAGATGAAAGGTAGGGAAAAGCAAGTCACATTCAATATTAAAAAACTATTAATAGTTACTATGTAGCAAATATGTGTTGGAATATATCCAAAGAAATAAAATATAATCAATTACTATCTCACAAATTAAAGAACATTAGATCAAAAAACATCATTTGAATATACCCGCGTGCTTTTTTTCTAGTTAGTAATAATATATGTCAGATTGAACATATTCAATTTTATAGAAAAAGATAATTATTCGTATATACTATTTTTTATGGTTGATGCAAAACACTTTCCTTTGGTCATTTCTAATTCTATATCTAACGTCTACCCACCCGATTCAAATTTATTAGATAATCTTTGGTCAGAGTTGCACGTTTTTTTGGCAACTGTTTGATATAAAAAGCCATTAATATTACTATATCTTCTTTAAGATAAGAAAAGCCAGCTGCTGTTTTTGTCTTACTTGATTTGTTTTCCGTCCCTTGTTGATAAATAATTGATTTATCCACGAGATGCTCAAGCCTATTATAATTAACATTATTTTCAAAAAAATGTGTAAAATAATCTTACTTGTCTACTTCTCATCCCCTATAAAAATGTTTGAACTTAATGTTACTCGTCACAAAATTAAAGTTCTATAGAAACTCTTTTGCAGTTTAACTATATTCTTAAAAAACACGAAATAGTTGGATCATCGGAAGAAGAAAGGAAGAGTACTAATGGAGAGACAGAAGAGTATAATGGAGAGACAGAAAAGCATGGAAACCGGTTTACTCAGGAAGAGTCTTAGCATAAGAGAAAGGAAATACCCAAATGAGGACGGTTATCTTGAAACCGGTTTATCATCAAAGCGACATCCAAACCATAAAGAATCGAAGAAATATCAAAATGAAGATGGTGAATGTTCTGTTACAACTTCTGTTTGCCTTATCACCTTTGTCGTCGTCACTGGCTCTTTCTGCGTTGGCTGTGGTGTGAGTAAGCTTTACTTTCTTGGTTTTGATTGAAGATTGGTTTTGACGAAATTTTGACGGATTTATATATCCTCACAAACGAATTAATTTTCCAACCACTCTCCGTCATTGGAATTTTTTCCAACTGCCAACACATAAATGTTTTAAACGTACTTAATCCAATAGATTTTCCATCTTCCAAAATTCATTGGAAAAATACATATCTAATATAATTTTGGGTATATCTGACGGATTTGATCATAAGACATGAATATGATTTTGTAGTATAATGAATCTATTTTTTGTTTTTTTTTTCTTTGCTGTTGCAACCAAAACTAGGCTAATTGAGGTAGATGCTTCGGTTTTGCAGATAGGTTATTCATCAGTTGCCCAACATGGAATTATCAGTGAATTATCTCTCTCCGTTGCAGAAGTAAGTCTACTATATTATACACATAAAATCAATTTTGATTAATTTTATTGAGCTACATTTTTCTAAAAGTTAATTACAATTTCAGGCTGAACAGTAGCGTAATTATGAATTTTTGAACTCAGTGAAAAAAAACTGAGCTTAGGATCTCAGATTTAAGATTCCGTCCACTTTGTTGGATATGTGTTTGATAACTGATAAATTAAAGTCTATATAACAAATTACGGGGATGAATATTTTGACTAACAAGTGGTAAATAAATAATTAACAGAATACTAAATTTGATTTTAGGAAAAAAGAATATTACATCAACAAAGAATACTGCTAATTTAGCTAACTAGAAATCCATCATCTTTCCCTCTTTCATTTACTAACTCTATCAACCAGTTTTAATCTTTTTTATCATTTACCAGAATTACTTTTATTTTATTTTGCAGTATTCAATGTTCGGGTCAATGTTAACATTAGGAGGACTCATTGGTGCAGTATTTAGCGGTAAAATCTCTGACGTTTTGGGAAGAAAACGGGTAAGTAATTTAGTTAACCAAACCGATATATATTTTTTTTGTTAAAGCCAAACCGAGATATACTGACAATTCTTTTTATTTATTTTTTCAAAAAACAGACAATGTTTTTTTCCGAAGTCTTCTGCGCAACAGGCTGGCTCTGTATTGCACTGGCTCAGGTTTTTTTTATTAATATTTTTTGTTTGTCTCTGCTTACTTATTTTTCTAAATTTGTTGTTATTTCTTAAATTATTTTGTTTGTTTCTGTTTAACTCTGGAGAGTTCCATGACTATATATGTTGTATATATTATTGAAGGATGCACTGTGGCTAGATTGTGGGAGATTACTACTTGGAATCGGCGTTGGTATCTTTAGCTACGTGGTAATTTCTCTTATCAATTATTTTCTCTAATCAGAAGTGGAGTTTCTAAGTTAATATATATATATATAGACTGATATTTTTATTTTTATATAGATTCCCGTGTATATCGCGGAAATAGCACCAAAACATGTTCGAGGATCGTTCGTTTTTGCTAATCAGGTTCTTGCATAAATTAAACCTGATTTTTTTTTTAACTTGATCAAATATTTTTATTTTAATTTATTTTGTTGAAAATTGATTTAGTTGATGCAAAATTGCGGGCTTTCACTTTTTTTCATCATTGGAAACTTTATTTCGTGGAGAATACTATCTTTTATTGGTAAGATCCCGTTAAAAGTTTGAATCAATACCTTATAGTATATGACTGGATTACATCGATATATTAAAATCTATCTTTTGTTATATTTTAAGGTTTGGTTCCATGTGTTCTTCACGTTGTTTGTCTATTCTTCATTCCTGAGTCTCCACGATGGCTGGTAAGGCAACTCTAGTTATCGATTTAATGGTCAAAATTTGCTTGTTCGACCAATCAATCAAAATTGGGTTGATACATAGTACCCAAATTAAATGTTGAAATGAGGGGTATCTATATTAAAGACAATATAGATGAATATTAAACCGCATTAATTAAGTCTAATATATTGTATACTCGTAATGACTTTTTAAATCTTTTCGACAGGCAAAATGTGGTCGTGATAAAGAATGCAGAGCTGCCCTACAACACCTTAGAGGCCATGACGTAGATATTTCACATGAAGCTAATACAATTAGAGTAATAAATGATTTTTTATTAGTCTAGCTTTAAATTATTGACGTCGTAATCTTAATTTTCTTGACTGTTACTGCTGTTAAATTCAGTTTATTTTTCGTCTTCTTATCTATTTTAGGATACGATGGAATTTACCAAACAAAGCAGTGAAACTACAATTATGGAACTGTTTCAGAAACGATATATAATTCCGTTAATTGTAAGTAATTAAATATAATAAGGAATTAAATTTATATTTATATTGTAGTTATTACTTATTAATTAAGAAATGGTATATGATCCCTCAAGTACATTAATGGATTTTTACTATTACAGATCGGAGTCGGCTTGATGCTCTTGCAACAATTGTCCGGTAGTTCGGGAGTTATCTATTATGCTAGTAGCCTTTTTGAAAAAGGAGGTACTCAACATTAGCTCTCAATATTCATTATTATGATTGAATTCGGTTACATCACTAAAAGAAAATATTTTGCCAATCCCTACGGAAATTTCCAAAATTTTGGATTCCAAATTTTTAATGCTTTTGGAACTGATTTTTTTTTTTTTTGAATTTTGGAAAATAGGTCTCAAATATAAAGCTTTATTTTGGTTTGGTTCAAATAAATTTGGATTCAGTTTTGAATAAATAATTATCAGATACTTTTTAAAAATATCTGTTAATTTGGGTTAGTTGCACAAGTATGTATCGTTCAGGTTATATAAATTCGTGTTCAATTTGAATAATTCGGTATAAAATGTATGTATCTTTTTGGGTTATATAATATTTGGTTAGGGTTTCGATTGATGAAATCCGATTATACACATGCCCTATCTTCAATATAATATTCGGTTCAAATTTTCTGCTGCCCACCCATTATACACATGCCCTATCTTCAATATATCTTACGTTATAATTATTATTATTATCTGCAAATCACTTGAATGATAGTAACTTAATTTAATTTCAGGTTTCCCTAGCGCTATTGGCACATCTGTAATGGCCACAATCATGGTAACAAAAAAATCTTACCGAAATTAGTTTGTATCATGATAATGTATACATTTGTGACCATTATTTCTATAAGTATACATTATTATGATATTATCTGTACACTTATAAAAACATTGTTGACCATTAGCATTTAGCATCTCCAAAATATTTTCCCACAATATTCTAAAACAAATCATGACTTCTTTTAATTATAAAAATGATTTTTTTTTCTTTGCAGATACCAAAAGCGATGATTGGAACAATAATTGTCGATAAAATGGGAAGAAGAACTCTCCTCATGGTTAGATATTTACTCATTTGACGTCAATTCATCTTTTGAAGTAATGTTTAATATATATATATATGTATATTTCACCCTTTACATATTTAATAAGTATTCTTTGTTGTTGTTACTTAACTATTGTGCAGGCTTCTTGTTCTGGAATGGGCTTGTTTGCTTTGCTCTTAAGTGTTTCCTACAGTTTTCAGGTGATCCCTTGTATAGCTCTTATCATTATTATAGATGATATATTAATTAGATATGTGTCAACGATAGATTTTTTTTTTGGGTCAAATACGATAGATTTTTTTTTCTGGTCAAATACGATAGATTTTAAAACTTACATTTAGAAAAAAAATTATAACTAAAAAATTTCAATTTTAAGATTATCTTCTTTCCATTTAGTAAATTCATAGGAGAAAACAAAATGAATATTTTCTGTATTGATTTCTTCGAGTTTATGATATTATTGTGTATTGTATATTAGGGCTAAATTAAGTTTTAAGGTTTAGATAGACATCTAATTTGTAGAGTCAATGTTTGATAAATGATAAATCGTGTGGTTCAGTTTCGTAAATATATGGTGTTTTTTTCACACATATATATTTTTAAGAAAACATAATCTTCTGTAAACTAGCATATTTATCAAATAACATAACATGAAATTTGTTAAAATCTCGAGCATTTTGCCTATGTGGATATTTTAGAAAACGTTTTAAAAAAAAAAAAAAAACTGGCCACAATTTGGCTATTTATTATATAACAAATTATTATTTATTTTGTTTACTTTCTAATGGAAATATGATTGGGTAGATCTTATCAATTTAATAATTTAAGAGTTCCCTATATTTTTTTTTATACTTTACCATGCTAATTCCTTCTTTGTTTTTGGTTTTAAACCATGCTAATTCTTGTTAATATTTAAATAGTCATTCGGTATTCTACCAGAACTCACTCCAATTTTCATCTTCATCAGCGTACTGGTAAAAAATACTTATTACTCCTATAAATTATTTCTTATAAAGAGAATTTATGTAGTATCTAATTGATTTATTATTGTTTTGATATATACGTTCGGTTTGATTAGGGTTACGTTATATCATATGCTCTTGGAATGGGAGGACTACCATGGATTATAATGTCTGAGGTAATTGCAATTAAATTCAACATGTAATGTCTGTTTTATATTCGAATAATAATACATATGTGTATATTAAAATTGAAATATAATATAAATCATTATAACTTCAATTTCTTACAGATATTTCCAATGAACGTAAAAGTTTCAGCTGGAACTTTAGTAACCGTCACAAACTGGGCAGGTGGTTGGGTTATCACTTTCACCTTTAATTTTCTAATGCAATGGAATGCAGCAGGTATAATCAATATTTTCGTTCAGTATTCTTATTTTTAATTATCACCATATTAGGGTTCCAATGGAACTTTTTTCCCCTTCTTGTCAGGAACATTTGTAATTTTCTCCACCGTCTCGGCAGTGTCGATTCTGTTTATCTATTTCTTAGTGCCTGAGACGAAAGGGAGGTCACTCGAAGAAATTCAAACATTGCTTTCCAATTCTGCCCATTAATATCAAATTAGCATTATATTTCTTGTTGCAAAAAGAGAAAAACAAAAAAAAGAAAAGAAATATAAAGTACGTATGTTCATGTGAGTTTGGATGTCTTTGGTGATGAGATGGAATTTCTAGTTGGAACATAAAACAACATTCCCTTAATTGGAAAACTAAATTATGTACTGTTCATGTGAGTTTGAATGTCTTCGATGATTAGATGATTTTTTAGTTGAAACATAAAACAATAAATTTCTAAATGTATCTCTATTTTCTGCAAAATCAAGATATATAGTCTGTTAAACTCTGTATATGAAACCTCTTGTTATTAATGTTTCGAAAACTCTCCTCAAAAACTAAACATAAACAACCTTGTATCTCTCATCGATGCAACTTCAACAATCGCACATATATATATATATATATATATAGTGTTAGCATATTTTGCTAACAACTTTTTTATTTCCTAGTAGAACTAGATGTCTCCTAATCTAATAAAGAAATACAATAACCTTATCTTACTTCTAACTGACTTGTTAGATGTCTTGGACTTTAGATAAATGTTAAAACTTATCCAACATTCTCCCTCTTAATCTTCAACTTGGTCTTGAACATGTTTTGAACTCCTATTAAGCTTCTCATCTCACCAAACTTGACCTTTGCCAAAGCTTTAGTTAAGATTATCTTCCTTTTATTCAAATCCTGGTATATGCTTCACCTCAACCAGCTCATTCTCGATGCATTCTCTTATAAAGTTATAGCGTTTGTGAAATTGTTTGCTCTTGCCATGAAATATTGGGCTCCTTGTGAGAGAAATTGCAGATTGGTTGTCAATCTTGATAATAACTTAGCTTGATCTGTCTTTCATCCTGTGATCTCCCTTAGAAGTTCTTGGAGCCATATTGCTTGTCTAGCAGCTTCCGTTGCTTCCATGAACTCTGCCTCGCACGTTGAAAGAGCGACTGTATCCTGTTTCTGTGAACACAAAGTGATTGGTGCAGAACCAAAATAGAACATATGACCGTAGTGCCTCTTTCATCATCTTGATCAATGATGTGACTACTATCGCTAAAGCCAATGATCTTCTTTGATCCTCCACGTTTAAACTTCAGACCATATGCACTTGTTCCTTTGAGATACCAAAGTATATGCTTCATCACTTCGCCATGTGACTTACAACGACTCTGCATATATCTGCTAGCCACACCAACTGAGAAGGCTAAATAAGGTCTCGTGTGTAGTAGATACCTTAAGCACCCAATATTTCTTCTGTAGTTAGTAGGATATATCTCAGGTTCTCCATGTGCCTTTGAAACTTTCAGACCAAATTCCATAGGTAATTGAGTTGGATTGCAATTTTCAAGACCGGCTTCTCTCAAAATCCTTTTTTGCATATGCTTCTTGCTTAATCTCGATTCCATCTTCTCCTTGATGTACTTCAATGCCTAGGTAATATGTGAGTCTTCCGAGATCCGACATCTCAAACTTAGATGACATCCCAAATTTGAACTCGTTTATGCCTTTGAGAGTATTACCGGTCACAAACAAATTATCAACATAGATGGCAACGATGAGAAGTGTACCTCCCTCTTCCTTGCGGTACACTGAAGTTTCTTTTGAACACTTTTTGAATCTCATTCCCTTTATGATCTGATCCAATTTTGTGTTCCATGCTTGTGGAGCTTGTCTTAGGCCATACAAAGTTTTCGAAAGTTTGTACATCTTATGTTCTTTACCTTTTGCTTCAAATCCTTCTGGTTGATTCACATAAACATCTTCCTTTAGTTCTTTATGTAAAAACTCTGTTTTTACATCCATCCATGCAAAGCTGCTAATGCGATCAATAAGCGTATTGTTTCAATACGGGCTACATATGTGCAAATACTTCATCAAAGTCTATGCCAGATTCTTGTACATATCCTTTAGCCACAAGCCTTACCTTATACTTGTTGATTGTACCATCTGCATTCCTTTTAATTTTGAATATCCACTTGAGACCAATGACTTTAGTCCCACTTGGTTTATCAACTAGAAACCAAGTCTTGTTTTTGTTGATAGAATCGATCTCTTCCTTATATGCTTTTCGCCATTTCAATTAAACGACCTTGGCTCATCATTTACTAAGAGAAGGAGATTCTCACATTCTATCGATGCTTGAAGAACGAAGTCATCAAGCAAACATAGTCTAGTTGTAGGAAATGTTGATCTTCTCAGGGGTTGTTCTTGTTGGAGCGTGTTTGCTTGACTGTTATCGTTGTTCTGGGACTGCTCATAATGATTATTGTCAGATCCTTGTTCATGATCATTATCATCAAGATTATTGAACTCATTGTCCTCGGTTGCATCATGTTCTTGATGTTGTTCATTGCCGATCACAACAGGTCCTTCTCCAGCATCTATAACCCCACCCCATCTCATCTGACACATACTTGGATCCTGATAACCTCGTATTTGTACTCATTTTCACTATTGATTTCAAATATTTTTTTAAACGTTTTAATTAGTTTTAAGAGTTTTTATTACTTTTCTATATTTGTAGTTTCAAGACTCTTTTCAGGAAACTTAGGGAAAAACATGAAAAAATGGAGGAAATCCACATTTTTAGCTCAGAGTCAAACCGTCAAAAGCTCGCTAAAACACAATCTTGATGTTATGCACATTGAGAAGAATTTTTTTGATAACATCATGCATACAGTGTTGAACGTGCAAGGACCAAAGAAAGCCTAAAATCACGAATGAGCTCGCCTGATATATGTAGTAGAATTGAGTTGCATATTGTGAGCAATGGGAAAGCACCAGTTCCTATATTTCGGTTGGGTGCAGAACAAAAAACTGAATTGTTTAATTGGGTTTCATCTGCCGTGAAATTTCACCTCCACCTCCTCCACCACCCCCACCGCCAGCACCCGAATCCCGCCCTCTGCATCCGTATGCTAGCTACACGGTGGAGGATCTGCTAGTCTAACCGGGGCGGGCCAGTTTACGTCGTTTGGCGCCGGGTAAACCGCCCAAACACATATTGGTAAGTTCTATTTCAGTTATTTATTTGTTTTTCAAATAATTCATATATATTTGTTTTACTAACAATTTGTTTTTCTAGGTTTGGCATTGACAATTGTGTCGGCTATAGCGTTGCCGACATAACTAAGAGTTACTTCATCGAAACTCACTATAATTGGAATAAGGTTTCAGAAGACATTTCAAGACCTGGTACAAATGTATTGCAGTAAATATCCTCTTTTATATATTTTCTATTTATATTCTTCTTTTTAATATGTATATAAATGTTTTGATAAATATATTATTTTATTTTGCAGAAAAAGTGGAACTGGGATATCTTAATCAGCGAGATGGTGCAGACGGAGTTAAGGAAGAAGGCAATGAAACGCCTTGCAACACCGTTTCAGATTGGAAGCAGATGAGGGAAGTCGACGGCGACGACGTGAAGCCCAGTTCGATGTCGTCATACTGCTGGAACGGGTTGAAGGCCTATTGGCTCGACCCGCATGCACATGATACGACAGCCAAATGTTCGGCCGTTCGAAACAGGGTCGGCCCTGACAGTCAGAAGATAGTGACCCCGCATACTTTTGGCCAAGTAGCATTCGCGGGAAGACAGTCTGATGATGGTACAGATATTTTTGGTTATTTACTTTAATATTTTTAATATTATCATTTAAATATTACATTTATTTACTAATGTTTAACATTTTTGTAGACAGAGAGAATTTCTTCCAATGACAAAGGTCTTCGAAGCCACTCACCGGAACAAGGATGGATGTAGGTCACAGAAGATCTACAATGATGCCATGGAGAAGATCACCGAACGGCAAACTCAGGTCACACCTGACGGTACTATCCAAGTATCTTTGATCGCCTTCGAGCAAGGTAAGATCTTCGAAGAGGTAAAACTTATTATTTTTTTTTAATTTTTAATTACTACTTAATATTTATTTGACAAGATTTTTAATTATATAAATTTTTAATTATTTGTAAGTTGTTCCGAGGAAAAAGAGCCGTATCTAGATAGGCTCTATTAGAGATTGTCCAGTCGCCTCGACTACGGGAAGCCGGCCATACGAGGATCCGGTTCAGCTGCGGCAGGAGTTAGATGTCGCCCATGCAGAGCTCACCATCTTGCGGACTGAGCGAGTCGTGCAGAAGCAGGAGATCCAGTGCTTCAACGACCTTTTTGATATCATAGCAGCTAGCGAGCATTCCAGACTTGGCAGCCGCATTGAGAGAGAAGCAACGGCTATCACGGACTTTGGGTAGAACTTCTTCTGGTCTGCAGACCGGTACTGACGGTCAGGCGGCTCCCGTCAGTCGGGCGGGAACTGACGGTACAGCGGCTTCCGGCGGACATACAGAAAATGACGGGGAGAGGCATACAAATGTCGATTTTAATACCAATGATTATGATTTGAAACTGAACTAGATTTTGTATTTTTTTTTTTTAATATTTTGAATTTGAATTTTAATATTATTATTAATTTTGAATTCAATACTCTTTATTAATAATATTTTTGATATATTTTATATTAAATAAATTAAAAATCGATTTTTAAAAAAAAATATTTTCTAATATTTGATATAAAATCAACGTAAAATATCAACACATTTACGTCGATAACTTTACGATAAATTTACGTCAAATTATTTTACGACGATTTACCATCGAAATTTTACGACTTATGAACATTGAATTTTGAAGAAATTAATTCATTATTTCGAATAAAGTTTGTCGGGTAATCGTTGTAAAATCGATGTAAATTTAAATTGAGTTTACGTCGAATTTACGACAAATTTTTACAGATGAATTTACGACGATTTCTTTGTGTCGGAACATTTACGTTGATTTTACGATGCTTTGTGTTTTACGACGCTCGTTTTACGACGAATTGAAATTCGTTGCTATTTCGATGCAAACTCCGTTTTACATTGGATTTACATCGAAATGTTCTGATGTAAATAGGTGGTTTTCTTGTAGTGACCACTCTGTTTTGTTGAGGAGTGTATGGAGCCGTGAGATGCCTTATAATCTCACTTTCTTCACAGAACTTAAGAAACTCTTTGAAATGAACTCTCGTCTTCTGTCTGTTCTTAGAGTTAAGACTGATTTTCCTAGTTCCTTTTCCACCAGACTTTGAAACGCATTGAACTTCCCATATGCTTCACTCTTCTCATTTATCACGATAGTCCACATATATCTTGAGAAATTGTCAATGATCACAAATATGTATCTGTTGTGAGCAATGGTTGGTGGGGTTATTGGACCACATAGGTCTGCGTGAAGTAGCTCTAAGGATTTGGAAGCTCGAAACATAGCTGCCTTTGCAAAAGATTGTCGAGTTTGTTTTTCGACTAAACAAGACTCACACAGCTCCTTTCTTCTCTGATTACATGTAGACTGTGGACCATTTCTTATTGGGACATGGATTTCCTTGTTTTGAAGCTTATATGTCCCAACTTTGCGTGCCATCTCCATGTTTCATCTTCTACTCTTGAGCGTAGACATATCGTTCTTCCAATCTTTAACTTTATCTTGTAAAGGCTATTAGGAGATCATATGAATTTCACTAAGAGTCTTCCTTCTGGATCATGAAGTGTCAGGTAATCTTGTTTCATCCTCACATCACAGCCAGCATCCCTAGCTTGCCCTAAACTCAGAATGTTGCTCTTAAGATCAGGGATGTAGTAGATATCTGTGAGAACCCTTTGTTCACCAGTCTTGCCTTGAAAAAGAATTGACCCTTTCCCTCCTATTTTCACACAAGATCCATCTCTGAACTTGACTTTGCCTTTGATATTCTTGTTGAGCTCGGAGAAGTACATTTTGTTGCATGTCATGTGGTTACTTGCTCCATTATCGAGATACCAAACTCCATATTCATCGTTGTTGGTTTCATAGTTCTTTGGAATTAGTTTCTCTTCGTTTAAGAACACAACTTCATGCATGTAAAAGGCTGAATCTGCTTGAATCCAAAAATTGGTGATGCTACCATTAACTGAGTGTAGGAGTTGAAGTCGCCCTGCATATGACAAGTGACGAGCACCCCATGAGCTGATCTTAGATCGAATCTTCTCTACGAAAGGTGAATATTCAGCTACAGTAATTCTCTTCGCTAAAAGTAGGAGCCCCAAACAACGCACAAGGAGCTGACCAACAAGAAAAGGAAAATGATTGATTATCTCTTGTCGTGTGTTGTTTGAAACCCCGACAAGGTAGATTGTCGACTTCTCCAGACTGATACAGAGACCCAACATTTTGGAAAAAACATCAAATACCCGAATGACACCCGCAATGGACCTTTCACTTCCATCCACAAACACCATCAGATCATCCGTGAAGCATAAGTGTGTTAATCTAACATTCTTACACTTTGGGTGAAAACCAATGTGATTCTCCAGCGCAGCCTTGTCAATGAGCTTGGTAAGGATATTTATACAAACTACAAACAGATATGGGAAAAGAGAAAAACCCTGTCGGAGGCCCCTTTCACTTTTGAAAAACCCTGCCAGCTCTTCATTAACCTGAACAGAAAAGGAGGCTGTAGAAATACACAGAGATATCCAATGGATGAACTCCTTGGGAATATCCATAGCCGCTTAGAACAGTAAGCACAAAGCTCCACTGAACTTAATCAAATGATTTTGCAATGTCAATCTTCACCGCACATCTTTGGGACATAGACTCTTTATGATAGTCTTTCACCACCTCAGTTGCTAACAACACATTCTCCATCAGAAGTCTTTCCTGAATGAATGCAGATTGGTTAAGGCCAATGAATTTAGGAAGCAGTTTCTTTAGTTGGTTGGCAATGATTTTAGATATCACTTTGTATAGCACATTGCACAATGAGATTGGCCGATAATCTTTCATTAACTTGGCTCCATCACATTTCGGGACAAGAGCAAGGATGGTCGCAATCATTCCCTTTGGCAAGAACCCCTTACTAAAGAAAGATTGGATCGCTGTAGTAAAATCCATACCAACTATCGACCAAGTTGCCTTAAAGAATTCACTCGTAAAGCCATCTGGTCCCAGAGATTTACTATTTGGCATCGCAAATAGAACACGCTGGATTTTCTCGGGAGTTACTTCCATACCAAGCATACTCCTATCTGCCTCTAAGCATCAATATTCGAGTAGACCCCGAAGGTCCTCCACCAAAATACCATATACTCTTCCGGCTGTGCCGTTAAGAAGGCTCTGAAATGCCTTTCTGCTTCACGTTTAATGGCTTCCCCAAGTGACAAAATCTCTCCATCTAGAGTTTCGATCTCTCTTATTGTGTTCTGCATCTTCCTCAACTGACATGACTTATGAAAATAAGCAGTGTTCTGATCCCCCATACTTAGCCAGTGAACTTTCACATTTTGCTTAAGAAATCCTTCTTCAAGCTCAGCTAGAGTCTCCCAGTGATAGAATGCTTCAGCCTCTAATCGGACATTTTGAGGAGATGGATCAGCTAATGTGGCTGATTGAGAGTTCTACAGCTTTTCATGAGCCTCTTTAGCTCTCCTTGGCAGGTCTCCAAGCTTGTCTTTACCCAGCGCTCTATGTAGCGATTTCAGAGCCTTCTATTTTTAACCCAGACGAAACATGGCTGAAGAAGAGATGAATAGGGGTTCCGTAGAAGCTCAGAAGTTGCTTACAACTTCAATAAACTGGGGTGTGTTAAATTAACACATCTGCAAACTTGAAAGGTTTCCTCTTCCGATCCTCCTCTGTTTCAAATCGTATACGACCTCGCAAGTGATCAGAACATCCCGCCGCTTCAAAATAACAATAAGATCAGGGATACAGATTTACCCATGAATCATTAACCAGAACCCTATCCAACTTCTTCCAGACTAGACCATCTTCACGCTTGTTCCACCAAGTGAATTTCGGCCCTTGTCCTACTAAATCCACCAGAGAATAGAATCAAACAAAATCCTGAAAATCTCGCATTCCCATTGGAATAACTGGATTATTCGAGTGGAATGCTCCTCGACGCCGAGAATTTCATTGAAATCACCATGAATCATCCACGGTTTATTCCTAAAGAGTGGCAAGTTATGATGATTTCGGAGATCTTCCCAAAGAACTTTCCTCTCTTCCACGAAATTAAAGGCATAAACAAAGGTACAGAAAAACTCCTCTTCCTTCCCCTCCAATAAAACCAAGAAAGTAATCAACTGATTAATTTTAAACACTACAGTTAGTCAAACATCCTCCCTCCATACCACCCATATGCGGCCCAATCTGTTGTGTTCATGATATATTCATAAATTGCATCATTTAGTGTACATATTTAAGTCCATATCATGTCTCATTTTCATATATTTTGGGTCTTTATGCATTAAGTTAGGATTTAGGAGATTGCATTATGTCCAAGAGAGTTTTGAATGGTTTGGAGTGTTAAACAGGTGCTTATGAAACTTATTTGGAGTGGAAAATGTGAACCAGATGAAGAAATGCAGTTGAAATGATCAAAAATGGTGAAAAAGGGCATTATGGAGCTTCTTGGCAAAAGGCTGTACTACTGGTCGGTGTTTCTCGGCTAAAACCCATATCGCGGGTAGGATTCTCGGCCAAAACACATGCTGGCTACTTAAGCCTCTCGGCCAAAAATCTCGGGTGCAGATATATCTCAGAAATCACGTTACTGGAAGGTCTCGCCGGCCGATTCAGCTTCCAAGGTCTACGAAAATATCAAGATAATTGAATCAAGGTTCCAGAACAGTTGGAATCAATGTATTTGGAGCAGTGAGTTGAAAGATACGGCCACCGGGAGACAGATCTGTCTCGCATCCATTCCGGAGAAATCCGATACGTCTGAAAGATTGCCTGTCTAGGGAGCCTTGCCGTCTGATTCAGATGCTGGAGTCTTCATGAAAGTTAGAGAAGATTAAGTCGTGGTTCCAGAACAGTTGGTATCAGTGAGCTGAGAATTATAGCTATCAGAAGACATGCTTGTCTTGCTTGCATGCCAGACCGATTCGATGTGCTTCAATGATTGCGCAGGACGATGCGCTTCCTCCCCAATTTAGTTACCGCGGCCTTCATCAAGATATGGAGCTCTGAGCTGGTAGATAATGTTTCTGTAATGAACACGGTTTTAGAAGCCTTCTCAGGATTGTTCCAATAGACGTGAAAGATCAACCTTTCAGGAACCCTTCCATTCCCCGGATGCATTTGCAATCTTCATCAACATTCTAGATAATTGAGCTGCCTTGCCATTTGGACCAGTATTCCAGGAGTTATGCTGCCTCAGTGGTTTGAGAAAATGAGAAATGCTGCGACTTGGGTGTAAAGAGACTCTGAGCAGGGTAAATGCTACCAACTCGCACTCATGATTGTTCATACTCTGGGAGCAAGCTGCGATTTTAGATTTGCGTGTAAAGAGACTCTGAGCAAGATAGAGACTTCCAGAATCAAATTTGGCTGAGTCAAAAAAGCTGTGCGATTTGGGTGTGCGAGTTGGACATGAAGTGGAACCATCTAGCACATGTGTTCGCAGATGAGACCGACTTGGGCGTGCGACTTAGGCAGGGAAGTGAGCATCTCGCACATCAGGCACAAGACCCAACTGAGCCGGGTCAGTACCTAATTTTTCCTGGGCTGACCCGGCCCAAAACCCTTGTTATATATAGTTTTTTGGGAAAAACCATTAATCATCTTTCATTCTCCTTTTAGTTTTCTTGCCTTTTTTTGTAAGACTTGGTTCTCTCTTAAGCGATAACTCGTTTTTGATCATTGGAGGCTTCTTCTTATCATTTCTTTTCATCAAATCAAACTTCTAATCATGATTAACATCACCTCTTGCAAAGGAAATAGTGTGTTCATCATGATTAGTGAGTAGTTCTTTCATAAGGTCTTAGATAGGTAGATTAGGGTGCAAAGATGTTAGATTAGGGAGTTTAAGAGTTAGATCATGCATCTTCCATTCTCTAATTAGCTGTTCTTAAGGCTAGATCTTTGCACATCAATCTGATCTAGATCATAGATACTTCATGCACCAAAAATGTTTGATGAAATGACTGAACCAAGCTAATTAGAGGTTTATGCATCAAGACCATGAAAATGATTGTTTTGTGTGTGAATGACATATTAGAACTGATGTTTAGGGCTCATTGATTCATATTTCACAAATGAGAGTTTGGTTTGAAAGTGGATTAGTGTAAAGATTATGAGCTTGAGAAATGATTAATCTAGCTTTGAGTTCTAAGTTAAATAGATTTGTGTGATTCTTGGTTCATTAGCTCCTTAATTTGACATTGATGCACCCTAATCCAGTATACTGTCTAAGGCCTTAGTTTTCATCATCATCCGTTTTCTTGCTTTTGTTTATTGCTTATTTAGTGTTTAATCTTGTTTTGCTTAGTGTTTTGTTTGAAACCAAAAACCCACTTGTTTCACTTCACTTAAGAACTTGTCACATAAACTAGTGCCTAACTACCACACATATAGATTGAATACCCTTTATGCTACAACAGCTAAGGGATTGATAAACCCTTTTAAGAGCCTTAAAACTTTTAGTTATCAGTTCATAATTAGATAAAAAAGACCACCCTCCAAATACTGACTCTGCAATTTAGAAGCTTTATTTTCCTTAACTTGCATCTCCAGCAAGCAACCAAACTGCATGTCACTGCAGTATATCCAGTTTCGTAAAATGGAATGCTTATAGTTTTTGTTGAAGCCACGTACATTCCATATGAAACTCAACATAATTAATGTTTAGAGCGGGTTCCTCTTCTACTCAAAACACTCGGAGTTAACTCCTTTGTGGTTAAAGTAGTTGTGTCAGATGAAGTCTTTTGGGAACATTTTGCAGCCCTAGGGATGGTCAGACGTGCACGAGATTCCTCCTGATTCTTATGCCGATCAGAGTGAGATTTTGGTTTCCCATGTTCAAACAGTCTCCAGCACCTCTCCCTCTTCAACGTCGTTCACATGGTCCTCATTTCCTCCTTATTTTCGATCTTTAATTTCTCCTAAAATTAAATATCTGGAGGGAGACAACTCAATCGACTTCTCCACCCCGCCAGGATTGACATGTCTACCAATTTTACTTGGCGATACCGAACACCATTGATCTGCTTTTTGCGAAGACGCAAGCGTACTAGTCCCCCATTTCTTTCTCCTTTACAACCCTTGGAGGGTTCAAAACCTTTGTTTGCTCCACTGAAATAGCGTTCGTAGGCTTAACTAGATCGTCGTTTTTAGCCACAACCTCAAATACCTCAACTGGCGATCCCAAATTGACTTCCTCTGTTTCAACAGGGGAAACAGAGCTCTCCTTTTCCACCACCACAAAATTCTCTCCATCACCCAAATTATTACCCTATTTCCTTGTCAAAATATGTTTGCCTTCTCCAACAAGACACACCTCCTTTAGATGACCCCATATGGAGCATTTGGAACATTGCAGAGGAAGCCATGGTTTTTTAAAGTCCACAACAACATCCATGCCAGAATCTGATGTAAACCAATACGATTTTGGGAGCTCCTTTGAAATATTTGCTTCAACAAACACCTTAGCCTCCTCAAAACTTTTACAAAGCTCTGTATCAGGATGCAATCGCTTTGGTTCCCCTACTGCACTAGAGAGGACACTCAACCATTTCCATGAGAACATATCATGCATAACGTTCTTCAGAATCACCACATGGGCATAACTTTGATTTCCGGTTGAACTTCCTTTGGGTTAGGAGACCACTTCAACACAATCATTGGGATATCAGCGATGTTTTACATTCTACGACGAAGAACCCTAGCTCGAACCTCTGAGTCTCTGATCCTGAACTGAATTGTGGTTGCATTCATAACATGCATCCACTTTTACTGAGTTGTCTCAAAGCGGCCAAATTTTGTTTACGATTATGTGAATCTTTGCTATATGAGGCGCCGTCGAGAGAAATTTGCCAACAATTAGATCTTCCCACATAGGAGCAGATCCTTCACCTTCAGTGATTTCCTTCAGCACAGACACTGTTGGAACTCCGTCGACTTTGACCAAGTTGAGCTGATTATGAGTGAGTGTAAATTCGTTTTACACGACAGAGGCGGTACAAGGGTTTTGGCAGAGAACATTGAGAGCTGTGAGAACCAGAGTCCACTCCTACCGCTGCCACCACCGGAGAGCCTAAGCTCTCTGATGCAGCCACCATCACAGAGAAGCTTGCCCTAGAATCACCAATCAGAAAGCCTGCCACGTCAGCCCTTGTGAAAAAAATAGCCACTATCCTTTTTGAGATTTCAATCCTTAACTCCATTTTCGTCACTTTCTTTGACCAGAAAAATAAAGTGATTATTTTGGGCTGGACTCTATAGGCAACATCTTGAATGGATTTTTTCATGCTTTTCTTATCCAAATCTTCATAAATTAGCCCATTAAATGCCTCTTTCAATTTCTTAGCATTTAGTCCTTTTCATGATCATATCACCTCTAGACTGGCATCTGCTACTGTTGTTGTAGCCACCTCTAGCAGTGTAAAAGGCTTGGTGTGGATTAACCTCAGTAGCTGTATGATATTTCTGAAGCTTCTCTTCAAAACAGGTAAGTTTATAGACCACATCTTCGAAAGACAGACCATAAAAGGAGTCCATCGAGTGCTCAATAACAGTCACTATTGACTCATATTCTCTTTCCAAACCACTTGTGACTGTTGTTAAAATGTTCAACTCCTAGGTAAGTTTCAAACTTTTAAAATGTTCAATTCCTAAGTAACCACTTGTGACTGTTGTTAGCTGGGTAGGATCTTGAATTATCTCCTTTGCATTTAATTTCCTAATGAAATGGAGTCCTGCAGGTATAAGTTTTTTTTCCAATTATACGTTACTTTTTTGTTCAAGCCAATTTTCACTCTTTTTTTTAACTATGAAATGGGTTTATAATTTCTTTCCAGGAACGTTTTATGTTTTCGCTACAGTTTGTGGGGTTACTGTTATTTTTGTAGCAAAACTTCTACCAGAAACCAAAGGTCGAACACTTGAGGAAATTCAATCTTCGATTGGTTATGTGACATTGTAATGATTTAAATAGTTATTACGAGGACATCAGTCCCTAACCAACAATGCTTAAAATATGAGTATTTAATTTTTTTTTTATTGTATCATCACATTATTAAAATGTCTTATTGTAAGAATATTTTCTTAAAATGACATATGTGTCTATGGATTTAACTATCAAGGATCAAGTTCATATTAATTCTAACATAAAAGACAATACTATGATGGATTAGTTTTGATTAAAGATATTAGAATTTGGGTTTATTGATGACTCTCTTCCTTACTTTATGATATTAAATCTTTTATTAAGGATATTATATATTAAAGGGATGTATTTTCTAATTGTGATGGTTACATGTGTCTTCTTATGAATGGTGCATGTCTATTAACTGACACATATTATGCCTAAAAGTCTAAGCTTAAAATTTGTCCTCACACATGTTACTATTAGAGAAGGTTTAGATTACTATAAAAGGGTTCATATTCATAAAGTTTTTTGAACCAACACAAGAACACACATCCATAAAAACTAAAAAAAAAAAATAGAAAGATTAGATCTCCTCTCCATCAAAGGGATCATAAAAGAGAAAGGTTAAGGAAGAAGAAATCAATTCATTCTCATAACAAACTCTAAAAGAAAGCATGGATCAATGTAAGTATTTCTTTTTATACATAAGAGTATTAGTGGTTGGCTTAAATCAAAGCTAGATGATCTTGGGATTAATTTCATGAACTGAAATTATTAAAGTCTATACTTACATTTGGTAGCAGAGCAAACTAGATTTGTTTAATTCACCAATTAAAGCATGCAATCATGATTGTATAGCTGCATGTCTAAGACATATATTCTAAAACATATAATTCAAGAGAACACCATTAAAGTTTAAAACTTAAACCTTTGGTTTGTTTTGAAAAGTTGGTGTCTTGTATGTTTTTAAGAGAGTACTTAAATTTGTTTTATAAAAGAATATATAAGATGCTTCCGCCATGCATTTTTTAAGGGTAATTTGTGTTAAGAAATGTTAACACAAGAAAAGTATATTTACCCATTAAAGTTTCAATGTTTTTAGTGTTTATATAACATGTTAGTCACCAAAGTGACCTTTTTATATTACATATTTACTTTGAAAAATAATAGTCAATTGATCATGATTAAAGGATGCTATAAATGAAATTAAAGTTTTTGATTGATCAATTGTTTTTACTATATATATTCTACGAGATCACCAAAAGGTGGATCATTGAATATAGTTAGTAATATGAAAATGATTAATCACTTCTTACTATGGTCAATAACATGTATACCCAAAGGTAGCATGCTTATTTCATTTGTGTATGTTTTGATTAATCAGAAAAGTATAAATTTAGCATCAATAAAAGTGCATGCATTTAAGTATTGCCCAAAGATTGCTTAAATATTATGCTTAAAAGTTTATATTACAGTGTTTGAATCTGTATTAAAGTCTCAAAACATTAATGGTAAGCATGTATAAATGTTTTGCAGCTTCATCAAATTTGTTTGCATCTGCTAACTCTGTCGTAAAGTTCAATGGGCTCAATTATGGTGAAAGGTCGGAACAGATCCAGTTTACATTGGGTGTTATGGCACTAGACTCTGCCATATTAAGGACGATGAGCCCTCAGCCGTTACAGTAGATAGCTCTGAATCTGAAAAGTATCAGTATGAGAGATGGGAGTAATATAACAGGCTGAGCTTGAACCTTATGAGGTTGACGATGGCGGAAAGTATTAAGCCATCGATGCCTAAGACAGAGAAAGCAAGGGAATTCTTGGAGAAAATTAAGGAGTGTTCACAGTCAGATTTGGCTGATAAGTTATTTGTAGAAATCTTAATGAATGAACATACTACAAGAAAGTTTGACTGGTCTCAGTCAATCCCTGATCATGTGACGCACATGTCTAACTTGGCAGAAAAGTTAACGACCTTAGGAATGGAGGTTCATGAACAGTTCTTAGTACAATTCATTATGAACTCTCTTCCATTTGAGTTTAGCCAGTTTCAGGTGAATTACAACACTACTAAAGAAAAATGGAACTTTAAGGAATTAAAGGCTATGCTGGTTCAAGAGGAAGGGAGATTAAGGCAAATGAAGGATCAAGTTGTGAATCTTGTAGGTCATGGAAGTGCCAGCAGCAATAAAGGAAAACCAAGTAAAAAGGACAAAGGGAAGGATAAAGCTTTCATAAAGGATCCTGAAAGTAAAATCCATAAGGAAAGAAAGTGTTTATTTTGTAGACAAAAGGGACACTTCAAAAAAGATTGTCCTAAAAGGAAGGCATGGTTTGAAAAGAAAGATAAATATTATAGTTTTGTTTGCTCTGAATTGAACCTTATAGAAGTGCCTAGTAATACTTGGTGGTTAGATTCTGGTGCTACTACTCATGTGTCTCATATTACGCAGGGATTCAGTTCGATCTGGTCCATAAGAGGACCTGAACAGTTTTTGTTCATGGGAAACAAGATGAAGGAAAGAATAGAAGGCATAAGGACGTATATATTGGTCATGGACACTGGATGTCATATTGATCTTGAAAGGTGTCTCTATGTACCTGAATGTGCTAGAAATCTTGTTTCTGTAAGTAGACTGGACAATTTAGGTTTTGATTTCAAGGTTGGACATGGTGTTTTCTCATTGTGCCAGAATGATTACTTTTTTGGTAGTGGTACTTTGTATGAATCACTT
Source organism: Eutrema salsugineum (assembly GCF_000478725.1). Lineage (NCBI taxonomy): Eukaryota > Viridiplantae > Streptophyta > Magnoliopsida > Brassicales > Brassicaceae > Eutrema > Eutrema salsugineum. The sequence continues at coordinate 10,870,660 of NW_006256414.1, read as the reverse complement.
TATAAGTTTAATCTTGATGAAAAGTTTTCTGAATCTTTGTTTAATATTGAAAGTCGAGGCATTAAGCTTAGTGCATCAGATGAAAGTTCTGCTTTCTTGTGGCATCAAAGATTATGTCATATTTCCAAAGAAAGGATTATGAGGTTGGTAAAGAATGAAATTACTCATTCATTGGATTTTAGTAACCTGAATGTATGTGTAGACTGTATTAAAGGAAAGAAGACTAAACATATAGTAAAGAAACCAACCACAAGAAGCCCTCAGCTTTTAGAGGTAATACATACTGATGTATGTGGTTTGGATGCCCCTTCTTGGAACGGTGAAAAGTATTTCATCACCTTTATTGATGATTACTCACGTTATGGATATACATATCTACTGCATGAAAAGTCAAAATCAGTGAATGTGCTAGAGATATTCATTGATGAAGTGGAAAGGCAGTTAGATAGAAAAGTAAAAGTTGTAAGGTCTGACAGAGGTGGTGAGTAGTATAGAATATTCAATGAAAGGGGGCAATGTCTACGTCCATTTGCAAAGTTACTTGAAAGTAAAGGCATTTGTGCACAGTATACAATGTCTGGTACTCCTCAGCAGAACGGTGTAGCTGAGAGGGGGAATCGTACTTTAATGGATATGGTTAAGAGTATGATAAGTAATAGTTCATTACCTCTTTCTTTGTGGGTATATGCATTAAAGACTGCAACGTATATGCTGAATCGGGTTTCTAGGAAGGCAGTTCCTAAGACCCCTTATGAACTGTGGACGGGAAAGAAACCAAGTATAAAGCATACGTGTCTGGGGTTGTCCAGCAGAGGTAAGGTTGATTCTAGGACTGTCAGTGAGTTTTTTATTGGCTATCCTGAAAAGTCAAAGGGGTATACATTTTACTGTCCTAACTATAGTACGAGAATAGTTGAGACGGGTAATGCTCGGTTCATTGAGAATGGTGAAACTAGTGGGAGTGGTGAATTACGGAAAGTAGACATTAAAGAAATTAAAGTTGAAATTCCTTCACCCGGTATTGCACCTAAGGTATTTGTTCCTATTGTTTCATCACAGTTCAATGAAACAATAGAACAACATCATGGTGTGCAAAACCCACTAGGTGAAAGTACAGTTAATGAACCTGTCACAATTCAAGAAGAAAATAGTGTACCACAAGAACCATTAAGGCGATCTGGAAGGGAAAGAAGAACTGCCATTTCAGATGACTATGTGGTTTACACTATTGAAAGTGAATGTGACATAAGCATTGATGAAGACCCGAACTCATTCCAACAAGCCATGGAAAGTAACAATTCAGAAAAATGGTTGATTGCTTCGAAAGAAGAAATAAAGTCTATGCGTGATAATAAAGTATGAGACTTAGTAGAGTTGCCTAACGGTTTCAAGACAGTTGGCTGTAAATGGGTCTTTAAGACTAAACATGGCTCGAAAGGTAACATAGAAAGGTACAAAGCTCGTTTTGTTGCTAAAGGTTTCACCTAGAAGGACGGAATTGACTACAAATAAACCTTCTCTCCAGTTTCAAAGAAGGATTCTTTAAGAATTGTTTTGGCTTTGATGGCTCAGTATGATCTTGAGCTTCACCAAATGGATGTGAAGACCGCCTTTCTGAATGGAGAGCTTGAGGAAAAAGTATATATGGACCAACCTGAAGGATTTGTGGCCACAGGAAAAAAAATCTGGTATGTAAGCTGAGGAAGTAAATATATGGACTAAAACAAAGCTTCTAGACAATGGTATTTAAAGTTTAATGATACCATTATGTCATACGATTTTGTAGAGATCATTGTTGATCGGTGTATCTACATTAAGGCCAGTGGGAGCAAATTTGTGATTTTAGTCTTATATGTTGATGATATTTTACTTGCTGCAAAGGACATGGGCATGCTACTTGATATAAAGAGGTATCTCTCTAAGAATTTTGAAATGGAAGATATGGGTGAGGCATCTTATGTGATCAGAATAGAAATATTTCGGAATAGATGACAAACATTGTTAAGTTTGTCTCAGAAATGATATATCAATAAAATCTTAAAGAGATATAGAATGGAAAATTGCTCCGCAGGGGTAGTTCCAATTCAGAAAGAGGACAAGTTTATCAAATTGCAATGTCCGAAAAGTGAATTAGAGCGTAAAGAAATGGCAAGAATTCCATATGCATCAGTGGTTGGGAGTTTGAACTATATTCAGACATGTACACGACCAGATATCAGTTTTTCTGTTGGTATGTTGGGTCGGTATCAAAGTAATCCCGGAATGGACCACTTGAAAGCTGCAAAGAAAGTCCTCAGGTACTTGCAAGGCACCAAAGAGCACATGCTTACATATAGAAGATCTGATCATCTGGAGGTTGTCAGATATTCATATTCAGACTATGCCGGATGCGTCCATAGTAGGAAATTGACGTTTGGTTATTTGTTCCAATTAAGTGGAGGAGCGATATCATGGAAAAATGGAAAGCAGTTCATCATTGCTACTTCCACTATGGAGGCTGAATTCGTGGCATGCTTTGAGGCTACAATTCATGCATTGTGGCTGCGGAACTTTATAGAGAGGCCGCTGAGAATTTATTGTGACATTTTCGCAGCTGTCTTCTTTTTAAAGAATGACAAGTACTCAAAGGGTGCTAAGCACATGGAGTTAAAGTACTTGTCAGTTAAAGAAGAAGTACAGAAACGTAAAGTGTCTTTTGAGCATATTGCAACGGATATGATGGTAGCGGATCCGTTGACTAAGGGATTACCACCCAAGGCGTTCATTGGCCATGTAGAACGTATGGGTATTATAGATAAAGCCTTGCTGTTTTAGTTATGGTTGCTCATTATGGTTGTGACACTTTGAATTCACTTAAGGTTATGTTTCTGTTTATAAAAATGTTATCATTAAAAGGTGTACACATATGGTTTGTAGATAACATATTTTAGTTTCAGAATAAAAGTTATTCTCAATGTAAAGTTAGTTTGAGAATAAAAGTGTTTATTAAACATAAAAGAAGCTATATATATAAAATTAGTGTTGGTTGTTATACATGGAAGAGATCATGTCGATTGAATGACTTGTGACCGCCATAATCCAATCAAACTCTGATTTTATTGTTATAATTAAAAGACGAGCGAACTTGATATAAAAAGCGCGCATTTAAAGTTATTAAATCATCAAGTCGATTCATATGTCAAGTAGGAGAATGTAAGAACATTTTTTTAAGATGACATATGTGTCTATAGATTTAACTATCAAGGATCAAGTTCATATTAATTCTAACATAAAAGACATACTATGATTGATTAGTTTTGATTAAAAGTGTTAGAATTTGGGTTTATTGATGACCCTCTTCCTTACCTTATGATATTAAATCTTTCATTAAGGATATGATATATTAAAGGGATGTGTGTTCTAATTGTGATAGGTACATGTGTTTTATCTTATTATAGGATACATATAGTTAAGTGTGTCTTCTTATGAATGGTGCATGTATATTAATTGCCACATATTATGCATAAGAAGTCTAAGCTTAACATTTTTCCTCACATATGTCACTATTAGAGAAGGTTTAGATTACTATATAAGGGTTCATAATCATAAATTTTTTGGAACCAAAACAAGAACACACATCCATAAAACTAAAAGAAAAGATAGAAAGATTTAGATTTCCTCTCCATCAAAGGGATTATAAAAGAGAAAGGTTAAGGAAGAAGAAATCAATTCTTTCTCATAAAAAATACTAAACGAAAGCATGGATCAATGTAAGTATTTATTTTTATACATAAGAGTATTAGTGGTTGGATTAAATCAAATCTAGATGATCTTGGGATTAATTTCATGAACTGAAATTATTAAAGTCTATACTTACACTTATATGAGGTTTTAAGAATATAGCATTCTCTATAAAAAGGTTAACATTCTTTTTTGGTTATGTGACATTGTAATGATTTTAAAATTTAATTACGAGGACATCAGTCCCTAACCAACAATGCTTAAATATGAGTATTTAAATCTTCCTTTTTATATTGTATCATATCATTATTACTTATTCAAATTCCTCTGGTAAAATATGGATCAACCAGGGCAAAAATACTATAGATGTAAAATAAAAAAACTACATTGCTAAAAAATCTATCCTTGTTTACCAACTTTTACCTCTCATATTGGTAGAAACAAACCGGCTGCTTTCTTTTGTCTCGTATAGATCGCAACACAAGAAGCCAAGACAGTGAGATAATTGAAATGAATTTCCGGCGAAGAGCTCAGAAAAATGTCCCCTGTCAAAGATAGAAAATTTGATGGAATGGTTCTCTCCCCATCAGGGGAGGATGGTGGAATTGATCTTTCCACGAGAGAATACGAAGTTAGAATAGATCTATACAACACCGAGGAGTATGCTTAGGCTGTCATCTACCATGTTAAAATAAATGTAGATCCAGTCAACCACTTACATTCAAAGACATACCTGACAGTGCCTCGTATATTTTGACACATTGGTTTAAAACAAAAATTAGGGTTTGTTGAGTGAATATACCCAATTGACTAGATAATTAACAATATAACACTCAATAAATCAAAATTCAATATCTATCATCTAACAGATAAGATTATGAAAATTTTGTTCCTATAAACTATATGGCACCTACAATATATATTATCAAACATTGTTGTCTTATTCACTTACATTCAAAGATATACCTGACAGTGCCTCATTTAGACACATTGGTTTAAAACAAAAATTAGGGTTTGTTGATTTAATATACCTAATTGACTAGATAATTAACAATATAACACTCAATAATTCAAAATTCAATATCTCTCATCTAACAGATAAGATTATGATAATTTTATTCCTATAAACTATTGACGGCACCTACAATATTATCAACATTGTTGTATTATTCACTGTCCTCAAAATTTAATGCAGAGGACAAGGAGATATTCTATTGAGATTGCTAGTGGCCATAGTTTTTTTTTTTTTGTGAACATTCCTTTCATTAAAATAAAATAAAAATTCAATTACACGTGGGGAGCGAGAGAGTCAGAGCACTCTTTGCTAAACTAGCGGCCAAAATAAAACAAAAACTTTGTTTAAAAAAGATCTGATAAACGTTATTAACTTTCTTGGTTGCAGAAAAAAACTAATAAAAAATAGAGGTGAGTATCACGTAGCTGGGAACATGATGAAGCTACCTGCGGCTATAACTCTACCCATTATTAACTTATTTCATTATATTGATATCATTGTTTTCTCGATCAAAATTTAGGTAGAAGCCAATGGAGTTAAAGGATTTGTTGTGTTAACACTTGTTAAAGAAAAAATGTTAACAATGTTAATGTGTATGTTCTTTTGCAGACGCTTACAGATTAAAGCTTCAAACCTTGTTAGATGTTAAGTTGTGTTATTATTGGTGGTTACATAGTTAACTAGAAGGATCTGTTAACGAGATCATAACAACAATTTGTCCACCAATCAGCACTTTGCCGTGTTCGATATCAATGATATGACAGTATTTTACTGTGTTAGCAAATAACTGAAATGTGTAGTAACTGTATAAGGAAAATGTTACCAGGTAACAAACTACAATTTGGTGAAAAAACAATCATATATACGGTGGATCGAGTTTCATGGTCATTGGTGATAACTTTGGTGTTACCTCGCTAATTATTTTGTGATCGATAATAGCTCACTTAGTAACCAATCTATTTATCGACATCATTATATTACAGATGGTAACATAATACAAATATTTGCTAATATAAGAAATATAATAACTTGTTTAGACAATTAAGGGTGGATCAAAAGTTACGATGTGGTACCAATAGAGTTGCAACTCACCCTTGATCTGGCATTCATAGAGGATGATATGGATGTCAACGTGTTTCTAACTCAACCAGTCATGCCTAAAAACTTGTTGCGTTTCTTTTTCTTATATGGAGTCTTGCTGTGGACAGCTTGAATAGAAATGCAAAAATCAATGTTTACAGTTAATAACATATGCATTATATTATTGTATGTACCTATGTTAGCATATATATAATTGTCGTTAGTTACTATGGAACAAGGTTAATATATATGTACTCGTAGTTAACAATTACATCGAAAATGTTGACATGCTGTAAATTAACGATTAACGAGACAAGTTTAGCACATACTAAGTAATAAACAACAAATAACAGAATGTTGTTGACATAAGTATAAAATTAGGGCAAACCTGTTTCGTTTCTTGTTCTGGATAGAGATGAGATTCTCCATCACCTTTTTTATTTTCTCCCAAAAGGTTGGTCCAACGTACTCTAGACAGGCAGTACATACATGCTTCAAGTTAACGCCAATCTCTGGATAAGTTTAGCATCTACTAAGTACTAAATAACGAATGACATGAGTATATAAGTGGGGAAAATCTGCTGCATTTTTTATTCTGTATTGAAATAAAGTTCCACATCATATGTATGAATGTGTTATCTAGAAGGTTTGATAAGGCTGCTAGAGATAATATTTTTGACTATCATCCTGATAGTGAATACATGAAGCTAATGCATCTTTGTTTTGCGGATGACTTGATGGTTTTCGTAGATGGCAAGAAAGATTCGGTGGAGGGACTATTGGGAATATTTAATGAATTTGCTAATATGTCAGGCTTGTGTATTTGTATTGAGAAATTGATGTGAGTGCAGTGGGTAACACAAGTTTTACCCTAGATAAGGTGCAAGTGCACAGCAAATGCAGTAGTACCTAGGGATCGAATCCACAGAGATCTGTATGTTTAGGACTTCTAACTGATGCTAAAAACAATCGTAAACCTGATCTAATAAAAAGAGGTCTTGGTTTGTCACTAAATCTAATTATGCAGAGAATTAAAAAGCTGGAAATAAAAATCGATTGAAAACTATATGAAAATACGGCGCTGGGTTCAAGGTTCATCTTCAGGGTTCATGTTCTAAAGCACAAGGAATTTAGGCAAGGATTTTCTATGACTCTGAAACTAGGGTAGACACATGTAAGATTAGCCAACCCTCGTCACCCTAATAATCTAATCAATTGTTCATGACAATTAACTCTCACTCTCATGCCAGAACAAGATCGGATTCCATCTCGGCTTATGTATCCTCCGTAGGTAGCTTTTGTCTCCTATGACAGTGATGTTCATAAGATCCAGTTCAGACAACCCAGATACAACACTCTCGTGGCTCGGATTTAACCTAGGATCGGATTCTGGGTGATCAATCCAGAATTACTGCTTTGAGATTTGGATGAATGGGAGAATCATGATAAAAATCAAAATCCTTTTTCCTAAAAACCTAGATGTCATTCAAACATGGGATCCCTTTGGATTACCCTTTCACCCAGCAAGGTGACTACTCAGACATGGCTGAGGTAGACATCATCATCGGTTTAGAACTAAGAAGAAGAAAAGTAAAAGAAACAAAGTTTCAGAAAATCTTCTCTTATTGAAGACAGAGTGGCGATGGAGAGCTTCTATAAATGCATAAAAATAAAAGCTAAGACTACAAATGGGTTCTCTCTTAAAGAGAAGAAAGAGGCTCCCTTACAAAAGACCTAAAAATGAGTATTTATAGTGTTTCTCCAAGTCTTGGGCGTCTAGGGCTTGTAAATTGGGTGCAGGAAGTGTCTTGGACCTTAGTTGGGCTCCTGAGGTTCAGACATAGGTCCACCGGGGGTGAAACCTCTTGAGCCGCGGTGGGAAGAAGGCTGGCCGCGGGTGAAAGCACCTGTGCTTGACTGGACTTGTGTTGGTCGGCCTTCAGTGCATTGATGATATCTGGAGATCTACCTGTTGGATTGCTTTGATTCCAAGTGTGTTGGAAATCTGGCTATCTCCACTATAATTTCTCCAAATTTGGGGATGATCAGACGGTGAGAAGGTCTTCATAGGTTGCCAAACTTCTGATGGTCTGAATTTATCCAAAAATGTACTTTTGCTCCAAAATGCACTCCAAAGTCCCAAGTTTCCTGAAAAGCCTTTTAAAATTCCAAAACATAGAAAAAAATTATAAAACCTTTAAAACTGAGTGAAAACACTTGCATAAGATACTGAAAGGGATCCATAAAAGTGGTCAAAATCAGGTGTTATCAGAAATCCACCATTTACATGGCAGGCATAAAGATGATTACTAAGGCTGAGATATTGGAGAGTTTTTCATTCGCAGCACCAAAGACTGAGATCAGATTGTAGTTCATGATGCTACTCCCATGCATTAAAAATAAGCTTAGAAGAAAAAGTGTTAGGATTCGGCTTCAATAGCTAATGGAATCCTCATCGAACATATATAGGCCCTATCAAAAATCCCTTAAACCCAACAATAAAATTACACATATATGATTAGAGAAAGCAAAAACATTATATTGAAAACCTGAGTAGAAATCGATATGGTAAATGAATAAAAAAATGGTTCAAGAGATAGATCTCTATCTCCCTAGACATAAAACTAAGAAAAATGAAAGAAAATTAAAACTGCAAAAAGAGATTTTGTATATCGTCTAGGGTTCCTAAAACATGTATATATAGTGCTAAATTCATTTCTGGGCGTCACTTAGGGTTTCTCCAAATGAGGAAATCATTTTGGGTTTGAAAATTGGGTTCTAGACCAGACAGACCAATCTCCGCGGTCGAGAAAGACGGGACCGGTGCAAAATGGGTGTTGGCCGCAGGTAGGAATGCTTGCTGGCTAGTTTACGGGACATATTGCTCTTCGCGTAACTTTTGATTGAACCGTTGGATTGTCATTCTGTAAAGTGTGTTGGAAAGGTGGTTTTCCGTCTTTAAGGTCTCCAAATTTGAGCTGAATCTGACGGTGAGAAGGTCTTCAACTAGGGGGTGAACTTCTCACGGATTGACTCTGAGCTGAAATCTGGTCTTCTATCCATTTTATTAAGCTTTTGCCTAAGTTTCCTGAAAAGAGTCTTGAAACTACAAGTACTAGAAAAACGTAATAAAAACATTTGAAAGCAATAAAAACATAGAAAACGTATTTCAAAACGATCCATAAAAATGGTCAAAATACGGTGTTATCAATTCCCCCAGACTTAAACATTTGTTTGTCCTTAAGCAAAGCAGAGATCCAATCTTGTGAAGTGAAAACAAAAATAGGAAATGCACAAATCTCAGATACATGAACTCCTAAACTAGGACAATAGATCGTACATCAGCTCACAACTTAGTCTAGAAAATTCTCACCAAGACACAAAAGATACTAGTCCACTTTTTCCATCATGCAAAATTTAAACAATCTAAATCTCGATTCCAGTCAACTAGCTCTCTACAATCATAAAGTGCAAAAGTGAATTCTCATCAAATACATCATCCAGGGTAGACGGCATTTGGCATTTAAGGGCTGTTTAAGTGGTGGAGTTAAAGTGTTTCGGGTTACCTGATGAATCTGGAGGATGCAAGATATTATGCAAAACTGCAAGAGAGAGAGAGTGGACCTGTTGATGTCCACAATTTTCAGTCACTTCTCCTTGCCGAATGTTGTTGCATAATCCTTTGTCATTTGTTGTGAACAGCTGTTCCCCCAGACTTAGATCTTTTACGGGAATCAGAAAAATGATCTCCAAACCTCCATATAATCGAACTGTAGCTTGCCTCAAGGATGAAATCGATTCTCTTAGACTCTCTAAGGTTTTATTTCCTTTCATTTCGTTTTTTTTTTTGAAAGGGGAAATAACCTATTTTGAGAGAGAGAGTCTAAGGGATGAAAATGTACCAATGTTTGGGGATTTTTCGGAGGCATGCTGAGTTTTCTCCTTTTTTGAATCCTTCCAGTAAAGTTTCCGGCAGAATTGCAGTTCTTCGTCTTAGTGACTGAAAACTACATCGTCCCTCTTTCTCTGTCATTTTTGCACATATCTGCATATAAGACAATAGAAAACAAGAGTGCATGTAGTTCGAAAAAGGTTGGGTTAAGGTGGAAAACTAGCTAAAGATGAACTAACCATTCAAGATCAACAGAGAGTGATATAAAGGATAAAGGAGTCCTGAATGTATGATTTGTTTCCTTGGACTAATGCTTTAATGAGAAAATTATGTCCATGTTAAGTCTAAATAAAACATAGCTAGTGTATTCCTTCATCTTAATCGAAATCATTCAAATTTCTCTGGGGTAGTTCGTTTCAAATGTGCTTAGCTACCGCCTAGTCTTGTCCTAAATCATGAATGAGCATGTCACTAGGAACAGTCTAAAAGGACACATTCAACTATCATTGATTTATGTTCACCATTCTCTTTAAAAATGTATTTTTTTTCAAAACCGTTTTTGAAAAACTTTAAAGAAAATGAAAAAAGTGTAGATAATGCAAGACTCATGAAAGAAAAGTGGTTAAAAAAGAATGAAATCCTCCCCCAGACTTAAATCACACTGTCCTCAGTGTGAAAAAAGTCGAGATTGGATAAGAAAAATGCATAGATATATCGAAATAGGTAAGCCAAAGGGAACTTACCTGGATCCGGGATGCTGACGGAAATAAACCGGATCGATTCGGGAAGATGAGGGAAGGTGATAAATGGTGATGGGAGGTGGTGGGGAGTAGTGGATGAGGTGGAATGGATGAAAGTGGGTGGTTTGGGGTCGGGGGTCTTGTGAACGACCATTTCCCACGGTCCGGGTTCACGCGACCACGGGAAAGCAATGCCTGGCGGCGGTCAGGAATTCGGTGTCGCGATCGATGCTTCCTTTCCTGCAGTCCGAATGTATGCGATCGCGGGGACTTAAATTCGGCTTGTTTCCTGCTTCTCCTTGGTTCCTGCTGGGCCAAGCAGTCGGGAACCATCCTTCTTTTTTGGTTTTTTTTAAAAAAAAATTTTTGACTTTTTTATTTATTTATAAGAAACACCTGAAACTAAGAAAAAAAAAAGATCAATAGAAAAAAAAGAAAAATCCTAAAGAAAACAATACCTAAATGGATTGCCTCCCATTAAGCGGGTGGTGTGCGGTTGTCAAGTTTTTCGGCACCAGCTCCAGATGCCTTTTTTGTACTTCTATAGTTATTACAACGAAAATTTTTCTGGTTGAACCAAAGATAATGTAGTCTACTAGATTTGATCATCGTATAAGCATTCACAAGAAACTGCTGAAATAGTTTACCTGATCGATTGATTGTAGGAGCCTCACCATGTCTCTCCTAAAATTCTAAATGCAAAATACTGCCGCATTGTTACTGATTTATGTTTCGTATCAGAGGTCTCTCCATACCCAATTGGAATTTTTAAGTGAAAACCATCCTCTCCATCAGGCCCAGCCCTAGAGCACGAGCGAGGTAGGCAACAGCCTAGGGTATCTAATTTTTTGGGGGCATATTTTGGTTAAAATTTTCTTATAAAGAGTATATAAGTAAAAAAAAATTGTAGTCTTTTTTGTAAGATAATGATATTTATAGATGTTTTGGTAATGTTTATGGGCTTTTCTCTAAAAAATACTGATGAAGGATATATTTTTGAAAAATAATTATTTTCTTAAGGAAATTCTGTTTTAGAAAGAAAAAAAAATTCTAAACGTGTTATGACTTATTGAGACAGCTATGGTTGAAATTGAAACTAATTAAAAAACTATTTGCAGTCTACCATGTTACTAGAGTGATTGAATGAGCTAGTTTAGTTATTTGTTGCGACATATATGGTCGAAAAACTCGGCGATAAAAGTTTAATGAATAATTATGCAAGAAAAAAATAGAAAGAGAGTAATATTTCAACAACAAAATATTTGTTTTATTATTTTTTTATAAACTTATAAATTATTAATGGAGTTGAATTTTTTTTTAAAATCTAAAATTTATTTTCTTATTTTCTTATTTATTATTTTTTATGAAGAAAAAAATTTGAAATTTTTTTTTTAAAGGGCATATTTTAAAATTTCGACTAAAACATCTAAACTGATTAGTCCGGCACTGGTCTCCATATGGGAACATTAAAAGATACTGGAGAAGCAGGTATGCAAGATGTAATTCACTAATCCGTCTGTACTGGACTCAATAATTATGTCTCTAACTTCCATGTTGAAAATAAAGTCACCTGGTATCAAAGCTACAACTTCATCCGCAGTAGGAAGAATATGAGTTCTTCCATCCGCTCTTCCTTCAATCAATCTCAATCGTACTTGACCTCTTCTTTTTCAAAATATCCAACACAGTAAACTTAAACTTATCTGTCTCTGCTCCCATAGTCCTAAGAAGATTCAAAATTCGTTTAGAAAATTATAGTATGCACTTATCATGTCATTTAGATAGAGGAAACTAAATTAGTTTGAAAATAAATATTATACGTACTCATAAGCAGTTATTCTATTGTAAATTTCATTCATCGTGTCATAGATGTATAGTTGCAAAATTATGGGCATTTCACTAAGATTTGGAACCATATAAGCAATTGGATGATAATTCACTCCATTCAATTTAAAGACGTATGAACACGATCATTGTTAATCGTGTAGTCTATTCTTCCGCCTAATGACGTGAAATAGAACATCATGTAGTATGCTCTAATGAACTCACAAAAATGTTTACTAAATGTATCTCTTTTGCATAACAATTCTATTAGCTCCATTGGAGGATTTTTAAGTTGTATTCTTAATTTTCCTATCCACTCTCCATACCAAAATATGCTCCACAGTTTCCACACTCAAATGAGAGATCTCCATCATCGTAATATCCTGAATTTTATATTTTACATTGTAGTAATCAGTGTTATTGGATAAAAAAAAGTATTGTTACGCATTGACATTCCTAGTACTTACTATTAGGTTGAAGACCAATTTGAAATTCTGATGTTGATCCAATAACATTGGGAACGGTTGATTGAAAAATATTGTCCTCTACATCTGCAGTAAAATCTTCGTACGCCATTTGGTGAAGTTTCTCCTTCTTCGTAATTAAGATCATGACTTTCATCATAATCCCCATCTTCTTCATTGCTCTGAGCATTATATCGATTTTGGTAAGCTGGTATTTAAATTAGAATGTCAGTTTTACGTATGGGATAAAATTGAAAAATAAAAAACGAAATATGATTCATACCTTGGGGATGCTCCTTAATTAGATTCGATCATGTTGTTTGTTGTGGGAAACTGTTGGTATGAGGCTCAGTTCCATAAGTTTGTTTTCCCTTATCTTTTTTATTAAAGGAAAAATGAAAGCTCGCTACACGAACTATATTCCATCACATGGCCACACATGCAGACTATATTAATGCATCGCTAACTACACGAACTATATAATCTATATAACGACATGTATGAATTAACAAAAATTATGTGACTAACATCATAAATATATCGGGAGTTGATGGAACAGTATACCGGAGGAAGGATTCCGACATACTATAAATTCATATATCAAGAACTACACGACTATATAATTAATGTACCTAGAACTACACAATGTATAATTAGTGTATCCAAAACTACACGATGTATAATTAATTTATCTAGAACTACACGATAATGTTATATGTAGCTGAATACAACACCAATTGACAATGCTATACATAAACAATAATCTTGACATATAAACCACAAAAACAAAACTAAAAATTTGGACTAATTGTTACAAAAAATTTGGACTAAGTGACTACTGTTACAAAAAAATTTGGACTAATTGTTTTGGAAACTTTTTGTGATAATTTCCATATGAAACTGTACCAAAATTATTTAGTAAGAAAAACGTTACCATTTCGTCAGTGACGTAAAAATCTGTTGTAACTAATCATGGAAAAATTATTACAAAATATATAGTCAAAATTATACTGCCTTTGTTCCTTATTAATAGATTTTTAGAAAAAAAAACATATATATATATATATTAAGAATTTTTTAACTTGATTATTAAATGTATTATTTTATTGATTAGCAATTTTCTATAACTTTAAACTAATAGAATTTCAATAAATCCAATTATTTTTCTTGAAATTTCCAATTTATCATCATTAACTAACCTATTAGTTTTTTTCAAAACAATTTTTTTCTATAAAATCTATTAATAAGGACTATAGGGTTTCTAGTGATTTTACATTGGCTGCTTGAAATTCTGTGATTTCACTTTTTATTTGTGTTTGTTTAATTTGCTGTGTTTGTGATTGCTTTTATGCATTTCATCTAGAAAGCTCTCGGCATGTCTGTTAAATACCAGTGCTGAGTCATTTGTCCACCAAGTGTTTGTTGTGATTACTGAATAAGTTTCATCTGTTCATGAATCTATAAAGTGTTAAGACGTCTCGACTTTATTTACATTTTGAATTGGTGATTGTTGTAAGATCAGCTCTAATGTTTGTAAATGAGTCATTTGTTACTCTTTATGTATAGCATTGTCAAACTCGTATCAACTGATTTTTAGTTTTCTTTTTTGTGGTTTATATGTCAAGATTATTGTTTAGCATTGTCAATTCATGTTGTATTCAGCTACATATAATATTGTCGTGTAGTTATGGATACAGGAATTATACATCGTGTAGTTCTGGGTACATTAATTATACAGCGTGTAGTTCTAGGTATATTAATTATATAGTCGTGTAATTCTTAATACATAATTTTATAATGTGCCGGAATCCCTAATCTGATACACTGTTCTGTCAACTACTGATATATTTATGATGTTAGTCACATAATTTTTATTAATTCATACATGTTGTTATGTAGATCATATAGTTCGTGTAGTTAGCGATGCATTAATATAGTTTGCATGTGTAGCCATATGATGGAGTATAGTTTGTGTAGCTAGCTATCATTTTTCCTTTATTAAAAGATCCATTGTTTGAGATCTGGTTTGGTAACACATAACTGAGGATGATAATATTAGAGTAGTATTATCTAGAATTATTTAGAAATGCTGATGGAAGATTATAATTTACTTATATATTAGAGAACAAACCTTCAACATTTGTGACGTCTGACATAGGGCTTCTAGGATCATCTAGGTTATTTAAAACAAATAAATTGAGAAAACAACCTCTGAACTAATATTCATATGATATTACCCATACAAATTAACAAAAAAACCATTACGTTGTGTACCTGTTTGGTTTGTTAAATCGAACAATGTCTTGGTATTTTTTTTTATTTGTGTGGGGGATATTTGATGAGTTAACAATAGATGATAACTGATTGTTTTGCCTAGGTATACCGTGTGTTCATTATGAAAAGTAAAGAATGGTGTTAGTATGTATTATAAAAAATTGTAGCACTGATAACTTACTATGGTTGTGGTGCTCATATATAAAGAAAAATAATATAAAGAATAATAATCAGCTTGATATTAGATTACAATTTTGTAATGGAGGTGAATTTTTAGAGATCCTAGGTCGTCCACCTACAACATTAAGTTACGAAATCATTAAAATGATTTCAAAATGATGAAATAGTGGAAATTAGACTTTTCCTTGACATTTATAGAAAAACAGAGTACCACAAAAGAGTACTTACGTTTTCGAATAAATGGAGAATCGTCGTCAAGTTGAATGCATTGACTAATACTATCATCACTTTGTGTTTAAGTTGAAGATTGCCCAATTCTTCCACCTGATTATAGTTTATAAACATAAAATTTTTGTTGTATATATAGAAAACGAGTCTTATGAAACTGTGCTTACGTTTCAAGAGTTGGGGAGAGTTCTCCTTGTTTGATGAATTATTTCCAGAAGCTATTTTACAATTTTGGAGAAAACTAACTTTTCTGAAAAGTTTGTATGACTTTTTCAAATTTAAAAACATTCACTAACGAATATCTTATTTTCCAATTTAAAAAGATTTACAATTATTGATTTCTAAAATTTATGTTCTTTTTACAATTACGGTTGACTATATATAGAATGAATTAAATTAAGAATCTACCTTCCCTTGGTAGTATAAATTAAAGATTTTTGATTTTATTGGTAAATTTTATACAGAAGATAGCACAAAATCTGTAAATCAATTGCATAAATAATTCAAACATTCAAAATATTTAGAAAGTGAAGATAAACATTCCCACTATAAATACTCCATTTATTGTGCTATCTTGTTGTAGCCAAAACATTCATATACAACATTCAAGCCCGACAATGCGTAGGTATTGATATATCTGATAAATGAACAACTGTGTTATGAATTTTTTTATAAAATTAATTAAATGATTGACATGTTATTTTCATTTGAACTCCTTTATTGCTCATTTAAAGAAAAATATGAACATAAACATAATAAGAAAATGTTTAGGTGTAAACACGATATACATTACTTAATTTTAAATATGAATATAAGGAAAAGAAATTATTGTTATCATAAACTCTGCAGAGCCTAAGATATCCTGTACAAAAAAAAAATTAATGAATAGAGTTCAACCCAAAGACAATTATTTTGGAAATTTGTAATTACAAATACAAATCTTCAAAAAACTCGAGAAATGATTATCAGTTTGTATGGACTTCCTTCTTAGGCTGCTTGTTGCTTATCGATCTTTCACCTTCTCTTTCATCAATACCGTCAAGACTCTTCAGTTTCTTCTTAGATGCAGGAGTCAGGGAAGATCCAAAAGAAGTATTATCAATTTCCTCAGAACTCGTAAGCATCAACGATTGCTTCAATAGAACAAAGTTCTCTACAACTTAACAACTAATAATATTTAACAAAAGATAACAAATAGTCTATATGAAATAAATTATAGCTTTATACCTCTGACCGAGAATCCCACTCAGTCATAATGTCGTCATCTTGAGAACATAATTCAACTACATACGGAGACTGACTTCCTTTAGTATGTTCTTCTTTTACAGTTATTTTGAAAAGCATCCTAGGTGTGATTAGTTTACTAAAGCCATCAGGTAGTCCTCTTGGAGCAAACTGTGAAGAAGACTATGGTTTATATAATTTTGTCAAAATGTAAATGATTAATATTATTAATGTAGAAACAAACGAATAACCTCGTCGAATAGTTCCATCATCAACTCAGCAGAATGACCTAAACGTTTCTGAGCAGTCTCATCAAAAAACAGGAATTAGACATCCACGCCTGAATCATCAGTAACATATATGATTATATAATACCTACAATATTTGTTAGGGATTAGAAATGTGAGTACTTTGTCATATTTCAAAAATGATGATTTGATTGCAAGGATATATACCTTGGCACGACTACAGCGTAGACAAAAATATCACCACAATTTTTGCAACTGAAAAGAGGAATCAGCTTATAATATCTTTATCATCAGACAAGATACCATGCTCTAGAACTTTAGTGTTGCATGTTTTACAAGCTCAATAGTACTACAGCTTTGAAGTTTCAACGTCTTTGATTGTTACACAAGCTACAATATTACCTGACTGTAAAAAACAATTAAGTTTAATCATTGTTAGGGTGTATATAAATATTTAGCGCATTTTAGTTTTATCTCATACCACTTTAGTATCGTGAATTTCAGATAGTGTCCGTCTCTTATTCTTGACACCTACAAATTCTTCACGGTCAATCGCACTACCCCAAGAAGACGAATAAATCTGTTCAGCATGAACAATCATTTGATTATTTTTTGGCAACCTAAAAACCAGAATATTGTCTTTTAATAAATAAGAATATCTAAATTTATTCAAAGGACATGTAAAAACGTACCGTTCTTTCAATTCTTTGACAATCTGAAAGAGTGGACCAAACAAAATTTTTGTGGAGTTGAAAGAGTTTGAAATTAATATGTCACCTATAGTAAAAAAAACATAAATAACATATATGATATCAAGTTAGTGCTATATAAATTTGAAATTAAATTAAAATTTATCTAGTGATCTCACCTTTGTACTCTTTTATACAGACAAAACGCATTAGACAGACGACGATAGAATCCATATGTTTGTCAGTGTACTCAATGGTCTTCTTCCCATATTGTCCCTATAGTGTACATTTTAGTTGGACATCGTTTGAAAAAAGCATATCAGCGTTGTATGGTTTGAAAGATGTATGAATATTTGGAATGATATTAGAACTTACTTGGTGTCCCGTAGTGTTAACAATAATTTCTCGATGATCCAAATTCTTCCTAACAACGATACTCCCCACAATGACAATTTGTCCAAGAACATCTTCAGTAAGAATGTTTTCCATTTAATTATTAAAATTGTAAAAAATATTCTATTATACAAAATAAAAAAGTATACGTACTGATAAGAACGCTTTTGTCGACCTTGTCCTCCTTGATTGACTTAAAATCAGTCAAATATTTTTCACGAGAGATTGAAGGCAGTAATCTCCTTTGCACGAGTGGTTCTGCACAAAGAGATCTTGAATGGAAGTGGACCAGTCCTAAAATCACCATAGTACTCTTTTAATAAAAATGCATTAATCAAAAGTGATTTGCCTTCAATAAGAAGACCCTTATTTTTTTCAATCAGATCTTCATCAACTGTGTCGTGAATCCTAGTTACTGTCAAATAACAAAAATTTATAATAAATATAAAATATATTGAAAGCAAAAAAACCATATAATGGAATACATACCTCTTCATCGACCAAAATCATTTCTATTATAAACCCCGAGTGACTATTCTTCACTTTCCAAATAGAAAAAATATTAGCCCTAGCTTTCTGAATTTCACTAGATGGATCTAATTTTGCAAAAGGAACTATAGCAGCTGTACGTCTGCGTAAGATAGACATTTTGAGAAGAGAGCGGTTTAGTTGTAGGGTTTTGAAAGACATTATTTATAGAGGGGGAGTGAATTGCGGGAAAACCCTAAATTATAGATGTAGGCGGATTTATTATTATTTTTAAAATAGGATGGAAATGAGAAACAGAATATTCAGAATATGCGTAGAAGTAGGTATTGTTCCCCCATTATTTGACAAGAAAATTATTCTGAATGATTGCATTGCCAAATGTGACGTGTATATATTGAAATGAAATTTAGCTGATAAAAGAAGAATGTAGTAACCTAGAAGTATAATTTGTTACATTAATATCGGAAAATCTTACTAATTAATATGTAATCTTCCATATATTGGAAAACCCATGCTAGAAGGCAACAGTTTGAAACCATATTAATTTAAAAAATGTGTAGGAATGAGCCATATTCTTTTTAGATGTTTATCGGATAAAACTTTAGATATGGGTCTTTGGATGTTTTAAAGGATCCATGTGTTTATCTGTTTTAAATTATTAATGTAGTTAATATTTATTTAGAAAGAAAATTGATATTAATGCTTCGTCACGACTGATTCTTCAATCAGGTTTCTGCACTTCACCGACCTTGCCATGTCACATTTATGACATGGAATAAACATCATCATTGACGTGTCAAGAAGATCAAATCTGTCCAATCAAATTAAAACAAATCAGCCAAAATGCAAAAGTCTTCATTAAACTACATTGTCATTTAATATATAGGATTGAGATTGTGGGTTCAAAGTCAGCTTATGCATATTTTTGTTAAATAAATATCATAACTTTGATGATTTATACAGAGATATATACATGCTGTAAAATCTATAAATGGCTGTGGATTGTTTTATGTGTGACTTTAAAGTAACGAAATTGATTTTCATTTTATAAAGGTGAGAGTCAATCTTGCAAAAAGAAATAAGGGTGATGGGTTTAACTTTTTTTGGATTAAACCCTTTGAAAAAACTATTTTGTGCGATCAATCATCTTAATATCATGAGAGACAGAGTATACGTGTTACTATTAAATGATAATATTACCAAACAAAGATTCAGTCAACCACTTACATTTATATACAAATAAACCTGAAAGTGCATCATATATTTCGATACATTGTTTGAGAAAAAAATTATTAATAGAATTATCATAATATTTTCACATTTAAAGTTATTTTTTATTTTTTGTAGCTAGTATATAATATTTTATTATATAAAATAAATTCTCTAAACTTGGACGCGACATGTAAGATTTTTATAACTCATTAGATTATGACATTTGTCAAGATTAATTAAGATATCGACATGTGTCAATGTAATAATATAATCTTTCTATTCTTTATTATTTACTCAAAATAAGAAAAAATGAAATAAATATCTTTTAAAATGGAAATTATTTAATAAAAAAGTAAAGAAAGTAAAATAAAACAGAAACTACCATGAAAATTATGTTTTTGGAACCTTAACATTTATCTAAAGAGATTGTTTATCATATTTATGAATAATATGAAATAAATTATAGGGGGTGTTATTCAATCTTGGTTTTTAATAGAGTCTAAATCCATCCACAATCCATTGTTATTCAATAATTGATTTTGATTTCTCTTTCAAAATCAAATGTTATTGGTTCATGTATTTACAATCTCTTCATTAATAGAGTTTGAAATTCATTGTTATTTAATTAAAAAGTTGAATAAGTCAATTAAAATCTTATGTTATTCATGTTTAACAGATTTTTACAGCTGATTTTAAGTGAAAGATTTTAACTGAATTTGAACCTATTTTTATATGTTAAGATTTCACTTTCTGTAAGTTTTTGATTTAACTTTTTATTTTATTGTTATTTTAGGTTTATCAATGGTGAAACAAACAATTTATGAGGAAGATGACTCATATGTAGACATTATGTTATTAATGCTTGTGGGATCATTAACTACGTATGAGAATCAGATTAAACGTCCGATTCGGCGACAAATCACGAGAGAAGGGCATGATTATATACAAAAAGCTTTGAAAGAGAATCCTATTCATTTTCGGCAATTGTATCGTATGTATCCTGATGTGTTTGCAGATTTATGCTATCTTATCAGAACAAAAACAGGTTTAGAAAACACACGATATGTGTGTCGAAGAGATGCTTGCTACTTTCTTGTTGACAGTTGGCCAAAGTTCAAAATATTGTCACACGATTGACACTTTTAAGAGATCAAAGTTCACAGCAAGTACAAATTTTCATAAGGTTCTCAGAGCTTTGAACACGCTCGCACCAAGTTTGATGGCCAAGTCTACTCATACAGTACCTGAACAAATAAGCCAAAGCAGAAGATTTTATCCTTACTTCAAGGTAATTCTCTTTTTTGTTTAAATATTATTTCTACTAAATTTATATATTGATAACTTTAAATTAATTTAGGATTGTATTGGAGCTATTGATGGCACACACATTTATGCAATGGTAAAAGGTCATGAAAAAGCTAGTTATCGTAATCGAAAAGGATTCCTTTCGCAAAACGTACTAGCTACCTGTAACTTTGATCTAGAGTTCATGTATGTTTTAAGTGGATGGGAAGGTTCGGCTCACGACTCAAAAGTTCTACAAGATGCCTTAACAAGAAGAACTAATAGACTGCAAGTTCCGGAAGGTAATTTCTAATTCAGGTCTAACTAATATGATCATAAATGATGTAATATTTTGAATTTAAATGAGTTTTTATGTCTTTTGGTGTTTCAGGAAAATATTATTTAGCTGATTGTGGATTTGCAAATCGTCGTAATTTCTTAGCTCCATTACGAAGCACACGATATCATCTACAAGATTTTCAGGGTGAAGGACGTGATCCAGCAAATGAAAATGAACTATTCAACCTTCGTCATGCGTCTTTGAGAAACGTCATCGAGAGAATTTTTGGTATATTTAAATCTCGGTTCTTGATATTTAAATCTGCACCACCATTTTCTTTCAAGACCCAAGCAGAGATTGTTCTTGCGTGTGCGGGTTTACATAATTTTCTTCGTAAAAGGTGTCGGTCAGATGAGTTTTCTAGTGATGACGAAGAGGATGATGATGAAGAAACTGAAAATCATAATTCAGAAGAGAATGATGATGCAGGAAATGTTGAGTCCCAATATCAAGAAAGAGAATATGCAAGACAATGGAGGGCGACCATAGCTGCAGATATGTGGAGAGATGCTACTATTATTGGTAGCCAAAGATAATTTATTCATTAGCTTTTTATAAGGTTGACGTTTTTAGGATTTTTGTTTTGGTGGCTATTCTTTCAATGTGTCTCGACTCAAAAATACTTTCTTGAACCCTTTATGATTTCTTTTTAGAATTTTTTACTTCTTGTTTATTACTTGCTGTACAAATGTAGAGAACAATTTTGCAGATGAAGATGATCCACGTCTTGCCTGTTTAACAGAGAGAGAGAGAGATCAATTACCTACTAAGATTCCAGATAGGAATAGATCTTGCCGAGGCTATCTTAAGGAACAACCTATTGCAAAATGGTTCTCTACATTTGTCATGAACTTACTCCATCAAAGAAACGGATTTTTGATGATGGCTTACGGAGACCTGATGGTTGCATGGATGTTGGAGGAACCAAACCACCATTGATAGCTAAACTTTTGTGCCCTCCTTAGCATTAGCTTGAAGAACAGATGCATCTTTAGAGTTCTTGAGAGGCTTCACAGTTTGCAACGTGTTATCATTTGCATGACCCTTTTCATCAGAGACAGTTTCTGATTATCTTTAGTCATTTTGCTAGTGGCACAAGCTCGTGATGACTCTGATGGACGTTCACTGATCGAACCAGCAGATGGATATTCTAGGATCCAAAGGCTCTTTTCTTGTATACTTCAAGGTCTTGGACGATGTTGATTATAATTGAGTTTGTGTTATATAAAGTTAAGAGTCGTGTCTGTTAAGTTAGGGTGTGTTATTTCTTTAAGAGTCACAAGTAGAAAAGACACAACTCTTTGTTAAATCATGTCTGTTGTGTCGTGTCTGTTGTGTAACTACTTAAGATGTTGTAACCGTGATGTAAAAACCAAGTTTGAGATTCAATAAAGAGTCAGTTTCTGTTCTTACTTTGAACTCTGTTTTTATATCAAATTCTGTGTAGAAAACAGAGTGTTTTATCAGATATTTCTGATACTTAGAAAGTTCTTGTGTTTATTCAGAGAAGCACAAGTTTCTAACAGACGAAAGAGACACGTAATACAATCTTCAAGATAGAGTTGTGACTAACCCGCAGGTAATTTGGAATTCTTCCCTTGTTTGGCTTTGTTAATATCTATCTAGTGATGCACTGGTCATCGATGTTGTTGACAAGTGCCTGACTTTGCTGAGTCTGTTATGTGGCTTGGAAGTGGATGTACTAGTACCTATTGCACCACAGACTGTATCATATGTATCGTTGACAAATTATTAAAATATCATGGTAAGCCAGAACAAGTTATGACAAGCTTCTAATTCATAAAAACAATAGACGCAATTCGAGTTCGTTAACCACTAGAAGAAACCCGCTACTCTCACGTTGTCAGGTTAAACCCACTACTCAAGCTTTTACTTCTTGTTTATTACTTCTGTACATATCCACGTTAATTTGCTTACTTGGTTTCAAAAATAATATAAATGATACACATCATATAAATATTTAGAAGATTCTCATGATCATTAAAATATCATATATCACAAGTTTTTTTTCTATATCTTATTCTATCAACTCAATATTCATCTTTATCTAGATAAGTTCATGTTTATCTTTATATTAGCTTCATCTTTATCTTTAACAACGATCTCTCTCTATATATACACATTTCTCAAACATAGAGATCATCAAACTCAAGAAAACAAGGTTAGTGTATTATTTTACTATTTTCTTTTGTTACTAATGCATACATGTTTATTATTAATTGTTTCCAATAACACTAGCTCTCTCTACTTTGCTCAATCATTTTCGTTTTTATTTTGTTTTGAATCTGTGTTTTTTCATTCATGACTAGTTATCTTTAAACATCATCACCATGGGAGATTCAAAAAAAAAGAGAAAAGAAAAAGGTGATTACAATCCATGGACTCCAGATGAGACTAAGTTGTTAATACAACTTCTTGTGGGAAGGATCAACCACAATTGGCGTGATTCTAATGGTAGCATAAGCAAACTAACTATTGAGACGAAGCTTCTACCAGATCTCAACAAAGGTGTTTGTCGTCCAAAAGATTACAAACATTATCAAAGCAGAATGAAATATTTAAAACAACAATACCAAAGTTGTGTCGATCTTCAACGTTATTCTTCTGGTTTTGGCTGGGATCCTCAAACAAAAAGATTTACAGCATCTGATGAAGTTTGGGATAGTTATTTTAAAAGTAAGTCTCTCGTTCAAACAATATATTATCATACTACCTATTACACTTTATTAATATATTATTTTGTTTTTATAGGCTCATCCTAAGGATAAAAACCTACGTTATGAAACATTTGAATTTTTTGATGAGTTTCAAATAATATCTGGAGAAGGTGTTGCTACCGGGAAAAATGCAATTGGATTAGGTGATAGTACAGATGCACGTACAAACAAAGAAGAGTATGTGCATGGTATTGATGACTTATATGACTTAGAAAGAACAACTCATCGCCATGAGTCTCCAGAGCATTTTGTACCATTTGATTCCCAGAAAACTTCAGATTATCGTAGAGAGAAGTTTCAACCAAAGAAAAGAGCTAGATCTGAGAGAGGTACTTCCAAAAAAGATGAAAATTCAGTGATGGGGATTAGCAATCAAATCTTGAATTTAATACAGCAAAAAAAAGAAAGACAACAAAGAGAAGCGGAGAAAAATCAGAATAATGTTTGGGATGCTATAAAAGAAATTTTGGATTTAGAAGAACGTATATGTTACAAAGCACTTACCAAGATTTACCATTTGGGAATACAAGATGTTTTTGTTAGTATGTCAGTGGAAGAAAGGTTAGGATGGATTCTAACCAATATGGAGTGAATGTGGGTTTATTTTTTCTTAGGTTGCAATTTTTTTTTTATTGTGTTGGCTTTTTTTTCTTTGTTTTTTTTTCTTACGTTGTGGTTTTAGATTGATTTTTTTTTCTTTAATCTTTCCAAATCCAAAATTTATTGAGAATTCTATTCTATTAGATTTTAAATGATAGCATGTGACTTTCTAAATACACTGCTAAGTAATTTAAAATTTTAAACAACTCATATATATTAGATTCTAAATTAATTAAAAAAATTAAAATCTGATATAATCTAATCTAGTGGAGTTGATTTCAACATACAGATTGAATAACACCCCCCATAATTTCTTAACAAATATAAAACAATGATTATAAATAATTTTATGGAATTTTAATTTAGATTCTAATTATATAGATCATAATTATGTCTAAAGATTTATCTATTTTTCTATATATTACGCAGGGTCTGATAGTAATATAACCAACCAATTCTACCATAATCAATGAGCAATAATTTATCTATATATATATTATTATATTATATGTGAAGTCTTAATCTGATATATCGCGTTCACAGCGATTCTCGAAAAAAAATAATGACGTGTCTTATTATTATTCGTCTAATTCGCTTACGTCTCATTTTTACTTAAATCAAACCGAGAATTTTTACTTAAATCAAACCAAAAATCCCATTTCAAATATAGCGATTTTTTTAAAATGATTTCGAATAGTTTACCTGACCAAACGAATTCTGATTTTGTTTCGTTAATTACAACTAACCAACAGGTTTTCAATATAAGTTTTAATTATCGGTTTGATTTGGGTAAAACGGTTGAATTCAGAATAAGACATTTTCCTTGATAAAAATCCCATGTCGGTTTCACTTAAATCAAACCGAGAATCGGATTTAAAAATATACCGATATTTTTTAAAATGATTTCGAAAGGTTTACCTGACCAAACGAATTCTGATTTTGTTTCGTTAATTAAAACTAACCAACTGATTTTCAATATAAGTTTAATTATTGGTCTGATTTAGTAAAACAGTCGAATTTGGGATTAGCCCTTTTCTTTGATAAAAAACCCCACAAAATCAAAATATTCTGATATGGTTTAAATGTTTCAACTAACTAATCGGATTTCTGTATTAATTTGATTACTTAAATTTTGGTATAGCGTAATTCATTCACAATTAGATTTTGATATTTAACCTCATTCATTATTTGAAGAATAAAATTTGTTTGTTGTAAAAAGTTAGTTTAACTAAACTAAAACAAAAAGGTTAAATTTACAAAAAAATACAATTGGTAAAGCTATTACGCCCATATTCAAGATATAAAAGGATAATAGAGACACACACACATATATATATATATATAAGCATCTTCTTCCATGAAAGAGCAATTTATGCATATCAAAATAGTTAGATTGACAAACTGAATCAAATAAAAAAAAAATTACCAAAAAACGTTCTCTAATACTTCCATCTGAATATCTTAATTGTAAGTTAAAAAATTCAACAGATAAATATACCAAAAATTAAAAACCCTAATTCTTATTATCTTTATATAAAACCACTTTTCATAACTCCTAACCCTTTAATTCACGCAGCTACACATCACCAAACGCTTAAATAGGTCGTTCTCCAATTTTTTTTCCCTTTTGTGTGTTCTTCCTCTTGTGGAATCATGTTTAGGCCAAGCTTGACGCATGCATTAGTTCAATCACAAGGTAATTTTCTTAACACTTATCTTCTTTTAAAACGCACTGATTTATTACCTCATAAATGCAGCAATATACAAAATAGAGTTCCAGAAAAGAAGATTACCACATGCGCATATAATTCTTTTTCTCTTAATTTCTTAGTTCTTCGCGAGGAGATCGACAAGTTTATTAGTGCGATTCCTGATAAAGATGAAGATCCCCTTTTATACAAGATTGTTGGTGAGGTCATGTTACATGGACCATGTGGCACAAACAATCAGCGCAGTCCTTGTAAGGTAAATTGGAAAATGTTGAAAGTTCTTCCCTAAGGCCTTTAATCCTGAAATAACTATTGATGAAGCTGGTTACCCGAAATTATCGGAGGCAGAACGATGTTATTCCATACAATCAGGATCTATTGATTCGATTTTGAGCCCACATCAATGTCGAATGGTGCAACCAATCATGCTCTATTAAGTTCAAATACATAACCAAAGGTCCTGACTACATAAGAGTTGGAGTTAGTGAAAGCGATAAAAAATGAAATAAAAGAGGATTATAGTTGGAGGATAAAATGTTTTTTTTTAACTATTCTTTTAAATTTTTTTTCATTACAAACCAAACTTTTTATAGTTCTAGTAAATTTTTGTTAAAAGTAGTGAAAAAGAAAACAATCGAATAGGATATGGTAAATATGGAAACAAATACTGAGAACAAGACGAATGGTGGTCGTCTTGATAACCGGTCTAAATGTTTTGGCATAATCGAGACCACATTGTTGTGTATATCCCTTTGCAACAAGACGCGCTTTGTGGCAATCAATGGTTCCATCGGAGTGAAATTTGGTGATGAAGATCTATCGACATCCAACCAAATTCTGATGTAGCTGTGGAGGCACAAGATCCCATGTGTGATTAACAATTTGAGCATTGAATTTCTCTGAGGCAGCTTGACTCCATTTGGGATCTTTAAACGCTTGATTTATTGTCGTTGGTTCATTGATTTGTTTAGTCGGTCCTGCAACAGCAAGAGGAAACTTTTGTATTGGTTTTTGAATATTATTTTTGGCCCTAGTTTGCATTTTATGGACATTTTGGTTTGGTGGCTGAGTGAGTATGGAAGCAGAGGAAGTTAATTGAGAGGGGGTGGCTGATTCGAGATTCGTATGACTGGTTCGGTTTGAGATTGGCTGATTTTGTAGTGATGATGGCTGAGTTGTGGGATTCAACTCATTTTGTGTGAGAGCAGTTGGATCATTGGACATTGGGTTGTGCTGGGCTGTGGGTTGAGGCCCATTATGAATTGGAGCAGTGGGCTTAGAGTTTGAAGGTGAAGATGAAGACGAAGTAGCGTTAAAGGGAGATACCTGAGCATTCAGAGTGGCAATTGTTGGTGGTGGTGACGGCGGATGACGGTGATAGTGAAAGTCCAGATGTGGGGGTCCGTTGCGAGGTGGCAGAGGAGGCTTCTGAATCGGTACTGGTGTGATAGAAACAGATACTGGAGCAGAAGGCTCACATTCATTCTCCATAATTCGAGCCTTATCTGCTTCTCGAAATGAAAACTGAGTTTCATCAAATTGTACGTGGCGAGAGATGTAGATCCTTCATGTGGGTCGATGAAAGCAATAATAGGCGCTTTGAGTCAACGAATAGCCAAGAAACACGCAGAGAAAGGAGTGATCTGCAAGTTTATGAGCCGCATATGGTCTAAGCCATGGAAAACAGAGACAGCCAAAAGTCCGAAGCTTTTCATAGTTGGGCAGCTGATTGAAGAGCTTATGAAAAGGTGAGAGCATCGAGAGGACAGGAGTTGGCATACGATTAATGAGATACACCGAGGCAGCAAACGCATATGGCCAATATATTTTTGGAATCAACGCCTCAGATAGTGAGGCCCGTTTCTACTACATGCTGATGTATTCTTTTAGACAATCCATTGTGCTCAGTCATGTGAGGAGGCGTTGTGAGGTGGGAAATACCACTGTAAGCCAGATAATCTCGTAGAGCAACAAATTCCCCACCATTATCCGAGAAGAGAGTACCAACTCGAGTTGGAAACCAATTTTCAACAAGGTTCCTGAAGGCAATAAAGGTGTTTTTGACATCAGACTTGCGCTTCAGATGGAACAGCCAGGTCTACCAAGTAAAATGATCTATTATAATTACATAGTATTTTTAGTTATCAGTAGATAATATGGGTGAGGTCCATACATCTGTGTAGAAGTATTCAAGAGGACGATGAGACACTATTGAATTTTGAGAAAAAGGTAGCCGATGGCTTTTATTAATGAGGCAATCTGAGAAAGTGACAAGTTTGGTGTTTATCGAAGATGGTTGAATTGAGAAAGAAGAAACAATAATATTTAAAATAGAAGAGGATGGATGCCATAATCAGGAATGCCATTGTTGAAGAGTGGCTCTCGGTCCTGAAGCAGATAGAAATACCGTCACTTGAGATTTTGAAACTGGCCACTCATACAACTGGTCTCTAGTTTTCCCTTGGAGCAACGGGACCCCCGTACTGAGATCCTTCACCTAAAAGGATGCAGGAAAGAATTCCACAGAAACTCCATTAGTATTGCATAGTTTGTAGAAAAATATAAGATTCTTTTGAATGTCAGGAACACAAAAAATATTGTCTAATTTTAATGTTCGAAGATGAGAGGGAAGAGTGGTAGAACCATTGTGGGAAATATTCAGAGTTGAACCATCAGCAAGTAACACATCATCCCCTCCATTGTATGCCTGATGGAGAGAGAGATTGTTAAGATCAGAGGTGATGTGATGAGTTGCACCTGAGTCCAGCAGCCAGTTGTTAAAAGTGTATGGAGCATTGGCAACATGATTGGCTTGAGGTTTCCATGGTCTGAATGGAGTTTGTGGCATCTGATTTGCCGATGCCTGGAGTGACTGCAGTTGTGGACATCGACAGCAGAATGACCCTGAGTATTCCAGTATTGACACTTGCCAAGGTAAGGTCTTGGTGTGTGGGAATCACTGTGAGGCTGAAAATGCTGTGGCGACCAGTTGGTATTGTTGTTGGTGTTGTTGTAGTGAAGATTGTTGTTGGTTTGTGTGGAGTGGTTGTAGTTGCTGTTGGTGGAACCATAGTTCCGATTGTTGTTGTTGCTATTACGATGCTGAACATTATTTGCTGAGATCGGGAATTTATTGTTGTTGGCAGGTTCAGCAGAGCAGAGAAGGTGTGCTTCATGGTTGAATAAACGTTCGTGTCTTTGCCTTGGATCTGGTCCTTGACGGTCTTGTAGTCTTCAGGAAGGCCATCAAGAATGCGATCAATAGCATCTTCATGGTCATATGGCATGCCAAGAATTGCTAGTTGATCAATCTCCGTAGTAATACCTTGAATGTACTCATCAATGGTCTTTGTGCCCTTCGACGTGTTATTGAGTTGTGTCTGAAGTTGTGTGATATGACCGTGAGAAGGATTGGCATATATCAAAGTCAGCTTTGACCAGATCACAGAGGCAGTGGTACAGCGGGCAACAATAGGTTGAAGTGGTGAGGAAATGGTATCCAGCAGCGCATTAAAGATAAGTTTGTCTTGTCGATTCCATTTAATATAAGCTGGATTTTGATGTGGTGTGTGTCGAGGGTTGTCAAGTTTTACCCTAAATGAAATCAATAGCCGCAAGTGCACAGCTGATCGATTGTAGTACTTAGGGATCGAATCCACAGGGAAGGAGAATCTTTCCTGCAAAAGCCTTCGAAAGAAATATAAAGTAAGGAAGTCTAGAACCAGGCGAGTTTTGTGAGGGTTTTGGAGGTGTGTTTAAAACATAAAAACGAGTCTTAAAGAAAAAATACGGGAATTAAAATGACCTCATAACTAAACTTAACGAAAACGGGTAAAAATGAGAAACACGGCTAAACCTAATTGCTAAGTGAAAATGGATTGAAAGAGTAAAGAAACTAGACTAAAGCTTGGATAAAAATCGGTGTAAATCTATAAGAAAGAAAGCGCTGGGGTTCAGGGAAGTTTTCTCAGGGGTATGAACGATTCAAAACATTACTAGAGAGTAAATTTGATAAGATCTTAGCTTAAACTTTTCGAACTGGAGTCACGGACGTATGAATACGCCACTGTCGTGATCATAGACAATTATCTCTCTCAACCCTGACCAGTAGGTTTCCACTTTGGCCCTGGAAAAGAAGAGGTGCATTATGTTTAAGACTCGTCAGCATTCACAAATCGCCCATAGGTAGGTTTCCACTCCTATGTTTGTTTTGCTCTCCCAAACTAGATCTGACACCGGATGAACACTTTCGTGTCACCAAGCATCTGGATCAGATTGTAGTTCATGACGCTACTCTCATGCAGTAAAAACGAATTCAGAAGAAAAACTTCTAAGATTTGGCTCAATAGCTCATGGAATCCTCACCGAACATATATATCCCTATCGAAAATCCCTTAGACCCAACAATAAAACTACTCAGACATGATAAACGAAATCAAAAGCATAGTATTAAAAAGTAGTACAGAAACCAAAATTGAAAAAGAAAGAACAAGGGTTCAAGAGATAGATCTCTCTCTCCCTAAAACCTAAAAACAAAGCTGAAATTAAAATTTCTGTAAAGTATTTCGTCTCTCTTCTTCTCTTCTTAAAAACAAACTAAATGATATGTATTTATAGTCTCCAATACTCTCTAGTGTCTAGGGTTCCAGAATTGAGGCTGGGAAAATGATACGGGCTTCAGAAATGGGCCTTCAAACTCGGAGTTAGCTGGCCGCGGTCGGGAAATGCGTGACCGCAGGGAATGGGTGGCTGGCCGTGGTCAGGATGGTTGTGACCGCGGGGAATGGCCTGTTGGCCGCAGGTGGAAACGCTTGCCGACTGGTTTACGGGACATCTTGCTCTTCGCGTATCTTTTGATTGAACCGTTGGATTGCCAAACTGTAAATTTTGCTGGAAAGCTGATACTTCCATCTTTGAGATCTCCAAATTTGAGCTGGATCAGACGGTGAGAAAGCCTTCAATCGGGGGTGAACTTTTAACGGTTTGACTTTGAGCTGAAATCTGGTATTCTATCCATTTTGTTAAGCTTTTCCCTAAGTTACCTGAAAAGAGTCCTGTAACTACAAATACTAGAAATACATAATAAAAGTACTTGAAAGCAATTAAAAACATAGAAAAAGTATTTCAAAACGATCCATAAAAGTGGTCAAAATACGGTGTTATCAACTCCCTTAGACTTAAACCTTTGTTTGTCCTCAAACAAAGCAAAAGTCTAAACTGGTTAAGTGAAAACAAAAATAGGGAATGCACAAATCTCACAGACATGAACTCCTAAACTAGGACCAACGATCGTGCATCAATCCACAACTTAGTCTAGAAAATTCTCACAAATACACAAAAGATACTAGTCCACTTTTCCGTCATACAAAACTTAAACAATCTAAATCTTGATTCCAGTCAACTAGCTCTCTACATTCATTAAGTTCAATAGTGAGTTCTCATTAAAGACATCATCCAGAGTAGACAGCGTTTGGCCGGAGTTAAAGTGTTTTGGGTTACCTGATGAATCTAGAGGATGCAAGATAATATGCACAACCACAAGAGAGATAAGGACCTGTTGATGACCGCAATTTTCAGTCACTTCTTCTTGCCAAATGTTGTTGCATAATCCTTCCTCCTTTGTTGTAAACAGCTATTCCCCCAGACTTAAATTCTTTCCGGGAATCAGAAAATGGTCTCCAAAACTCCATAAAATCGAACTCTAGTTGCCTTGGGACTTAAAATTCGACATCTCTAGACTCGCTAAGGCTTTTATTTTCTTGCTTTTCTTATTTTCGATTTTTTTTTTTATTTTTTATTTTTATTTTATTTTATTTTTTAAACGAAAAGGAAATGCCTTTTAAAGAGAGAGAGACACTAGATGACGAGATTGTACCAAAATTTGAGATTTTCTTAGGCAAACTGAGCTTTCTCTTATGTTGAATCCTTCCGGGAACTTTTCCGGCAAATCGCAGGTCTCTCTGTCTTTGGTGACCGAAAACTGGGTCGTTCCTTCTTCTCTCTAATGTTTCTGCACTTACTGCATATAAGACAATAGAAAACAAGAACGCATGTGGTTTGAAAGATGATTGGTTAACGTGAGGAACTAGCTAAAGATGAACTAGCCATTCAGGATCAACAGAGAGTGGTAAAAAGGGTAAAGGAGTCCTGAATGTATGATTTGTTTCCTTGGTCTAATGCTTCAATGAGAGAATTAAGTCCAAAGTAAGTCCAAATAAAACTGAGCTAGTGTGTTCCTTCATCTAAATCAAAATCATTCAAATTCCTCTAGGGTACTTCGTTTCAAATGTGCTTAGGTACCGCCTAGTCTAGTCCTAAATCATGAATGAGCATGTCGCTAGGAACAGTCTAAAAGCACACAGTCAACTATCATTGATTCATGTTCACCATTCCCTTTAAAACGTATTTTGTTTTGAAAACCGATTTTGAAAAACTTTAAGGAAAATGCAAAAAGTGTAGATAATGCAAGACTCATGAAAGAAAAGTGGTTAGAAAGGGATGAAATCCTCCCCCAGACTTAAATCACACTGTCCTCAGTATGAAACAAGTCGATATTGGATGAGAAAAATGCATAGATAATTGAATTGGTATGGCCAAAGAGAACTTACTTGGATCTGGGATGCTGGTGGTGATGGACTGGATTCATTCGTACAAGTTTGGAAGGTAATAGGTGGTGATGAAGGTGGTGGGAAGTGATGAATGAGGTGGAGTGGGGATTGGTGAGGTGGAATGAGGTGAAGTGGGTGGTTTTGGAGTCGGGTTTCACCTCAACGACCATTTGCCGTGGTCAGAGGTCACGCGACCGCGGTAAAGCGGTGCTCGGCCGCGGTCGGAAAGATGCGGCCGCAGTCGAAGAGCTTTTTCCCGCGGTCAGAACGCCTGCGACCGCGGGAGCTTATATCGCGGCCTGTTTCCTGCTTCTCCTTGGTTCCTGCTGGGCCGAGCAGTCAAGGACCATTCTTCTTTTTGGTATTTTCGGGTTTTTTGATTTTTTTGGCTTTTTTTGTTTTATAAGAAATACCTGAAACTAAGAAAAGAAAAAGATCAATAGAAGAAGAAAGAACAATCCTAAAGAAAACAATACCTAAATGGGTTGCCTCTCATTAAGCGCTTTTGTTTTAAGTCGTTTAGCTCGACTTTGGTGTTGGACGTGACTTAGTACTTCAAGGACAATGTCTTGGGACAAGTCTTCTTTGCTTCTCCTTGTCTTTCCTTTTTATATCCCTTATAACGCCATTTCCAATTGGAAATTTTGCTCTCAGGTTTGAGATGGTAGCCTCCTCCAGAATCAAAAATCAGTCTTGGAACTTCTTTGAGGTATGAGTCTTCAACACCACTTGTGACAGGAGAACGTCTTAGATGCTTGTATGATGAGGTGAATAAGGTCTCTCTCACTTCATGACATTGAACCATGTTGCAAGATACAAGGACAGATGATTCTTTATGATCTGAAGGGGTGGAGATGGTTAAGCATCCAAGGTGAGGACAGTTTGCTTGAAGAGGTGTCGCCATGGCTTGAACTGTTGGAGAATTGGTAAAAAGAGTATTGGCCGCGGGTGGAAGTTTCGCGACCGCGGTGAAAGGTGGTTTGGCTGCCGGTGCAAGTGTCGCGACCGCGGAGAAACATTGGTTGGCCGCTGGTAACGCACTCGCGACCGGGGTGCCAAATGTCTGAGGAGAGACGTCCAGATCCTCTTGCTTCTTGTCTCCAATTCTTTTTCCTTGTGGAGACTCTTCAGAAAAGAGTCTTGAGAGCCATTTAAGCTTCACTCTTGCATCAATTAAGTCTCCATCACCTCTCATATGAGCATTAGTTGAAGGTGTACATAAGGGAGTACCTTTGTTCGTCAAGCTTGTAAATCCGGCGTTTTCTTTGGGTGCTCTTCTTTCTAGAACGTATCCAACATCTTTTGTAGTTCCTCCAGGGTCAAATATTGGATTATCTACGCCGCCTATTGTCAGACAATGAGAGTTCCTTGTAGGAATTGCCGGATGTGAGGTTTTCTTGTTAATCTTTGTGAAACTCATACATTGATTCGGGTTGTCGATGGGTATTTCATCAGATGCCAGGAACGAAGTACCAAATATCAAAGGTTTTGTTCCATCCTTTCTCATCTCCATAACATGGAAATTAGTAGAAACAATACAAACTTCCCCTTGAAAAGGCAATTCGGGTTTGAAACCGAGTGGAGCTGCACCAGAAAAACCTTCATAGTGAATGTAAATCTTAAAAGGATGAAAAATCGAAATACCTATATTCTCTGCAATGGTCTTTAGTATGAGATTCACATCAGGTCCAGTATCACAAGGAGAATCACGAAATTTCACTCGCTTGATCGAGAATGGGGCATCAAACTTCTCAGGATCCTTCGTCTTAGAAAGCGCCTCCAATGGTGGTTTTGATGACACCATTAGTGTCTCATCTTTCACGTGGTCTGTCTCACAGTCAAGATGGTGAGGAGCTGAAGGAGAAAAAGGCTTTGGTTCATCAAGAGGAAGTGACTTATTATCTTGTTTGTAATCTCCAAAACACCTGAACGAATCAGTAGAGACGAGATCATCACTCGGGTTAGAAACAGGTTCTCCTTTTTCTTGATGACTGGCTTCCATGACGTGATGATCCAAAGGAATTTCATTTGATGGCCTCTTTCTAACGAACTTGATGGAGGTCCATCTACTTCACAAGCTACCCAATACCCGTCATCCATAGATTCATTGAGCTCCTGAAGCATATCATCAATCTCGGTTTGTAAGATAGACGACATATCTTCATCAAAGAGAGGATCATGGATATCTCTGTGGGCATTGTAAGTTGAATAAGGGTCGTGGTCCCAGTAGAATCCTTGTTCCTCTAAAACTTCGCGAATTGATTTGTTGTGGCTGTGAAGTCCTCTTGTGTGGTGGTTCGAAATTGAATTCCAATCCATTGAGAGATCACAAATGTATTGTGCTTCTCGGCGTCGAGTGGCTTGAGGAGTGTTGTAAAAACCTCCCTCATAGTAGTAATTTCGTTTCATATGGTTCATTGCTTCATAACCTGAAACAAGAAGAACCAAAAACGAAAATAAGTAGAAAAGGTGTTCTAGAGTCGATTTACCAACCTTTCTTAGGGTTTTGCGGAAAAGAAAAAGCGTGCCATCCCCGGAAACGGCACTAAAAATTTGATGTGGTGTGTGTCGAGGATAGTCAAGTTTTACCCTAAATGAAATCAATAGCCGCAAGTGCACAACTGATCGATTGTAGTACTTAGGGATCGAATCCACAGGGAAGGAGGATCTTTCCTACAAAAGCCTTCGAAAGAAATATAAAGTAAGGAAGTCTAGAACCAGGCGAGTTTTTTGAGGGTTTTGGTGGTGTGTTTAAAACGTAAAAACGAATCTTAAAGAGAAAATACGGGAATTAAAATGACCTAATAACTAAACTTAACGAAAACGGATAAAAACGAGAAAACGGCTAAACCTAATTGCTAAGTGAAAATCGATTGAAAGAGTAAAGAAACTAGACTAAACCTTGAATGAAAATCAGTGTAGATCTATAAGAAAGAAAGCGCGGGGGTTCAGGGAAGTTTTTTCAGGGGTATGAACGATTCAAAACATTGATAGAGAGTAAATTTGATAAGATTTTAGCTTAAACTTTTCGAACTGGAGACACGGACGTATGAATATGCTACTGTCGTGATCATAGACAACTATCTCTCTCAACCCTGGCAAGTAGGTTTCCACTCTGGCCCTGGAAAAGAAGAGGTGCATTATGTTTAAGACTCGTCAGCATTCACAAATCGCCCATAGGTAGGTTTCCACTCCTATGTTTGTTTTGCTCTACCAAACTAGATCTGAAACCGGATGAACACTTTCGTGTCACTAAGAATATGGATCAGATTGTAGTTCATGACGCTAGCTCATGCAGTAAAAACGAATTCAGAAGAAAAAGTTCTAAGATTCGGCTCAATAGTTCATGGAATCCTCACCGAACATATATATCCCCATCGAAAATCCCTTAGACCCAACAATAAAACTACTCAGACATGATAAACGAAATCAAAAACATAGTATTAAAACGTAGTACAGAAACCGAAATTGAAAAAGAAAGAACAAGGGTTCAAGAGATAGATCCCTCTCTCCCTAAAACCTAAAAACAAAGCTGAAAGTAAAATTTCTGTAAATTATTTCGTCTCTCTTCTTCTCTTCTTAAAAAAACCTAAATGATATGTATTTATAGTCTCCAATACTGGTGTTTAGGGTTCCGGAATTGAGGCTGGGAAAATGATACGGGCTTCAGAAATGGGTCTTCAAACTCGGAGTTAGCTGGACGCGGTCAGGAAGTGCGTGACCGCGGGGAATGGGTGGCTGGCCGCGGTCGGGATGGTTGTGACCGCGGGGAATGGCCTGTTGGCCGCGGGTGAAAACGCTTGCCGACTGGTTTACGAGACATCTTGTTCTTCGAGTATCTTTTGATTGAACCGTTGGATTGCCAAGCTGTAAAGTGTGCTGGAAAGCTGATACTTCCATCTTTGAGATCTCCAAATTTGAGCTGGATCAGACGGTGAGAAGGCTTTCAATCGGGGGGGGGGGGTGAACTTCTGACGGTTTGACTCTTAGCTGAAATCTGGTATTCTATCCATTTTGTTAAGCTTTTCCCTTAGTTACCTGAAAAGAGTCTTGGAACTACAAATACTAGAAAAACGTAATAAAAGTACTTGAAAGCAATTAAAAACATAAAAAAAGTATTTCAAAACGATCCATAAAAGTGGTCAAAATACGGTGTTATCAGATTTGATGTTGTTATTTGATTTGCAGTGATTGTTTGTACAAGAACGTCAGAGGTTCTGTCAAGATGATGAGAGAGTACGTACCCATCTAGAAAGGAACGAACTTGAAGGCTCCACATAAGGTAATTGACACTGGTGAATTTTTAGACATGGGACATAGTAACGTTGAGAATGTATTCTGAGTTTAGAGGGATTTGAGCTGTAGCAGCTGGTGTGTGATTTCTGCCATTGGAGACGGTGTTGGGGTCGGTTTCACCCCAAGCGGATAGAACCATCTTCATGATGACTAAGTGTTCAGGGGAGCCGAGCTATAGCGAAGAAGTACGAGAGTGAGCCAGATCCATAGAAGAAATGAGAGGATGGGCTGAGCCATCCCGTAACTTTGGGTGTAGCTTGGGCCGAGCCGTGAGAGGAAGAATAAGTGGGCTGAGCTGCAGAGAATAAAAGTGGGCCGAGCTATGGAGAAGAATAAGCGGGCCGAGCTGCGTCCTTTTGTGTTGGGCCGAGCTAATCTCCTTTGTATTGGGCTGAGCCGATTATTTTGCTATGGGCCGAATCAAGGTCGAGGAGGATGAAGCCCACAGAAAAACTCTAGGCGAAATACAAAGGTGGCGGCCGCACAAAATGATAAGGAAATATTCCTTAAATCTCTCCGATAAAAACCTTCTTTTGGTCTTACTGTTCTTGCGATAAACCCTAGAAATTTCAGATCTCTTAAGTTTTTCTTAACAAATTTTTGGTTGTGCGAGTTTTGGGACACACAATTTGGCGCCG
The DNA here is from genome assembly GCF_000478725.1 of Eutrema salsugineum. Lineage (NCBI taxonomy): Eukaryota > Viridiplantae > Streptophyta > Magnoliopsida > Brassicales > Brassicaceae > Eutrema > Eutrema salsugineum. Next base: position 10,832,775 of record NW_006256414.1, on the reverse strand, counting down.
TCTGTGGGGACTCGAAATTTTCTTACTCAATATTGTCAAGAGCTAGAAATCTGAAGAACATGGCAACCGACGCACCCGGAGACGACAACAACAACAACTGCGTGGAGAAGGACGCTCCACCATCAAGCAAGACAACGACGACCACCGAAGCCCAAGAGGATGCGAAACATGATGGCCACGTCGATGAAAAAAATCGACAAGCAGGACAAGAGGAACGAGGTGATTATGGAGAGACTTGACGCAATGACGGTCGAAAGACGGCACCCAACTTAGAGAGCCAGGATCTCTGATCCGATAGATGGAGTTAGGAGACGCTTCGATTTCTCAACACCTGCAGATGCTTCAGGTAGCGGCATAAGAAATCCCATGGCTCCGCCAATGTTTCGTCCCATCAACTAACAAATTCCCGCAGCTAACCGAATCAACAAGACCAAACCGCCCCCGATTCGTCGGAATTCAAGGCGACGAGGCGATGAAAAGGAGAACGACGTGATCGATGTGGACGCTCGGCTCGGCGGATTAGTCAAGAAGAGCTCGCCTCAGCACTAAATGGCATTCAGGCTGACAAAGTCACCGACCCGGTTTGCGACAACAACCCAACTGAGGAAAAGGAAAATCTCCAATGAGTCGAGCAGGCAGAGTACGGAGATGACCTCGCCAGCCTAGGAGAACGACCCGTGCGTAGACCCTCGAGATTGAAGACTTGCGAGCCTCAATGGCTCGGACAGTGGCCGAGATATGCGCCATGAAATCTCAAGTGCATAACGCGAAAAGTGCCGTGCCAGAGATTGATCGAAAGCTTGAGGAAACCCAAAGAACCCCATTCACAACAAGAATCACGGAGGCTAGGATTCCCAAACCTGGAAAAGTCAGAATCTCATTCTATGAAGGCACTACCAACCCGAAAGCGTATATCACAGCGTTTCGTATAGCGATGGGACAAGCCTTCACAAAGAACGCTGTCAATCTGACCGAGCAGGAGAAAGACGCCGGTTATTGTCTGATATTCGTAGAGCATCTCAAGGGAGCTGAACTGAAATGGTTTCAAGGCAGGAGCGCAACTCGATCAGCAGCTTCCAACAACTCTCCGTTTTGTTCCTCAAGCAGTATTCGATGTTTATGGATCGAGGAACTTCCGACGCTGACCTATGGACACTATCCCAAGGATCAAACGAGCCGCTTCAGGACTACATGGAATAAGCGACAAGGCTGCACTCGAGGCCTTGAAGCGATCCTTGTGGTACAAATCCAAATTTCGATGGGAAATGACACTCAACACGCCGCAAACAATTCAGGATGCCTTACATCGGTCGTCAGACTTTGTCGTCAATAAAGAAGAAATGAAAAATCTGGACGAGCAGTACGAAGCGACGAAAACAGCGATCCGGAGCTCAATCCTGATGCGCTCTTCGAAGAAAGGCAATCCCTCGAACAACACGACGACGCAGAGCTCCGAGGAACCAAGAAGCGGAGGCGCCCACAACTACCAAGTAGGCACTGGACGCGGAAGGAGAGAGCCGCGTAGCAACACTTGGGTAAGGAGGCCCACTAAATACGATGAAAAGGCGTTCTGCAAGTATCATGAAACCTATGGGCACTCAACAGCGCAATGTCAAACCCTATGAGCAAAACTCGCAGCTAAAATGGCAGCAGGAGAGCTCCAGAGCGTGGTGAATCTTAAAGACCTCGCCCATGCCGAGCCGAAAAAGGGAACCGAGCCAAACAGCGCGGCAGAACCCACAAATCCGTCCCGACGAGGGGACAATACCAAACGTGACAGGAGAAGCGAACCGGAAGAGCGATCCGAGCAGAAGCAAAGGATTAACATGATTATGGGTGGATCCCAATATTACCAAGACACGGTGTCCTCTATCAAAGCCTATCAGCGTCGAGGCGAAGCGAAGGAGAATTGGACTGAACCTACCGATCCCCCGAACACGGTAATCTCTTTTGCCATTGCCGAGGAAGAAACGGCAGGGATAGATAAACCACAAACTGATCCTTTGGTGATCGAACTAACGATCAGAGACCATGACGTAGCAAGAGTACTCATCGACACCGGGAGCTCGTTAGATGCTATCTTTCGAGAGAAAATCAGAAGGGTGGGAATCGACATCTCCGAGGTGACGGCTGTCCCTAAGCCTCTAACCGGATTTTCAGGAGAAACAACAATGACTATGGGAACAATCAGACTTCCCATGGTGGCTGGTGGAGTCACTAAGATCGTCAAATTCTCGGTCACCGACCACCCAGCGATAAACAACGTGATCATGGAGACTCCATGGATAAATGCAATGAGAGCAATCCCTTCCACCTATCACCTCTGCATCAAGTTCCCAACTCCAGAAGACATCAAAATGATTTGGGGAAATCAGAAGGAGTCGCGAATGTGTTTCCTGACAGAGCAAATATTGAGGAACCCTGTCACCGATGCACACGCAGATGTGGATCGCAAGAAGCTGAAGACAGATCAAGAGCCCGCAAACGAGCTCTCCAAAATCTTATAGCAATTATAGATCGCGGAGAGTTGCAAAACACGCACCGAGCCAGTATGTGATGCGGTGGACATGGTGTGTATAGACAAAGCGCATCCAGAGAGGCGCGTCGAGATCGGAGCCAAGCTGGGAGAACCTCTGAAGAACAAACTCGTCTCCTTCCTCAAGGAGAATATCAACACTTTTGCCTGGATCGCGGAAGATATGCCGGGCATAAGCATCGACGTGACTTGTCACGAGCTAAACGTAGACCTGATCTTCAAACCAATCAAGTAGAAAAAGAGGAAGCTCGGCCCCGAACGAGCTAAAGCTGTCAACGACGAGGTATAAAGACTGCTCAAAGTAGAATCGATCGCCAAGGCAAAATATCCGGATTGGCTCGCAAACTCGGTGGTAGTGAAGAAGAAAAATGGCAAGTGCCAATTCTCCGTAGACTTCACAGATCTCAATAAGGCGTGTCCAAAAGACATTTTCCCTCTACCGCATATTGACCGACTAGTCGAAGCTACAGTAGGAAACAGGTTGTTGACATTCATGGACGAGTTTTCAGGTTACAACCAAATACTGATGCATCCTGACGACAGAGAGAAAACGGCGTTTATAACCGACCGCTGAATATACTGCTATAAAGTCATGCCATTCGGACACAAAATGCTGGGGCAACGTATCAACGGCTCGTCAATAAGATGTTCGCAGATCAGCTCGGAAAAACCATGGAGGTATACATCGACGGTATGCTGGTCAAATCGCTCGAAGAAAAAGACCATATTGTGTATATACGGGAATGCTTCAAGAAACTGAACAAACACAATATGAAACTAAACCCAGCAAAATGTAGATTTGCGGTCTCCTCGGGAGAGTTCCTCGGCTATTTGGTAACACACCGATGCATTGAAGCAAACCCCAAGCAGATCAAGGCGTTAATCAAAATGTCCTCTCCAAGAACAAAGCGAGAAGTTCAAAGGCTCACGGGAAGAGTCGCTGCGCTAAACCAATTCATCTCGCGATCTACCGACAAATGTCTCCCTTTCTATGATATCCTCCGAGGAAATAAGAAGTTCGAGTGGGAGGAGCGATGCGAAGCAGCTTTCCAGGAGCTGAAGAACTATTTTGCAAGCCCGCTGGTCTTGGCGAAACCAGTAGAAAGAGAGCCTCTCTTCCTCTACATCGCTGTATCCGCTACGGCTGTAAGCAGAGTGTTAATAAGAGAGGAGCGGTCCATTGACCGATGCTAAGACTCGTTACCCACAGATTGAGAATGTCGTTCTAGCCGTCGTAGTGTCGGCTCGCAAGCTGTGCCCTTATTTTCAATCACATTCGATTATTGTGCTCGCAACCCTTCCACTGTGCTCGATCCTGCACAGCCAAAGCCAATCTAGGGGACTAAAATAATGGGCCATCAAGTTAAGCGAGTACGATATCGAGTATCGGAATAGATCGTCTGCGAAATCCCAGGTGCTCGCAGATTTCCACGTTGAACTCCCAGCCGAGGCAACAACCGAGCCGACTCGAAGTTTGGACACTGCATGTCGACGGCTCGTCATCAAAACATGGCTCCGGAATAGGAATCGCCTCACCTCTCCAACCGGAGAGATCTTGGAGCAGTCCTTCCGCCTGAATTTCTACGCCTCGATAAACGAAGCAGAGTACGAAGCATTGATCGCTGTCCTACGACTAGCATAAGGAATCACAGTTCGGAAAATAAGAGCCTTTTGCGACTCACAACTCGTAGGGAACAGAGAGTACGAGGCGAAAGATGGAAGAATGGGAGCTTACCTCAGAGTATTCCAAGACTTGGTACAAAAGTTCGACGAGTTCGAGCTCACGCGAATATCCCGAGGTGAAAACACCTCGGCTGACGCCTTAGCAGCGCTCGCCTCGACCTCAGACCCGGATCTCCGACAAACTATCCTGGTCGAATTCATCGAACGACCGAGTATAGAGGAAGTAGAAGGAGTTCCGTTAGTCAACCCCTCGGAGGAAAAACCAGATAACGGCGAAGCGATTGCAATGGAAGAAGACGCCTCATCAGCCGAGCTGGAGTATGGCTGCAACAAGGAATGGCTCGGAGCAATTCGAGTCTACATCCCCGACGGAGAAGTTCCACCCAACAAGTGGTAGGCTCGCAAATTAAAGGCTTAAGCTGCACGATACGTCTTTGTCGATGGTGAGGTCTTCAAGTGGAGGTTTTCAGGACAACTAATGACGTGTGTCGAAGGACCCGAAGCAAGAAAATAATGCACGAGGTGCATAGCGGAGCATGCGGTAATCACTTTAGCGAATGGTCGCTAGCGATCAAGATAAAACGGCACGGCTACTCCTGGCCTACGATGGTCAAGTACTGCGAGAAGTTCACTACGAAGTGCGAGAAATGTCAACGACACGCGCCTACTATCCATCAACCAACCGAGCTGCTGTCGTCAATTTTGTGGCCTTATCCTTTCATGAGATAGTCGATGGTCGTCGAGCCTCTACATCGATCAAAGCAGAAGCGTTTTCTGCTCGTCCTTCAGACTACTTCTCCAAATGGGTTGAGGCTGACTCATACGCAAGTATAAAGGACGCCCAGGTCGAACACTTCGTCTGGAAAAATATCATTTACCGACACGGGGTTCCCTACGAGATAATCACCGACAACGGATCTCAGTTTATCTCAACTCGCTTCGAAGCTTTCTGCGAGAAGTGGAAAATTGCCTGAGCAAATCCACGACAAGGTATCCCCAAGAAAATGGATAAGCTGAAGCAGCAAACAAAACAGTACTAGACAGCCTGAAAAAGAGGCTCGACATCAAGAAGGGACGATGGACAAACGAATTCGAAGGAGTCCTTTGGTCGCATCGAACGACTCCACGCCAAACCACCGGAGAAACCCCATTTGCCCTCGTGTATGGAACAGAATGTGTGATCTCTCCCGAGGTGGATTTCCCTGGAATTCGACGAAGACTTTTGCCAGGACAGGAAGGTTTGAATCACCTGATGATGCTGGCTGAGCTCGACTTAATCAACGAAAGGCGCGAACAGGCCTTAATCCGAGTCCAGAACTACCAACAAGCAACAGCGATGTACTACAACAAAAATGTCCGAAGTTAAAGGTTTAAAGATGGAGAGCTTGTCCTTAGAAAGGTTTTCCAAAACACTGCCGAGAGGAATGCAGGGAAGCTTGGAGCAATTGGGAAGGCCCCTACAAGATCATGAAAGTAGTTCGTCCAGGAGTCTATGAACTCGCGACAATGGCTGACGAAGCAATTCGAAGATCGTGGAACGCAATGCACATGAAGAAGTATTATCACTAAGGATACATCATGACCAACATGAACTACGGAACGGCTTGATCCCTTCAAAGGGTACGTAGGCAGCCTGTGACGAGTTCAGCTGTCCCCCCTCCTAAAAAGGGGGGAGTGGATACGTATACACTTAAACCATTTTTAAGTTTTAGCTCATCAAGTCAACTAGCTTTTGGTTTATTTTCACTTCGGCTAGTTTTTTATTTGACAAATTTGACGTTAGCTAGATGCTTATTTGTCACTGCATTCACTTCAACTAGTTTTTCATTCATTTGATTTCACTCTGGCTAGTCGTTTATTCGCTTGCTTTACGACGTTTAGACTTTAACTTGCCCTTGCATTTGCCTTGACAAAATTTCTGATCGCTACCATTTTACTTCGGTACCCAAACACTGAACACCTCGTCTCGTTGCTGGGCACAACGAGACAACAATCACAAAGTTCTCTAAATGGACTTTTACCACATTTCCTAGGACGAGGGTGCAAGTTACATCCTCTATGGATAAAAATTAAGGGCGCTATACGAAATTCAGACCAAAAACGTATCGGTCGCCATAGTACATTCACCCTCTCGGGAACGCCGGTCTATAGCCACACTCTAACACTATCGGTCCAGATTTTAATCCAAGTCCAACACGCCAATTAGTAAAAACCAAGCCGATTTAAACACCTCGTCATACCTTATGACTCAGCGCCTCGGCATAAACAGTCAACACCATAAATAACATCGGTCCTCTTCTCGAAAATCAAGAACATACCTCCCAGCTCGGGAACGCTGCTCCTTAGACATTTTATAACTTAAAAAGGATCCACTTGATACCTAGAGTATCAAAACAAGCTGTTTTATTCGAGACACTCTATCAATTTCTTAGAACAGATCGGCCAGGAAAGGAAACAAAAGCATCCCTGGCTCGGCTTGACAAAAAAACACCCAGGTTTGACAAGAACTTTCCTCAAAAACAGTTCGAAACAAATGATTCTCGCGAAATCATTAAGCAAATTCAGCAATTCTAAAAAAGAGACAGACAAAATCATTATCATATAAGCTTGAGTTCAATAGTCAAGTGGATAAAGCCGTCCAGGCACAAGGTTCAAAAGCAAAAACAAACGAGCCGACAAGTACGGATAAAGCCATCCAAGCACAAAGAAATACAATAATCCGGTACATAGTCAAGAACACCAAAAACTATCACTCTCGGTGAGGGTTGTGGATGCCCTCAGCTGTGAGATCACTAGCCCTCGGGGTGTTGATGTTTAAACCCGTCGGATCTACAACACCGACCACAGCGGCGGTAACCTCCAATGGCTCGATCCCAAGATGAAAATCAATAGAGTCCAGGGAAACAAGACTAACAACTAGCTCTCCCCTAAGTTCGGTCGTGATGCGCTCGAATGTCTCTTCCGCCCCAATCACCTCAGCCTCCCAGGTCGTTAGCTTTTCCTCCTTGGCGTCAAGCGTGGCGTCAAGCTTCCTGAGTTCACTGATTAGTACGAGGTTGCTCCTAATTTGACCAAGGTCATCCTCGTCGCGCTAAGCTTTCTCCAGCTCTTCCATCTTCTTTTCAATCTTAGAAAGACGTTCCTGAAATTTGGCTTCCGCCTCGCGCCGAGCCTCCTTCTTCACTTTCGACTCAAAGAGGGCATCCTTCGCCTCAATCTGCCTCTTCAGAGAAGCAATCTCATTGTTCTTCTGGACCCGAGACTCCTCAAAACGGGAGATCAGCCTATCATACTCAGCCTTCAAAGTGTTTTTCTCGTCCTCCAGAGCGACGACGCGGGATTGCGCTCGGGCGGTATCACTCAAAACTTTCTCAAGATCAGCTTTATACGCCGCGGCATCTTGCTTCACCTTTTCCAAACGACGCTCGATCTTTACTGCATCAGCTCGTTTATGGCAGCGTAGAACTAACAAAAAATACACGCCTCAAGACGTTATCGACTTAGCAAGATCAAAAGACAAGAGACAAAGAAAGCCTCAAAACAGGAAAATACATACCTTCGTCTCGCGTTGAACCATGGCAGCATAAGGCTTCGATCGCCTAAGTTTCTTGGGAGGCGGGCGATAACACCGGATTTTGACCATTTTTATGGATCACTTTAATATCTTTTACAGGTGTTTTTACTCCATTTTCAAAGGTTTTCAAAGGATTTCTATGTTTCCAGATTTTAAAAGACTTTTCAGGTAATTTGGGATAAAGAGGCACAAAATGGAACAAAAAGACTCTTTTGGATAAATGCAGACCGTCAGAACTTTCATGGAGAGACGAAGACCTTCTCACCGTCTGATCACCCTCAAAATTGGATAACTTATAGAAGAATCAACCAGCTTTCAAATGCACTTGGTTTGGAGATATTCCAACGGTTGGATCTCAAGATAATCCATTAGCCCCGAAGCCACGCGGAGTCGGCCAGCAGCTCACGCGACCGCGGCCAACAAGCTATTTGCCGCGGTCAGAAGCCTCCCGACCGCGGGAAACAAGCCAATTGTCGCGGTCACAGCACTCCCGACCGCGGCATTCAAGCTCCGACTTAAAGCCCACTTATCTGAAGCCCAAAGTCATTTCCAGCCTCAATTCCGGAACCCTAGAGACCATGGAGCATTGGAGACTATAAATACATGTCATTTAGGTCGTTTTTAGAGAGAACTCGATACACTTTACAGAAACCCTTTTCCTTTAGCCATTTTTATGAGATTTTTGTAGAAGCTTGTTCAAGTTCGAGTTCTTCAATAGAGAAGCTTTCTTTATCTCTTTTCTTTACTGTTTTTCATTACTTTTATTAAAACCAATGATGATGTCGAACTCAGCCATGTCTGAGTAGATCCTGAGTTGGGCTTAGGGTTCCCGAAAGGGGCTCTCATAATCGATTAAGACATCTAGGTTTATAGATCTGGGATTTCGACCTGTTCTCTGTTTATTCTTGTTCTTATTGCATGTATGCTTGATTGATCACCTAGTATCTGATCTAGATAGTTAGTGTTGCGAAAGTTTTCATTAAGTATCAGCCCTAGAATGAAACAGGCGATTTTTCCGTAGGAGTGGAAACCTACCTGCGGCGAGATCGTGAGTATTGACGAGTCTTATGCAACTCTTGCGTTATCTCCCTTCCAAGGCCAGAGTGGAAACCTACTGGTCAGGGTTGCGAGAAACAGTTGGTTATGATCACGACAGTGACGTAGTCATACCACCGTACTCTAGCTCTACAACCCATATATTGTTATCCGTCAATCCCAATCTATCTACCCTAATGTTAAAACCGATTATGATCCCTTAGAGTTCCCAAAAGCTCAGCGTTTTTAGCCATAGTTTACAATTTCCATCGATTTTTCTTGCTTTCTTAGACCTGCATTTTAACTTCCTTAGTTCGTTATTTACTTGCTTTATTTACCTTTCATGCGATATTTTACTTGCCTTATCTTTGTTTAGTTCGATATTTTACTTGTTCTACTGCCTTTCATTCGATTTCTTTACTTGCCTTTTAGGATAGATTTATTTGCTTTATTTTCCTTTAGTTTAATTCAAGAAAAACAACCAACCTTTAAAACCAATTTAGTCTAGACATAAAGTTAAAAACCGTAGAAGAATACCAGGCACACAAATCTCTGTGGATTCGATCCCTAGATACTGCAACAGATTAGCTGTGCACTTCCGGCTTTCTTTTGTTTTGTTAAGGGTAAAACTTGTTCCCTCACGTAGTTGACACACTCAGCACCGCATCAAGTTTTTGGCGCCGTTGCCGGGGATTTGTTTCGCTGCCTTTTGCTATTTTTCTTGTTTTAACTTCTGTTCTAGACACCTGATCTCTAGTTCTTTCTTAAAGTTTTTCTGAACTATCTTTCCCTTCTTTTTTCCTTCTCTGAATTGCATGAATACCAGGCGTAGACCTGCAGGAGACATTCCAATTTTAGACGAGATAGACAGACACGAAAGAGAACTTCGAAGACTTAGACGAACGCAAGGAATGGCCAACGATGACCAGCCTGGAGATCCTATTAATCGAAATTTAAATATGGACCAAGAGGGGTCCGAACATGGAGAAAACGAAGAGAATGATCACATAGAAGGTGATCATGCTCGACAAGATGGAGAGGAGGATGAGGTTCTTCCAAGAAACCACAAGAACCGAGAGAGAGAAGGACGTGAAGACCTTGATCCACCCATCAATGTAGCCGATGGTGACCACCCAGTAATGCAGCCAAATGAACGCGTTCACCGCCCCATTCCGCCAGCAAATCAACACCGAAGACAAACCAGGAACCATCGCATAGCTGATTTTGATGCACCTACTCAAAATTTTCAGAATCGATCTGCGATTCAAGTACCATTTCCAAACCGGAATGAGTTTGAAGTCAAGCCTCAAATCATCTCATTGGTGAAGCAAAACCAGTTCCATGGAGTTCCTTCTGAGCATCCAATGGACCATATCGAGCTCTTTGAAGAAATTTGCAGCATGATGAGAATAAACCAAATTCCACCTGACTATTTAAAGTGTAAGTTGTTCCCTTTTTCATTAGCAGATAAAGCTCACCGTTGGTTGAAGTCTTTGCCTGCAGGATCGATTACTAATTGGGAAGAATGTAGAACTGCTTTCCTGAACCACTTCTACACTAAGTCGAGGTCGAACAATTTGAGAACGAAGATCTCAACCTTTCAACAAGGGTCAACTGAATCTTTCTATGAAGCTTGGGAACGTTTTAAGGAGTATGAACGTGATTGCCCTCATCATGGATTTCATGGATCAAGCCTGCTGAGCACATTTTACCGAGGTTTGCAACCAAAATATAAACTTTCACTTGATACAGCTAGCAATGGAGATTTTGGGCAAAAGACGATAACCCAAGGAAGAGCTCTCATCGAGAATTTGGCTCAAGCCAATAGCAACGATTGTCCTGAATATGATCGCTCAATGAAGCAAGCCGGAATAGACAACAAGGAGATAACCGAGTTGAAGAACATGGTGAGCCAGCTTCTGAAGAGTAACAATCGCCCGATCCATGCCTGTGAAACCAACAATGGCGCAAAAGATGAAGGACCTAGTGATATCGATCACATTAATCAAGCATTTCAAGAAGAAGATGTGAACTATGTAGGAGCACTGGTGCCATACCAAAATCGCTCCAACAACAACTTCAACAACAACTTCCGGAATGCAAATTACAACAATCTCTCTTACCGCAATCCAAATGTGGAGAATCTTCAAGATCAGTACTATCCACCTCAGCAAAAGTCATTCCAAAACAAGTTTCAAGGCGGAAAATTTGGAGGAATAGTACCATATCAACCGCGACAGCCATATAACTACCAAGGTAGGAATTTTAATAATCAATTTGTACAACAGCAGGGAGTCACGACAAACCAGCTAGCTTCACAAATCGGTAGACTTGAACAGTCAATCCAACAACTCGTTATGAAAAACGAAAAGGCATCTAAAGACGTGAATGTGAAAGTGGACTGCATGTACAATGATCTGAATGGTAAGTTTGAATCCTTATCTTCGCACGTAAAAAAGTTAGATGTGCAAGTCGCCCAGACAGCCGACTCTATGAAGAGGCAAAGTGGAGTTCTTCCAGGAAGAGTTGAAGATAACCCTAAGAAGTTTTACAACGCCATAACCACATTGCCCGAAGAAGAGTCCGGAACCGATGGAAAGAAAGAAGAAACCCCAATCTTTGTACCTCTGTACAAGGATATCGATCCCAAGCAGCCACCGTTTAAGGTACCCGAACGATCACCGTTTCAAAGGCTTACCAAAGCCGATGATCCGGGACGTTTTGTTTTCCAGTGTTTCATTTCAGGAATCAAGTTCACAGACTGCTTGTGCGATTCCGGAGCCAATGTCAACATCATGTCAAAGACATCTGCCAAAAAATTGGGCATAAAAACCTTAAGGACATCGACGGTTAAGGTTATCTTTGGAGATTCATCTCAAAAAGATACTGAAGGGGCGATTCATGATCTACAAGTTCTAGTGGGAGATAAGATTGTTCCAGCAGAATTCCAAGTCCTGGAGATGGATAAAGACAAGGAGAGGCCACTCATTCTCGGGAGGCCATTCCTAGCTATGGTAGGAGCAATAATCGATCACGCAAACCGGCGTGCTATTTTCCTCAATGTGGACAGAAAAAGGTACTATCCTACTTTCTTAGATGAATTTCCAAGCAAAGGAAACAGGCCAAAAGAGAAAGAAAAGGAGAAGCCGAAAGCTTTTGCAAAGATCAAGATCATCATTCCACCTGATGCAACAGAAACAAGTGAGGACCAAATCCAGGAGCTGATCGAAAACACAAAAAGGGTTCTTAACAACATTAAGGTCCGAAAGAAGATTAAAGGTAAGAAGACTTCTCTTCAAGGGGAAGAAGTAAAACCTCCACCAACCGGAAGTGATAAAGGCACATCAAGTGGAGTGCCATTCAAATCAGCCTGATTCCTCATGCTTACGTCGAGCTAAACGACTTAAAACAAAAGCGCTTAATGGGAGGCAACCCATTTAGGTACTCTCTCTTTTAATTTTCTTTTCCATTTTAGAATTTATGCTTTCTTTTTCTTTTTAAGTTTTAGGTATTTTATAAAACAAAAACACAAAAAAAATCAGAAAATTAGAAAAACCAAAGAAAAAAAAGGTAGGTCTTTAGCTGCTCGGCCCGGCAAAGACGAGAAGATTGGACAATAGGCCGCAGGAGGAAGACCCGCGGTCGCAACTGACGGGACCGCGGCAAACGGTGCATCGACCGCGCCGTGAATGCGACCACGGCCGAGCCTTCATCCACCGCGGTCGCGCGTCTCCTGACCGCGGCCGTTGGTCGTTGAGGTTGTGTCGCGGATTTGTGACGTTTTTCGGTGATTCCCGGTGTTTCCCGAAATGTTCCCGGTAAAATCCGAAAAGATCCTCCGTAAGTTTTAAACTTTCCTAATGTGTAAACAAGAAAAGGTAAGTTCCCGTAAACTTAAAAATTTCCAAAAATTTTCCGTTTTTGTTTCAAAAACGCTTTTTAAAGAAAAAAACAAAATTTTTGGATCAAAACTCCTTCTTCTCTTCTTCTCCAAAAGACTTAGAGATTTAGGAGAAAGAACACATTTTTTAATTCTTAAGCTTTTTAAGAGATTTTTGGCTCAAACCTCACTCTTTTTCGAAGCTGATTCCAATTCTGCCATCAATTCTCTCTTTCCAGCAAGGTATGAACCTCAAACTCACCATTCTTACTCGATTTTGAACTCAGGGTTTTCTTTAAAAACCCAAAATCTTGGTCTATTGATGGTGGAAATAGCTTAAGGATGATAGATTATCCATTTAGGTTATCTAAAAATCGATTTTAGCACCTAGCTTAAGAGGAATTGAGATTTTTGAAATTTGGATTCTTCATGCTTCATAAAAATCGAATTTGGAACAGCAAAATTGATGAATTTGACTTAGTCTTGTGTGATTAGTGATTAGTATTGGGTAATCTTTAGAATTCACATGGAAATTGCTCATAAAAACCGATTTTTATATGTTGAGGACATCAAAAATCCGAATTTAGTCATGAACTACTTGATTTCTCTGATTTAATATCAATTTTGTTTGCTAATAGTTTTAATTAATCTCTTTATACTAGCATTAGTATAACAGATCTTAATGTGTTAAAATTAGCATCCCAAATTCACTCTTTTTCCAAGAATCATTTCATTTTGCAGAAAATGGATGAAACCAGGTCCCGAAGGAGCCGTCGAACTGGTGGCAGCTCCGAGGACATTCCCGACGATGCTACTCTAGGAGAGTACATGCTGAACCAAGCCAGATCGAGAAGAAGAAGCTATGTGATGAGATTGCTCCAGCACTCGAGGGAAACACGAGCACCTCCCGAACCACAACAGATTCGATATATTGGGAGGGAAACAAACCCGAGAGTGGACTATGCAAGGCGTTTCAAGAAGCTGAACATCAAACCCACGCCTTGCATTGATTATCATACACTCGAGATGCTAGGAATCAGAGAGGATGTGATCTGGTACATCGATGCACTTGAGCTAAGACCCTACTTGGAGCTGAACCTTCCTACTTATCCTGAGCTAGTCCGTGAGCTTTTAGCGACCGTTACACTCCACCACACAAGAAGGAGGAACCCCAGAGCATCAGATGGCATCTTGTCATTCTCTATCCGCGGACAGCCTTATTCTCTCACCATTTCCAAGGTTTGTGAAGCTCTTAAGCTTCCATACACTGATGGCATTTATCTTGAAGATGAACCTGATCTTAACCTGTGGAGAGAGATGGGTCATGGAGCCTATGATTGTGGGAGATCTAAGTCAGCCCTCCTTAGCCACCCAGCAGTGAGAGTTGTGCACAAACTCTTAGCACACACGATTTTCTCTAGAGCCAACATGGGAGGTGTTTTGAAGACTGAGCTCATTACACTTCAGATTCCGTTTATGGATGATCCACGACTTGCTTGCTTTGCCTGGATCATAGCGCAGAATATGGTAAAGGTGAAGCATGATCTACATGGTTGCGACGACGCTACTCCAGCCTTCGGGAGTGCTATTACAGCGATACTACAGGCTGTAGGATTTGATTTCTCATCTGATGATCCACTTCCCGATGTCTGGTATGATCTACTTTATCTCTCTCGCGATCACACTATCTCTCGTGCCGCTTTCGATCCAGACAGGTTTGGTTACAAGTATTGCACTGGCACTGAGGAGCACCGAGTCCGCTTACCTTCAGCATCTATCCAGAGATTGAGTACCGGAGGATGCCCTCGATGGACTCCGGAATCCGATGATTTTCTGCCATCCGTACCTTGTCTACCATTCACCATTGGCCAGTACATAGTGGCCAAGGCGAGGCGTGATGCAGCTGCGGCCCGTGCTCATTTTCAGCCATCCACACCTCATCATCTACATCATCTCACACTCATTCCGATCTGGAGCGCAGAGTTGAGAGACAGGGACGACGCTTTGAGCGCGTTGTCACCTTCCTACAGGAGCAGCACCAGTTCGCAGACGACATTTCGGAGGATGAGTGATTGATCAGCACTTCACTACCATCACGGTTCTATCGTCATTTTCTTTTCTTTTATCTTATTTTATTTCGTTTTTATTCACCATCTTCTCACCAACTTTTTCACACTGGGGGCAGTGTGATTTAAGTCTGGGGGAGGATGTCTATCCGTACTAATCATTTTCCTGCTTTGCTTTTAATTTTCAAGTACTTTTTAAATTTAAGTATGTAACCTATTCGACATTAAGTATTTTTCAGGAATGTTTGACGCAAAACTATGATGATTTAGGCCTGCACACTTCTACACTATGCATGATAGCTCATTTGTGGTTAGCACTAGACTAGGCGGTAGCTAGAGTACTTGCACTACGAACTCCCACCAGAGGACTTCTATTCATGGAGATTCTTTCTGACAGGATATACTAGCTCATTTTATTTGAACTTAATATTGATATCTAATTTTCTCATCATTGATTTTAGGCAGGCATCGACATACACATCTAGGACGTCTTTTACCATCACTTTTACCACTCTTTGTCGTCCTAGATGACCAGTTTATCTTTATCTTGTATTATACCCTAAACCCAAAACCCTTGTTTTCAATCCTCATGCATTCTCTCTTTAGTTTATATCAGCAGATATGTGCAAAAACGTCGGAGAGAAGAGGAGCGACGCAGTTTTCAGTCACTCACAAAGGTGACTGAATGGAATTGGGAAGGAGGAGTATCAGAAACATAATAAAGCTTTACAAGACAGATATTAACTGGTAAATTCGTGCTCTCTAAGACTCTATATCTAAAGGTGTTCCCTTTCTCCAAAAAAAAAAAAAAAAGGAAACAAAAAGCCTAATGAGTCTTAGATTGTCGAAATTTGTGGAGGAATGAGCAACCACTATTCGTTTAAGGAGCTATTGTTTTGAAAGATTTACAAAAATCTAAGTCTGGGGGAGTTTGGAGAGAACCTGAGGAAGAAGACCATGAATCTATCAAGAAAAAGTGACTGAAAACTGTGGATACCAACAGCTTCACTCTCTCTTGCGGTTTTGCATAATGTCCTGCACCCTCCAGATCTTCAGGTAACCCTTAAACACTTTAAGCCACACCCCCGAAATAATCCTTCCTTACACCTAGCCTAGATTGCCTTGCCTAGATTTTCTATGATGAGAACCACCGAAATTTTTAATGAATGTTAAGAGCTAGTTGACTGGAAGTTAGATCTTAGTGCATAGATTTCTGCATGACGGATTAACGGACTAGTTATGCCTGTATTGCTAGTGAAAATTTTCTAGGCTATTCCCAATTGATGCATACTGATTGATATTGGTCTAGAAGTTTGGTCTCTGAGATTTTGTTTAGTTCCTGCGTTTTCAAACCTCTCGCCGAGATTAGCCTTTGTTTTGTTTGAGGACAAACAAAAGACTAAGTCTGGGGGAGTTGATAACACCGGATTTTGACCATTTTTATGGATCACTTTAATTTTTTTTTACAAGTTTTTTTACTCCATTTTCAAAGGTTTTCAAAGGATTTCTATGTTTCTGGATTTTAAAAGACTTTTCAGGTAATTTGGGATAAAGAGGCACAAAATGGAACAAAAAGACTCTTTTGGATAAATGCAGACCGTCAGAACTTTCATGGAGAGACGAAGACCTTCTCACCGTCTGATCACCCTCAAAATTGGACAACTTATAGAAGAATCAACCAGCTTTCAAATGCACTTGGTTTGGAGACATTCCAACGGTTGGATCTCAAGATAATCCATTAGCCCCGAAGCCACACGGACCGCGGGAAACAAGCCAATTGCCGCCGTCACAGCACTCCCGACCGCGGCATTCAAGCTCCGACTTAAAGCCCACTTATCTGAAGCCCAAAGTCATTCCCAGCCTAAATTCCAGAACCCTAGAGACCATGGAGCATTGGAGACTATAAATGCATGTCATTTAGGTCGTTTTTAGAGAGAACTCGACACACTTTACAGAAACCCTTTTCCTTTAGCCGTTTTTATGAGATTTTTTTAGAAGATTGTTCAAGTCCGAGTTCTTCAATAGAGAAGCTTTCTTTATCTCTTTTCTTTACTGTTTTTCATTACTTTTATTAAAACCAATGATGATGTCGAACTCAGCCATGTCTGAGTAGATCCCGAGTTGGGCTTAGGGTTCCCGAAAGGGGCTCTCATAATCAATTAAGACATCTAGGTTTATAGATCTGGGATTTCGACCTGTTCTCTGTTTATTCTTGTTCTTATTGCATGTATGCTTGATTGATCACCTAGTATCTGATCTAGATAGTTAGTGTTGCGAAAGTTTTCATTAAGTATCAGCCCTAGAATGAAACAGGCGATTTTTCTGTAGGATTGGAAACCTTCCTGCGGCGAGATTGTGAGTATTAACGAGTCTTATGCAGCTCTTGCATTCTCTCCCTTCCAAGGCCAGAGTGGAAACCTACTGGTCAGGGTTGCGAGAAACAGTTGGTTATGATCACGACAGCGACGTAGTCATACCGCCGTACTCTAGCTCTAGAACCCATATATTGTTATCCGTCAATCCCAATCTATCTACCCTAATGTTAAAACCGATTATGATCCCTTAGAATACCCAAAAGCTCAACGTTTTTAGCCATAGTTTACAATTTCCATCGATTTTTACTTGCTTTCTTAGACCTGCATTTTAATTTTCTTAGTTCGTTATTTACTTGCTTTATTTACCTTTCATGCGATATTTTACTTGCCTTATCTTTGTTTAGTTCGATATTTTACTTGTTCTACTGCCTTTCATTCGATTTCTTTACTTGCCTTTTAGGATAGATTTATTTACTTTATTTTCCTTTAGTTTAATTCAAGAAAAACAACCAACCTTTAAAACCAATTTAGTCTAGACATAAAGTTAAAAACCGTAGAAGAATACCAGGCACACAAATCTCTGTGGATTCGATCCCTAAATACTGCAACAGATTAGCTGTGCACTTGCGGCTTTCTTTTGTTTTGTTAAGGGTAAAACTTGTTCCCTCACGTAGTTGACACACTCAGCACCGCATCAGCAGGAACGAGACGTCGGCACAATTCACCTTCGCAAATAACCGTGCCGAGGCGACCAGATCGTCAATAATAAGCTTCTTCTCGGCCGGCTCGTCATTAACTAGCCTTGTTTTCTTTTTTGTAGGCTCTGGAGCGGCGAGACCTTTGCCCTTCTTAACAGAAGTACGGTTGCGTTTGGACGCCTCGTGAACTATCAAATCCGAGGCGGGAGGCCTCGATTGAGGAAGAGCAAGCACTGCCGAGACTGTTGGTACAGTAGACTCCCGTTGCTCGCTTAACGCCTTTGTCGATGCCTCGAAAACTATCTCTCCCTGCTCGACGGATTTCTCCTTGCTCCCCTGGTCACCAAGTTGCGGCTCCCCTTGAGTTTCTCCGTCAACCTGTTTCGGAGCCTCCTCGGCTCTTTGAGTAGCCTCCTCGGCCCTTTGAGTAGCCTCCTCGGCTTGCTGAGCAGCCTCCTCGGCTCGTTTTGCAGCCGCTTTGGCCTCCCTTCTCTTCCTTTCCTTATGTGTCACAATAACCATCTTCTCCCTAGTATCTCCAGAAGAGTTGGATGAGCCTGAACTGACTAGAACTCCAGCTAATATTGATCGAGCCCTTTTGACTCTTTCGAGCAAAAAATGGCGTTTCCAGTTACTCTTCCGAGCTGCTAACGCATCTCGAACGTTAAACAAATCCTCGAGGATTGGGGAAGAATGCTCCGAACTGAAAAACAAAAGAAAACAAGAAAGAAGAGTCAGGTATCAACACAGGATATAGAAACCGAGCCGAGTCGAGACGTCAGATCGGCTACCAAGTGGTCCCCAATCGATCTTGGTAATGTCGATAAAATCACCAACCGACGCCTGGTTAACAAGAACGTAGAAAAAGCGATCATCCCAAACAAGCCTTGCTCGAGATATTGAACCTCTTCCCTCTAGGAGCTTTGCAAATATCCAAGAAATTCAGCATATGATCAAGAGTGACGTCGATATGACACTTGAAACTCCGCACTAAAATCCGGTTATGTGACGCAGCCCCCTCGGCATGATCTGACTAATGGAAATTCCATGCTTCCAGAGGTATCTGAGAATCACCTCGGGAATTGGAAACCACAGGAAGCAGAGTTCGAAAAAACTCTCATATACCGTCAAGTGGTTCAGAGGCAGAAGGTGAGCACGATTGGTTGGGCTCGGCACGACAAACTCTACCGCCTGCGAGATCCCGAAACGGATGCGCAAAGCTTCCAAAGATTCTGCTGAGGACAAAGACGAGCCGGGTGGATCAGGTCTTTGTCTCCTTTTTTTCCGAGGCCTCGAACGTCCCGAAGCACCAGAGCTCGCTACAAAGAACTCTAATTCGTGCTTCGCCTCTACCGGGTAAAACGGGAAAGCCTCATCTTCGGCTTTTATTGCGGAAATATTGACAACGCCTCAGGCAAGAGCATTCGCCTCGTCATCCCTGGCAGAATAGTCGCGAGGGCTCGTCTCGCCGTGATCTCGGAGGCTTGATGAAGAAAACGCCTCGTCTTCCCGGGGTCGCGCCTCGTATTAAAAAGCGATTCCAAAGACTCAACAAATCGGCTCGATATATTGCATACTACGATACAAAAATTACAGCTCGGCGAGGAATTCTACACCGGACTCGTCGGGAATGAAGACGGCAGCGTAAAACCAATCGCTAATGCGGCGAAAACGCGGCAGCAAAAATGAAAACCCTACGGAAACTAAAATAAGGTAGAAAGAGAAAAAAGAGAGAAGAGAGAGCTACCTTTGTGAGAATTTGAGAAATTGGAGTTATGAGATTCCGCTAGATAACAGTCAAACTTGATAATTAAATTATTGTCACTTCTGACCAAAAAAAAAGTATATCGTCACTAAGATTAGGAATCTATAATTTCAAAACTAGTCCATATTAGATAAACCTGAGCCTAAAATAACATGCAGAGGAACTAATCCATCTATAAATAGCCAAACACGTGATATAGGTTTTTGGATCATCTTCTTACTTGTTAATGAGTAAAAGAATTAGTCAAATTACACATTTTCAATTCTAAAAACAAAATAGGTAAGACAAGAAAACCAATAATAATTACTGAAAGAGATAGAACTGTAAAGCCAGTCTGACGTGGGACCCAACTTACGTTCTCTTCTAATCTCTACAGATCATATCGTTCGCTGGCACCTTCATTCACCAAACAATACACCGCTTCTTTCGATCATCATTCATCTCGTTTCCATCTCTTTATCTCTTTTATTTTTGTTAAATTCTAAAAACAGAAAAAGTCATGATTATTCATCAATCATCACAATAATACAAATAAGGAAGTATGTATCTAGTCACCCTTTCTCTGTTAGCAAGATGAGCTTCTGCAAAAGAAGTTTTCACTCTTTCCTTGGCCAGAATAATACCAATACGATGCCATTTAACAATGATCAGCCATGTGAATCCATATTCGGTTTGAAAACGCTATCTCACCATCGGTCCGGTTCATCAGAGAATGGGTTAATGTTGTGTACAGAGTATCTAGGGTTCGAGAGTTACGACATGAGGATGTCAGATAACGAGGTTGAGGAAAAGATGACGTGTCATGCGGAGGCGATAACGGAAAGGGTCGAAACAAAGAGGAAGAAGACGAAGGAGGAGAATGTTGTGGCTACGTCGAGAGATCGTAAGAATCAATTTCCCCCGCCGCTCTCGTCTTTGAACGCCCGAGGAGAGCGTTCTTTTTATCTCCGGCCGGTGAGGAAAGACGGTAGATTGGAACTTACACGAGTTATGATCGACCGACCAGAGATCTTTCATGCTTCTCGAGCAAATGGACGGCTGCGATTACATCTTGTTGGTGGCATTTACGATGGAAATTTGCAACGGCAAAAGGGTGTTGACAATCCCATAAGAGCTTCTTGTGATTCCGAAGAAGAAACCATGGACTTAGAAGACGAACCTAAGGGTCTAGATCGGCTTCATTTGGAATCTAGGTTAGAGATTTATAAAGATAATGATGCGGCATGTGATCAAGTGGTGGCTTTATCGATGACCAATGATAATAGTGGTGCAAGGAGTCTAAGATGTAAAAGTAAACATGAGGTTTTGTTGAATAGTGATGATGATGTTGCACATTTCGATGATGAGCATGATCCAAGAGAATGGAGGTATAAGTATTGTACCAAGAGTAGGAACTATGATGAGAACGATTATCATCGTCGTCATATTCATCATCATATTCATCCCTACCATCACTATAGTAGTAACAATAACATGCATTTATGGAGCCGGTCGTACGTGAAGACCATGTGAGGCTATCAATGTTCAACGTGGCGGATTGAAAATGAAGACAAAATATTTCTATTTAAAAAAAAAGAAGAGACAGCTATTTTGCTTTGGATTCTCCGTTGTGTATGTTTCGATTCGGAAAGTCAGAGTGTTGGGTCTAATATAAAGACTATATTTAAATTCAACGATATGTATTCGTGTGACGTATGAGTATATATGAAAAATATTGTTCGTTTATGATGCTTATGGATATGACTTATGAGTTCAATAAATTAGTCCTTTCAATATTCATATTATTCCAACTTTCATCTCTTTTTTTTTTTCTCAATTTTTATCCAGTCAATTTGGCTAATAAGTCGAGTAAACTGATAGCGTGTATGGTACATGTAATACAAATTATACATGTCAAATATATCGTTATCCAACAGTGTAAGACTCAGATTTGGGTTTTGCTATTTCAAGTAATTTTAGAATACCGTTAAATTTTTGATAATTATTGTTAAAAAATTCAAAAAATGATAATATAAAATAAGTTTAAATATTATAAAAGAATATTATGTAACTGCCAAATTAGATTTGGAAAAGTTTCTCTTGTATTGTTCGAGTGTCACGACCTCTATATATATATATATATATATACATATACAATAGATTTACCTAATCCAGAAAAGAAATATGCTAATATACACAAAATATGCTTAGAGATATTCTATATATCCTAATACCCCCTTCCTCCTCAAGTTGGAGCATACAGATTGGAAATGCCCAACTTAAGCAGAAATGTGTCAAATTCCTTTTTTTCCAATGCCTTGGTGAGTATATCAGCAAGTTGGTCCTTAGTCGAGACATGAACAGGTTTGATCAGCTCGTGGAGGATATCATCTCAAACAAAATATCAATTTATTTCAACGTGTTTAGTCCGCTCTTGAAACACTGGATTGGTACTGTGTAAAGCAGGATTACTATCACAGAAAAGAGACATAGACGCAGTATGATCCATTCCCATTTGGCCGAGCAAAGTCTTGATCCACCGGAACTCTGAGGCGAGCTCTGTCATAGCACGATATTCTGCCTCTGTGGAAGAACGCGAGACCGTGTCCTGTTTCTTAGACTTCCACACGATAGGAGATGAACCGAATTGAACAATGTAGCCCGTGAGAGATCATCGTGTCAAAGGGCATGATGCCTAGTCCAAGTCACACCAGCCACTAACATGAAAATTCGACTCAACACGGAGAAGTATACCTTGTCGAAGTGTGCCTTTAAGATATCGTACAACTTTCATGGCCGCTAACCAATGGTCCACCTTTGGCCGATGCAGGTATTGTTAAATGACATGAATAGCATAAGTAAGATCGGGGCGAGTGGCAGCAAGATAGATGAGACATCCCACCAATCATCGATAACTTTCCGGATCCGCCAACAGAGGACCATCAGCGAGACTCAGTGTATGATTCTGGTCGACAGGAGAGCCAGCGGGTTTACATCCAAGGAGACCCATTTCTGTAACAATACCTGTCGCATACTTACGCTGACAAAGGTAAATACCCAACGGACTATGAGCCACCTAATAACACCAGATTTTGATCATTTTTATGGATCACTTTAATGTCTTTTACAAGTGTTTTTACTCCATTTTCAAAGGTTTCCAAAGGATTTCTATGTTTTCGGATTTTAAAATACTTTTCAGGTAATCTGGGATAAAGAGGCACAAATTAGAACAAAAAGATTCTTTTGGATAAATGCAGACCGTCAGAACTCTCATGGAGAGACGAAGACCTTCTCACTGTCTGATCACCCTTAAAATTGGATAACTTATAGAAGAATCAACCAGCTTTCAAATGCACTTGATTTGGAGACATTCCAACGGTTGGATCTCAAGATATTCTATTAGCCCTGGAGCCACTCGAAGATGGCCAGCAAATCACGCGACCGCAGCCACCAGCCCATTCCCCGCGGTCACAAGCCTCTCGACTGTGGCCAACCACCTATTTCCCGCGGTCACGTCACTCACGACTGCGGCCTGCCAACTCCGAATTAAAGCCCATATTTCTGAAGCCCAAAGTCATTTCTCAGCCTCGATTCTGGAACCCTAGAGACCATGGAGTATTGAAGACTATAAATACTTGTCATTTAAGTCGTTTTTAGACACAACCCTTCATACTTTACAGAAACCCTTTTCCTTTAGCCATTTTTATGCGATTTTTGTAGAAGATTGTTCAAGTCTGAGTTCTTCAATAGAGAAGCTTTCTTTCATCTCTTTTCTTTACTGTTTTTGATTACTTTTTATTAAAACCAATGATGATGTCAACCTCAGCTATGTCTGAGTAGATCCCGAGTTGGGCTTAGGGTTCCCAAAAGGGGCTCTCATAATCGATAAAGACATCTAGGTTTATAGATCTGGGATTTTAACTTTGTTCTCTGTTTGTTCTCGTTCTTATTGCATGTATGCTTGATTGATCACCTAGTATCTGATCTAGATAGTTAGTGTTGCGAAAATTTTCATTAAGTATCAGCCCTAGAATGAAACAGGCGATTTTTCTGTAAGAGTGGAAACCTACCTGCGGTGAGATCGTGAGTATTGACGAGTCTTGTGCAGCTCTTGCGTTTTCTCCCTTCCAGGGCCAGAGTGGAAACCTACTGGTCATGATTGCGAGAAACAGTTAATTATGATCACGACAGTAACGTAGTCATACCGCCGTACTCTAGCTCTAGAACCTTATATTTCGACATCCGTCAATCCCAATCTATCAACCCTAGTGTTAAAACCGATTATGATCCCTGTAGAGTTCCCGAAAGCTCAGCGTTTTTAGCCATAGTTTACAAACCAATCAATTTTTACTTGTTTAATTAGATCTGCATTTTATTTACTTTAGTTCGATATTCTGCTTGGTTCATTTGCTTTTCATTCGATTTTTCTACTTGCTTTTCTAGGATAGATTTATTTTCTTTCTTTAGTTTTAGTTTAGTCCGTGACAAACAACCAACCTCTAAAACCAAGCTAGTCTAGACATAAAGTTAGAAATCGTAGAAAAATACCAGACACACAAATCTCTGTGGATTCGATCCCTAAATACTACAACTGCTTAGCTGTGCACTTGCGGCTTTCATTTGTTTTTATTAAGGGTTAAACTTGTTCCGTCACGCAGTTGACACGCATCAAGTTTTTGGCACCGTTGCCGGAGATTTGTTTCGCTGCCTTTTGTTATTTTTCTTGTTTTAACTTCTGTTCTAGACACCTGATCTCTAGTTCTTTCTTAAAGTTTTGCTGAATTATCTTTCCCTTCTTTTGTTTTTCTCTGAATTGCCTGAATACCAGGCGCAGACCTGTAGAAAACATTCCAATTCTAGACGAGATAGACAGACACGAAAGAGAACTTCGAAGACTTAGACGAACGCAAGGAATGGCCAACGGCGACCAGCCTGGAGATCCTATTAACCGAGCTTTAAACATGGACCAAGATGGGTCCGAACATGGAGAAAATGAAGAGAACGATCACAGAGGAGGTGATCATGCTCGACAAGATGGAGAAGAGGATGAGGTTCCTCCAAGAAACCACCAAAACCGCGAGAGAGAAGAACGTGAAGACCTTGATGCACCTATCAATGCAGCCGATGGTGACCACCAAGGGATGCAGCAGAATGGATGCGTTAACCGCCCTGTTCAGCCAGCAAACCAACATCGAAGACAAGCCAAGAACCATCGCATAGCTGATTTCGATGCACCTACTCAAAATTTTCAAAACCGATCTGCAATTCAAGTTCCATTTCCGAACCGGAATGAGTTTGAAGTCAAGCCTCAAATCATCTCATTGGTGAAACAAAACCAATTCCACGGAGTTCCTTCTGAAAATCCAATGGACCATATCGAGCTCTTTGAAGAAATCTGCAGCATGATGAGAACAAACCAAGTTCCAGCAGACTATTTAAAGTGTAAGTTGTTCCCTCTTTCATTAGTAGATAAAGCTCACCGTTGGTTGAAATCTTTGCCTGCAGGATCGATTACTAATTGAGAAGAGTGTAAAACTGCTTTCCTGAATCAGTTCTATACTAAGTCAAGGTCGAATTTGTTGAGAACAAAGATCTCAAGCTTTCAGCAAGGACCGACTGAACCTTTCTATGAAGCCTGGGAATGTTTTAAGGAGTATGAATGTGATTGCCCCCATCATGGATTTCCTGGATCAAGCCTGCTGAGCACATTTTACCGAGGTTTGCAACCAAAATACAAACTTTCGCTTGATACAGCTAGCAATGGAGATTTTGGACAAAAGATGATAGCACAAGGAAGAGCCCTCATCGAGAATCTGGCTCAAGCCAATAGCAATGTTTGTCCTGAATACGATCGCTCGACGAAGCAGACGGGAACAGACAACAAGGAGATAACCGAGTTGAAGAACATGATGAGCCAGCTTTTGAAGAGCAACAATCGCCCAATCCATGCTTGTGAGACCAACAATGGCGCAGAAGATGAAGGACCTAGTGATATCGATCACATTAATCAAGCCTTTCAAGAAGAAGAGGTGAACTATGTTGGAGCACAAGCACCATATCCAAATCGCTTCAACAATGGCTTCAACAACAACTTCCAGAATGCAAATTACAACAATCTCTCTCACCGTAATCCAAATGTGGAGAATCCTCAAGATCAGTACTACTCACCACAGCAAAAATCCTTCCAAATAAGTTCCAAGGTGGAAACTTCGGAGGGACAAGAGCTTATCAACCACGACAGCCATATAACTATCAAGGTACGGGTTTTAACAATCAATTTGTACAACAGCAGGGAGTCACAACGAACCAGCTAGCTTCACAAATCGGTAGACTTGAGCAGTCCATCCCACAGCTTGTTATGACGAACGAGAAAGCATCTAAAGACATGAACATGAAGGTTGACTGCATGTAAAATGACCTGAACGGGAAGTTTGAAGCTTTATCTTCGCACATCAAAAAGTTAGACGTACAAGTTGCCCGAATAGCCGACTCTATGAAGAGGCAAAGTGGAGTTCTTCCAGGAAGAGTTGAAGATAACCCTAAGAGGTTTTGCAATGCCATAACCACATTTCCCAAAGAAGGAGCCAGAACCGATGGAAAGAATGAAGAAACCCCAATCTTTGTACCACTTTACAAGGATGTCGATGCCAAGCAGCCACCATTCAAGGTACCTCAACGATCACCGTTTCAAAGGCTTACGAAAGCTGACGATCCGGGACGTTTTGTTTTCCAATGTTTCATTTCAGGAATCAAGTTCACAGACTGTCTGTGTGATTCCGGAGCCAATGCCAACATCATGTCAAAGACGTTTGCCGAAAATTGGGCATAAAAACCTTAAAGACATCGACCGTCAAGGTTATCTTTGGAGATTCATCTCAAAAAGATACTGAAGGGGTGATTCAGGATCTACAAGTTCTAGTAGAAGACAAGATTGTTCCAGCAGATTTTCAAGTCCTGGAAATGGATAAAGACAAGGAGAGGCCACTCATTTTCGGAATACCATTTCTGGCTACCGTAGGAGCAGTAATCGATCACGCAAACCGGCATGCTGTTTTCCTCAATGTAGATCGCAGAAAGTTTTACCCAACTATCCTAGATGATTTTCTAAGCAAAGGAAACCGGCCAAAAGAGAAAGAAAAGGAGAAGCCGAAAGCTTTTGCAAAGATCAAGATCATCATTCCACCAGATGCAACAGAAACTAGTGAGGACCAAATCTAGGAGCTGATCGAAAACACAAAAAGGGTTTTAAACAATGTTAAAGTCCGAAAGAAGAGTAAAGGAAAGAAGACGGCTCCTCAAGGAGAAGAAGTAAAACCTCCAGCGACCGGAAGTGATAAAGGCATATCAAGTGGAGTGCCATTCTAATCTGCCTGATTCTTCATGCCTACGTCGAGCTAAACGACTTAAAACAAAAAGCGCTTAATGGGAGGCAACCCATTTAGGTACTCTTTCTTTTAGTTTTCTTTTCCTTTTTACAATTTATGTTTTATCTTTTTCTTTTAAGTTTCTGATATTTTATAAAACAAAAACACAAAAAAATCAGAAAACTAGAAAAACCAAGAAAAAAGGATAGGTTTTTAGCTGCTCGGCCCGGAAAATACCTGAAAGTTTGACGAAGGCCGCAGGAAAAAGGGCCGCGATCGTGACCAACCAACCCACGGCCAAGGCATTATCGACAGCGGCACCGTGAATGTGAGCGCGGCCAAGCCCCTAACCACCGCGGTAGCGCATCTCCTGACCGCGGCAGTTGGTCGTTGAGATGAGAACGCGAAATCCACCGCTTTTCAAAAGTTCCCGGAGTTTTCCGGTGATTTCTGGAGCATTCCCGGTAAAATCTGTTAAGATTTTCCATAAGTTTTAGATTCCCGTTGCGTACACGACAAGACAAGTAAGTTCCCATGAACTTTTGAATTCCCGTAAATTTCCCGTTTTCACTACAAAAATGCTTTTTAAAGAAAGGAAATGCACTTTTTGGATCAAAACTCCTCTTTCTCTTCTCTTCCAAAAGACTTGGAGATTTATGTGATATAACATCTTTTTCAAGTCTTAAGCTTTTTAAGAGATTCTTGGCCCAAACCTCACTCTTTTACAAAGCTGATTTCAATTCTGTCATCAAATCTCTCTTTCCAGCAAGGTATGAAGCTCAAACTCGCCATTTTTAATTGATTTTAGAATTTAGGGTTTTCTTAAAAAGCCCAAATCTTGGTTTATTGATGGTGGAAATAGCATAAGAACAATAGATTATCCTTTTAGGTTATCTAAAAAATCGATTTTAACACCTAGCTTAAGAGGAATTGAGATTTTTGAAATTTGGATTCTACATGCTTTATAAAAATCGAATTTGGAACAGCAAAATTGATGAATTTGATTAAGTCTTGCGTGATTAGTGATTAGTATTAGGTAACTTATAGATTTGAAATGGAAATTGCTCATTAAAACCGATTTTTAGAAAATTTCTATGTTGAGAACATCAAAAATCCGAATCTGGTCATAAACTACTCGATTTCTTCGATTCAATGTCAATTCTGCTTGCTTGTGGTTTTAACTAATCTCTTTATACTAGGATTGGTATAACTGATCGTTAATGCGTTAAGATCGGCATCCATATTCACTCTTTTCCAAGAATCCTCTCGTTTTGTAGAAAAATAGAACAAACCAGATCCCTAAGAAGCCGTCGCACTGGTGACAGCTCTGAGGACATTCCCGATGATGTTACTCTTGGAGAGTACATGCTGAACCAAGCCAGACCGAGAAGAAGGAACTGCGTGATGAGACTGCTCCAGCACTCAAGAGAAACACGAGCAACTCCCGAGCCACCACAGATCCGATACATTGGCAAGGAGATAAACCCGAGAGTGGACTATGCAAGACGTTTCAAGAAGCTGAACATCAAACCTACGCCTTGCATTGATTATCATACACTTGAGATGCTTGGAATCAGAGAAGACGTAATCTCGTACATCGATGCACTTAAGCTAAGACCCTACATGGAGCTGAACCTTCCAACTTATCCTGAGCTAGATTGCGAGTTCTTAGCAACTATTACACTCCACCACACGAAGACGAGGAACCCCAAAGCATCTGATGGCATCTTGTCATTCTCTATCCGCGGACAGACTTACTCGCTCACCATTTCTGCACTTTGTGAAGCTCTTAAGCTTCCATACACTGATGGCATTCACCTTGAAGAAGAACCCTATTTTAACTCGTGGAGAGAGATGGGTCATGGCGTCTATGATAGCGGGAGATCTAAGTCAGCCCTTTTTACTCATCCTGCAGTGAGAGTTGTGCACAAACTCTTAGCACACACGATTTTCTCTAGAGCCAACATGGGATGTGTTTTGAAGACCAAGCTCATTACACTTCAGATGCCATTTATGGACGACCCACGACTTGCCTGCTTTGCCTGGATCATAGCACAGAACATGGTGAAGGTGAAGCATGATTTACATGGTTGCGAGGACGCTACTCCAGCTTACGGGAGCGCTATTACAGCAATACTACAGGCTGTAGGATTCGACTTCTCATCTGATGATCCACTTCCCGACGTCTGGTATGACCTATTTTATCTCTCTCGCGATCACACTATCTCTCGTGCCGCTTTCGATCCAGACAGGTTTGGTTACAAGTATTGCACTGGCACTGAAGAGCACCGAGTCTGTTTACATTCAGCAACGGAGGACGTCCGCGAGATTGTGTAACGGAGGACGTCCGCGATGGACTCCAGAACCCGATGAGTTTTTGCCATCTGTACCTCGTCTACCATTCACCATCGGCCAATACATAGTGGACAAGGCAAAACGCGATGCAGCTGCGGCCTGTGCTCACTTTCAGCCATCTGTTTCGACTGGCCACACCTCATCATCGACATCATCACACATACATTCTGATCTGGAGCGCAGAGTTGAGAGACAAGGACGACGCTTTGAGCGCATTGTCACTTTCCTACAGGAGCAGCACCAGTTCGAAGCAGACACATCGGAAGATGAGTGATTGATCAGCACTTCACTGCCATTACGGTTCTATCATCATTTTATTTTCTTTTATCTTATTTCACTTTTTGCTTTTATTCACCATCTTCTCACCAACTTTTTCACACTGGGGACAGTGTGATTTAAGTCTGGGGGAGGATGTCTATCCGTACTAATCATTTTCTTGCTTTTGCTTTCAAATTTCAAGCACTTTTTAAATTTTAATATGTAACTTATTCGACATTAAGTATTTTTCAGGAATTTTTGACACAAAACTATGATGATTTAGACCTGCACGCTTCTACACTATGCATGATTGCTCATTTGTGGTTAGCACTAGACTATGCGGTAGCTAGAGTACTTGCACTACGAACTCCCACCAGAGGACTTCTATTCATGGAGATTCTTTCTGACAGGATTACTAGCTCATTTTATTTGACCTTAATATTAATATCTAATTTTCTCATCATTGATCTTAGGCAGGCATCAAGATATACATCTAGGACGTCTTTTACCCTCACTTTTACCACTCTTTGTCGTCCTAGATGACCAGTTCATCTTTATCTGGTACCATACCCTAAACCCAAAAACCCCTGTTTTCAGTCCTCATGCATTCTCTCTTTAGTTTATATCAGCAGATATGTGCAAAAACGTCGGAGAGAAGAGGAGCGACGCAGTTTTCAGTCACTCACAAGGAAGACTGAATGGAATTGAGAAGGAAGAATATCAGAAACCTCATGAAACTTTACAAGACTGATTTTAATGGGTAATTTCGTGCTCTCTATGACTCTATATCTAAAGGTGCTCCCTCTCTTTCAAAAAAAAAAAATGAATGAAAAGAGAGAGGAAACAAAAAGCCTAATGAGTCTTAGATTGTCAAAATTTGTGGAGCACGAAGCAACTACTATTCGTTTAAGGAGCTATGGTTTTGAAAGATTTACTAAAGTCTAAGTCTGGGGGAGTTAGGAGAGAACCTGAAGAAGAAGACCAGGATTATATGGCAAGAAGAAAGTGACTGAAAACTGTGGATACCAACAGCTTCACTCTCTCTTGCGGTTTTGCATAATATCTTACATCCTCCATATCTTCAGGTAACCCGTAAACACTTTAAGCCTTACCCCTAGAATAACCCTTTTTGACAGCAAGTGATATGATCGTGACAAGCTCAGAGGAGGAGGAACCAGAGGTAGCTGGCAGGATAATTCGTTCCAGAGCTAGAGAGATGGCTAAGGAGGCTCACACACTCATTGCCGCAGAGGACATCGATCAACTGGAGGCTGGAGCTCACATCTTCAACATCTCTATCTTGAAGAATGAAGAACCCAGTAACAATGACTAGGTAACTTAGGTATGATTCTGTACTCTTTTCCTTGGTGAGGATTTTGGAAGGCAAGGAGGTTCTTCTCCAAGGTTTTTATTGAGGCAGAAATCATTGCTACGTCGAGTTACTTAGAAGTTGTTACTAATGGGTAATAACGTGCAAAGTCACAATGACTTGTGCACTAGTTGTTTTAGGCGCACCACTTAGGATTTAGAAGGGACGCCTCGCTGTTTTATTTTTAAATCAAACTTCGTGTTGTTTTTATTTCAAACTTCATGTAGTTTTGTATTAGGGCTGCGATTTTCTCTCTTAGTCTATAAATTAGAGAAAATCGCCTAAGTGTTATTGAGTGAAGAATTTTGATCAAACTTTTAACGTGTTCTTCTCTCTTTGATTTCTGAGTATAAGAAAACTCTGAAATTAGAATCTCTTAAAAACTAATCTGTTTATAAGAGATTTTTCTATCTCTCCATCATCATCATCAATTCGATTATCACACTACCACCACACTATCAATCCAAAATCATCTCATCATCTCCATTCATCGATCCGAATCCACCACCATCTGCTCTGCTTCAAATCCGTTCTCTTCCATCCACCATCGCGATTCATCCACTCGATCACCAAGCCACCATTACGAGTCCATCGCATCTTCAGTAGCCTTTTCTTCGGAGTTGATCACCTAGGATCATATCACGTGGTATCAGAGCCAACTCTGAACCAAAGGCTGAGCGAACTCTAACCCTAATCTCTGTGCTTTGAAATTTTCGATTCTAAACCTAGATTAGCTGGTGTCGATCTCTGCTTTCATCGTTTTAATTATTGTTAGGTCGATTCTTATTGTTTCGTGTCTAGGGTTTATTTCGTTATCGTCTTCGTTAGGTCTATTAGTAGTTTTGTGGATTCGAGTCTTAATCATCACGTCTACTCTTCCATCGCACATTCTTCAGTATCGATCCCTGTTTATTTGTTTAGTGTCGAATCTGATAGATCGTGTCTAGGGTTTCTGCTGTTATCGATTTGTTTTCGTTTAGATTGTTAAGAGTTTTCATGTTGCGTTCTCGTTTAGGTTGTCAAGAGTCTTCGTAATTTTCGTTTTTTTTTGTTTAGGCTTGTTAGGGAAGTCTATTTTCGTGAATTTTTATGTTGAGTTTTAGTTCGATCATGCTGCTGTTTTGTGATTCCGTCTAGAACAAGTTACTGCGAGTTCTTTTAATTTTTTTCAGGTACCATGGAGCTTTTGGCTGAGGCGATGGAAGCTCTGAACCGAGCAATGTCTCAACAGATTAAAGAAGCGAATCAAGCTATAGCAACTCAGCTTACCCAACAAATCGAACAACTCAATGACAAGTTCGAGACAAAGATGAATGATCTGTCATAGATCTCAGTGCAAGTGGAGAAGAATCGTCACAAACTCCAACTCCGTCGGAAGCAATGCGTCTAGCTAAGGGTAAAGGGCACATAAGATCTTCTCGGAAACTCCCACGCCACCCAACACCTTCACCTTCCGAAGCCAGGACTAAAGCTAAGTCCAGTCGAAGCCAAATTGGGGGCAGAGAGACTACGTTTAATCCGAGGAGGAATCCTACTGGTGCAGATCGAGATGGCCCAAGGGTAGATCGTCAGCACTGCAGAGAGGAATATATTGCTGGGCATCGAGTTACCCTGGAGTCAGACCCAGAATACTATAAGGAGGACGAAGCTTCTGATCATAGCAGAGAAACTGTGAGACGAGATCGAGGCCGAGGACATGGTCGAGATTATGATCCTCTACGTCAGCAGCTGCGTCACATCAAAATCCAGTATCCTCCTTTCCATGGAACTAATGATCCCGAAGCTTATCTAGATTGGGAAAGGAAGATGGAGTCTAATTTTCTGGTCCAAGGAACTTACGAGCTCAACAAGGTGAAGATTGCAGTTTCAGAATTTTATGGGTATGCGCTTCTATGGTGGGAGCAGTTGGGAGTCACCAGAAATCGCCTGAGGGAACTTCCAATTACTACTTGGGATCAGCTTGTTATACAGATGAGGAAGAGGTTCGTTCCGGCCCATCATCAGCGTGAAATACTCAACAATCTTAGGCGCCTCGTCCAAGGTACAAAGTCTGTTCGAGATTACTATCAGGAATTGGAAACTTTGCTCATTCGTGCAGATTTACGAGAAGGAGAAGAGATGGTAATGTCGAGATCTCTTGGAGGACTTAACCGAGAAATTCAAGACAAGGTGGAACTTCAGGATTTCGCAGATATACAAGAGATGGTGCATAAGGCTGAATTGGTGGAATCTCAAGTCAAGAGGCGAAATTTCAAGTCCACATTCACGCCTAGTGTGCCTAAGCCTAAGGAGATCAGCAAACCAGCTTACTCCAGAGACATCAAACCGCCCTCTACTGGAGTTAAAGAAGAAGCTAAAGCTGAGTTCAAACCTAGAACCGGTACTTCTATCAGCAATGTGAGGTGTTTCAAATGTCAAGGAATGGGACATTACTCTCGAGATTGCCCAAACAAGAAGGTATTCTTGTTACAAGAGGGAGGAGAGATAGTTCCTCAAGAGGATTCAGAGGCCGAATATGAACTAGAGGAAGAGGAAGAAGCTGCTGCCGTGGGCGAGATGCTGGTTGCCAGAAGGACTTTGAGTGTTCAGAGTCAACCTGAAGAGACTTGCCAGCGAGAGAACCTGTTTCATACGAGATGCTTCATTAAAGAGAAAGTTTGCAGCCTGATCATAGATGGAGGAAGTTGTACTAATGCTGCAAGTGAAGAGATGGTTAAGAAGCTCCAGCTCAAGACTATTCCTCATCCAAGACCGTATAAGCTTCAGTGGTTGAATGACAGTGGAGCCTTGACCGTATCTCAGCAAGTGATGGTTTCTCTATCTATTGGGAAGTATGAAGATGAGATTCTATGTGACGTCATTCCCATAGGTTCAAGTCATGTGTTGCTGGGCAGACCGTGGAAATCAGATCGTAGGGTGATACACGACGGTTATACCAACAAGCACTCATTCGAGTTCAAAGGTCGCAAAATTACCCTCCTACCTCTCACGCCTACAGAGATTTACCAAGATCAGATTCAGATGAAGCTCAAGGAGAAGGAGAAAGTCGCCAACAGCCTCTACATAAACCACAGTGAATTTTCTAAACTCTTTGATGCTGAAATGACTACTTTTATGTTTGTGTACAAGGAATCCCTTGTTAGTACTAACCCTTCACAGGAGCTTCCTAGTGCTATGTTTGAGATTTTGCAGGAATACAAGAACGTTTTTCCAGTAGAAATTCCACCAGGGCTACCTCCAATTCGCGGGATAGAGCATCAGATTGACTTGTTACCAGGATCCGCCTTACCTAATAGGCCAGCATACCGAACCAATCTTGTAGAGACTAAGGAGCTGCAAAAGCAAGTGGAGGAGCTGATGAGCAAGGGACATATCTGAGAAAGCTTGAGTCCATGTGCGGTTCCAGTTCTGTTGGTGCCAAAGAAAAATGGTTCCTGGAGGATGTGTGTAGACTGCCGAGCTATCAACAACATCACTGTGAAGTATAGGCATCCGATTCCAAGACTAGATGATATGCAGGATGAGCTCTGTGGATCGACAATCTTCTCTAAGATAGACTTGAAGAGTGGGTATCATCAGATCAGAATGAAGGAAGGGGATGAGTTGAAGACGGAATTCAAGACAAAGCACGGACTCTACGAGTGGCTAGTTATGCCGTTTGGCCTCACCAGTGCTCCCAGCACCTTCATGAGACTAATGAACCATGCCCTGAGACCATTCATTGGCGTGTTCGTAGTGGTTTATTTCAACGATATCCTCATCTACAGTAAAGGTTTGGAAGAACATCTAGATCACATTAGATCGGTTCTTGATGTTCTTCGATCTCAATCTCTCTTTGCTAATTTATCTAAATGTTCATTCTGCACTAACGAAATTGTTTTCTTAGGCTTTGTAGTAAGTGCAGGAGGAGTTAAAGTAGATGAAGAGAAGATAAAAGCTATCAAGGAGTGGCCAACCCCCAAGAATATTGGAGAAGTCCGAAGTTTCCATGGTTTAGCAGGATTCTACAGGCGTTTTGTTCGTGATTTCAGCACCATAGCCGCGCCCTTAACCGAAGTAATCAAGAAAGACGTGGGGTTCAAGTGGGGAGAGGCGCAAGAACAGGCTTTTACAGCCCTTAAAGAGAAGCTTATTAATTCGCCCTTACTAGTACTTCCTGATTTTACTAAGACTTTTGAGATTGAATGCGATGCTTCTGGTGTAGGTATTGGAGCAGTTCTTATGCAGGATAAGAAGCCTGTCGCTTACTTCAGCGAAAAGTTAGGAGGATCAACGCTGAATTATCCCACGTATGACAAGGAGTTATACGCATTGGTTCGAGCTCTCCAGACGTGGCAGCATTACCTATGGCCTAAGGAATTCGTCATTCATACCGATCACGAGTCTCTAAAGCACCTCAAGGGTCAGCAGAAGCTTAACAAAAGACATGGGCGATGGATGGAGTTCATTGAGACATTCCCCTACATTGTTAAGTACAAAAAAGGTAAAGATAATGTGGTCGCAGACGCATTATCCCGGAGGTACACTCTTATTTCGACTTTAACATCAAAGTTGATTGGATTTGAGCACATTATAGATCTCTATGAATCTGATACTGACTTTTCTGAGAGCTATGCCAAATGTCATAAGTTTGCCTGTGAGAAATTTTATAGACAGGATGGATACTTGTTCTTCAGTAACCGATTGTGCATACCACGAGGATCCATTCGAGAGCTACTGGTACGAGAAGCTCATGGAGGTGGATTAGCTGGACATTTCGGTGTCACAAAGACACTTCTTGGGCTACAAGAGCACTTCTACTGGCCGAACATGAAGAAAGACGTTGAGAAAATCTGCTCTAATGTGTCGTATGTAAGATGGCTAAGAGTAAAGTTCAACCTCACGGTTTGTATACTCCTTTGCCTATTCCTTCTCAACCTTGGACTAATATCGCTATGGATTTTGTAGTTGGCTTACCTCGAACCAGAAATGGTAGAGATTCTATTTTTGTAGTTGTTGACAGGTTTAGCAAGATGGCCCACTTCATCGCTAGCCAAAAGACAGATGATGCTGTGAATGTAGCTAACTTGTTTTTCAGGGAAGTAGTAAGACTGCATGGAATGCCACAGGTTATCGTTTCAGATCGAGACACGAAGTTCTTAGGACATTTTTGGTGAACGCTTTGGGCTAAGCTGGGAACAAAGCTCTCATTCTCAACTACGTGTCATCCTCAGACCGATGGACAAACCGAGGTGGTGAATAGAACGTTGTCCACACTTCTAAGGACTTTGGTGAAGAGTAACCTCAAGACATGGGAAGAGTGTCTGCCTCATGTTGAGTTTGCCTATAATCACGCTAAGCATTCCGCTACTCTCTTTTCTCCTTTTGAAATTGTATATGGGTTTAATCCACAATCACCTCTAGACTTGATCCATTTGCCTTTAAGTGGAAAATGCAGTTTGAATGGCAAGGAGAAAGCTGAACAGGTCCGAAGAATACATGCTAAAGCTAAGGAGAACATCGAGAAGAGGACAAAGCAGTATGAGACGCATGCCAACAAAGGACGAAAGGAGCTGATTTTCGAAGAAGGAGATCTGGTGTGGATCCATCTGAGGAAGGAGCGATTTCCAGCTGAACAAAAGAACAAGCTAATGCCCAGAGTTGATGGACCATTCGCAGTCGTCAAAAGGATCAACAACAACGCCTATCAGATTGATCTTCAAGGTAAGTATGATGTTTCTGATGCTTTCAATGTTTCTGACTTGCTTCCTTATGTTGCAGATTCAGATTTGAGGACAAATCCTTTTCAAGAGGGAGAGGATGATATGATCGTGACAAGCTCAGAGGAGGAGGAACCAGAGGTAGCTGGCAGGATCACTCGTTCCAGAGCTAGAGAGATGGCTAAGGAGGCTCACGCACTCATTGCCGCAGAGGATATCGATCAACTGGAGGCTGGAGCTCACATCTTCAACATCTCTATCTTGAAGAATGAACAACCCAGTAACAATGACTAGGTAACTTAGGTGATGATTCTGTACTCTTTTCCTTGGTGAGGATTTTGGAAGGCAAGGAGGTTCTTCTCCAAGGTTTTTAACGAGGCAGAAATCATTGCTACGTCGAGTTACATAGAAGTTGTTACTAATGGGTAATAACTTGCAAAGTCACAATGGCTTGTGCACTAGTTGTTTTAGGCGCACCACTTAGGATTTAGAAGGGACGCCTCGCTGTTTTATTTTTAAATCAAACTTCGTGTTGTTTTTATTTCAAACTTCATGTAGTTTTGTATTAGGGCTGCGATTTTCTCTCTTAATCTATAAATTAGAGAAAATCGCCTAAGTGTTATTGAGTGAAGAATTTTGATCAAACTTCTAACGTGTTCTTCTCTCTTTGATTTCTGAGTATAAGAAAACTCTGAAATTCGAATCTCTTAAAAACTAATCTGTTTACACAAGATTCTTCTATATCTCCATCATCATCATCAATTCGATTATCACACTACCACCACACTATCAATCCAAAATCATCTCATTATCTCCATTCATCGATCCGAATCCACCACCATCTGCTCTGCTTCAAATCCGTTCTCTTCCATCCACCATCGCGATTAATCCACTTGATCACCAAGCCACCATTACGAGTCCATCACATCTTCAGTAGCCTTTTCTTCGGAGTTGATCACCTAGGATCGTATCACCTAGCCTAGATTGCCTTGCCTAGACTTTCTTTGATAAGAACCACCGAGATTTTTAATGAAATGTTAAGAGCTAGTTGACTGGAAGTTAGATATTAGTGAAATAGATTTTTGCATGACAGACTAACGGACTAGTTATGCCCGTATTGCTAGTGAGAATTTTTTAGGCTATTCCCGATTGATGCACACTGATTGATATTGGTCTAGAAGTTTGGTCTCTGAGATTTTGTTTAGTTCCTGCGTTTTCAAACCTCTCGCCGAGATTTAGCCTTTGTTTTGTTTGAGGACAAACAAAAGACTAAGTCTGGGGGAAGTTGATAACACCGGATTTTGACCATTTTTATGGATCACTTTAATGTCTTTTACAGGTGTTTTTACTCCATTTTCAAAGGTTTTCAAGGGATTTCTATGTTTTTGGATTTTAAAAGACTTTTCAGGTAATCTGGGATAAAGAGGCACAAATTGGAACAAAAAGGCTCTTTTGGATAAATGCACACCGTCAGAACTCTCATGCAGAGACGAAGACCTTCTCACCGTCTGATCACCCTCAAAATTGGACAACTTATAGAAGAATCAACCAGCTTTCAAATGCACTTGGTTTGGAGACTTTCCAACGGTTGGATCTCAAGATATTCCATTAGCCCCGATGCCACTCGAAGACGGCCAACGAATCACGCGACCGGGGCCACCAGCCCATTCCCCGCGGTCACAAGCCTCCCGACCGCGGCCAACCACCTATTTCCTGCAGTCACGTCACTCCCGACCGCGGCCTGCCAACTCCGAATTAAAGCCCATATTTCTGAAGCCCAAAGTCATTTCTCAGCCTTAATTCC
Source organism: Eutrema salsugineum (assembly GCF_000478725.1). Taxonomy (NCBI): domain Eukaryota; kingdom Viridiplantae; phylum Streptophyta; class Magnoliopsida; order Brassicales; family Brassicaceae; genus Eutrema; species Eutrema salsugineum. The sequence goes on along the minus strand of NW_006256414.1, from coordinate 10,794,395 downwards.
GGAACCCTAGAGACCATGGAGTATTGAAGACTATAAATACTTGTCATTTAGGTCGTTTTTAGACACAACCCTTCATACTTTATAGAAACCCTTTTCCTTTAGCCGTTTTTATGCGATTTTTGTAGAAGATTGTTCAAGTCTGAGTTCTTCAATAGAGAACTTTCTTTCATCTCTTTTCTTTACTGTTTTTGATTACTTTTATTAAAACCAATGATGATGTCGACCTCAACTATGTCTGAGTAGATCCCGAGTAGGGCTTAGGGTTCCCGAAAGGGGCTCTCATAATCGATTAAGATATCTAGGTTTATAGATCTGGGATTTTAACTTTGTTCTTTGTCTATTCTCATTCTTATTGCATGTATGCTTGATTGATCACCTAGTATCTGATCTAGATAGTTAGTGTTGCGAAAGTTTTCATTAAGTATCAGCCCTAGAATGAAACATGCGGTTTTTCCGTAGGAGTGGAAATCTACCTGCGGCGAGATCGTTAGTATTGGCGAGTGTTGTGCAGCTCTTGCGTTCTCTCCCTTCTAGGGCAAGAGTGGAAACCTACAGGTCAGGGTTGCGAGAAACAGTTGGTTATGATCACGACAGTGACGTAGTCATACTGCCGTACTCTAGCTCTAGAACCTTATATATCGACATCCGTCAATCCCAATCTATCAACCCTAGTTTTAAAACCGATTATGATCCCTGTAGAGTTCCCAAAAGCTCAGCGTTTTTAGCCATAGTTTACAAACCAATCAATTTTTACTTGTTTAATTAGATCTTCATTTTATTTACTTTAGTTTGATATTCTGCTTGTTTCATTTGCTTTTCATTCGATTTTTCTACTTGCTTTTCTAGGATAGATTTATTTGCTTTCTTTAGTTTTAGTTTAGTCCGTGACAAACAACCAACCTCTAAAACCAATCTAGTCTAGACATAAAGGTAGAAATCGTAGAAGAATACGAGGCACACAAATCTCTGTGGATTCGATCCCTAAATACTACAACTGATTAGTTGTGCACTTGCGGCTTTCATTTGTTTTTATTAAGGGTAAAACTTGTTCCCTCACGCAGTTGACACGCATCACCACCTCTAAATAAAGAAAATACTTGACCGCTCCCAAATCTTTCATGTGAAAACAAAGAGACAGGTAGTCCTTAAATGTCTGTATGGCCAAAGGAGAGTTACCGGAGATAATCCACATACACCATGATACGAAGCGAGACGTCAGCTTTCGAATACATGAAAAGAGAATAATCAAAACGAGCCAGAGTAAATCCATATGTGAGAAGAGCATCAGCAAGCTTCGCAAACCAGCAACGAGGGGCCTGTTTCAGACCATATAAAGATTTTTAAAGTCGGCACACCCGAGTTTCACTAGGTGGACAGAAGCCCGAAGGAAGTTTCATGTAAATTCGTCATGCAAATCACCATGGAGGAAAGCATTATGGAAGTCCATTTGGTGATCTTCATGATTCTTCTTAGCTGCAAAATCCAAGAACAATCGAACTGTCTTCATCATAGCAACCGGAGCAAACTTTTCGTCATAGTCGAAACCTTCCTTTTGGTGATTTCCGAGAACCACAAGACGAGGTTTATACCGTTCGATTATGTCATCCAAAAAAATAGTAGAGACTATGACCTTGCGATTGTATCTTGAATAGTCATAAAAACCCATTTGCAGCCAAGTGCTTTCTTATTCGGAGGTAATTCTTCCAATCTTCAGGTTTGTAAGGTCTCAAGCGAGAAATATTCAGACTCAGCAGCTTCCCTCCAATGCTTGTGCCGCATTGCCTCATGGATCGACTTTGGCTCAATATATGTAGTCAAAGCCATTAAAAATTTATGATGGTTAGCAGAAAACCGCTCACACAAGACAAAATTAGCATGGGGATAGACCAAACCTGAGGATGGCTGAGGAAAAGGTGAAGGTGAGTCGAGAGAGAGAGAGGGACCTGGACTGGAAGTTGTCTCAACAACGAAATCATGGAGCTTGATATTACGAGTCTTAACACGATGACTACCAAGAGGTTCCTCAACAACAACTGGTTGGTCGATAACATTTTCACGTGTCGTCTCGGTCTGAGACTGGTCAGGTAGAGATTCTGAACCAGAGTCTTCAGACACAGTATCTTCGGAAGCAGAGTCTTTTAAAACAGAGTCGGACACATCATCGCCAGACGGAGCTACGACGGCTGAATTAGAGGGCGTAGCTGGTGTGTGTGGGCCTAGGGTTGTGGTTTTACAAGCCAATTAAACCTAAAAAGTTTTAAATTTATAAAACCCTAGTGTCTGAAAGTGCACAGATGTACATTGTCGGATTTAGGGTGTCGATCCACAGGGAAGATGTCTAATCTGCAAACAACACCAAACTGGGAGAGTAAGCAAAGCCATAAACTCATGGGGATTTGGGGTTTTTGGTTAAGAATCCTAAAATAAACCTAATCTAATATTTACAGAAAATAAAATGCAATGCAAATGAATTGTTAAAAGAATATCTCAAGGATGTTGACTCATTTGAATCAAGGTAGAGGTGGAAGGGGCCAAGGGTGGCTGAACTGAGCCTGGCCGCAGGCCAAGGTGTCGCGGCTGCGGTGGAACACTTGTTGGCCGCGACTGAACCTCCTATGGCTGCGGTCAACTCTTTTTTTTTTAAAGATTAATACCAAGGCCTGTATAAAATAAGAAAGCAAAACTTCAATAAAAAAAGAAAGTTAAATCAAAACAAATAAGTACCTAAATGGGTTGCCTCCCATCAAGCGCTTTGGTTTATAGTCATTTGCTAGATTTTGCAAAGAAAGAGACTTAGTTCATATAGGATCTTGTCCTAATACAAGTGCTTTTTGAGATCCTTCTGTTCACTCTTGCAGGTTCTTCATCACTCCAGAGTTCTTCTGGTTCAAATGCCTGCGCTTTATGCTTTCCTCATTTGCTCTTAAGTGGTGTAGCTTCATAGAAGATGTCCTTGTCAATATTTACAAAAGAAACTCTCTTGTTGGGCCAATCCATGATGGCTCCAGCAGTTGCCAAAAAAGGCCTTTTACTATGTATAGATCGACATATGCTATGAAATCTCTAATCCTTAGAGGAATGTCTCGGGCTATCCCTCTTAGAGTTGCACTTGAATCATCTGCTAAGCTAATCTTTGCCGTGGTACTTGAAATGTGCTTAATGCCAAGTCTCAAAGCAGTAGCTTTGGCCATCATGTTAATGCAATCTCCAGAATCACAAAGAATATTGAGAAATCTTTCACCTCTAATGTCACAAGAGATAAGAAATTGACATCTGTCTTGAACTTTGTGCAGAGTTCGAACTGGTCTACCGTCTTGGGCGTGTTTGAACAAGTCTTTCATCTTTTGGATAGACTCTTTGCTATCACAGAAGAAGTGGCCGATCATGTAGTCTCTACATGCTTTGGCAAATGAAGTTCCGTTGGGCCGAGTCTGAACTACTTGATTGAACTCTTCAAGTGCTTATTTGCTGATCTTGTTTGTGTAGTCACTGGCTTCTTGGGGATCTTTGAGATGGATCCTGTAAACAGCTGCATCAGGTGATGATCTAGGGAAAGATAGATACCTGGCTCTTCTGAAATAGGTAGAGATGTTCTCCTTAGTCTCTTTGCTGTAATTGAAGAAAATTTGAAGGCAGCCTTTCTTCCAGATGTGATAGAATCCGAGATAGAGAGGAATGGACTTCACAAATTTGTTGAATTCGATCAGTCTCTCTCTGGATATGCTCTTGGTTATTGGTTCTGAGTTGTCATCAGATGAATTGTCCCTAGGGTTTGGATCTTTAACAAACAAACCATACTCTTCATCTTCTGAGAATTGTTCTTGAAGCTCATTGTCACAAGTATAAACCATGTTTTCAAGATGCATAAGTGTCGGATTCATTCTTTTCTTTTGATGCTTGTGGAGTGATTGAGAAGACAGCTTGATAAAACAGTCTAGATCTGGTCACAAGGGGTCGGTCTTCAGTTGAATAGGTTTCAGAAATAGGTTGAAAAGACTCCCAGTATGAAAAATCAGGCTTGGCCGCAGGTGGAATGTTCTGGGCCACGGTGGAAGTGGTCCTGGCTGCAGGTGAAGTGCTCGTAGTCGCGATCAGCTCCTTCCGGGTAACCATGCTTGCTTCTTCAATCTCTTCTTCTCCATTGTTGTTCTCTTGCTACCAGTGGTTGTCAGGCACGTCTTGGGTATTCAAATCATTGGTTCCAGTGTTCAGATCATACTTCTTATGATCTTTAGAAAGTTTTTCAACTTTCTCTTCTACTTCATCTAAAGCATAGACAACTTTATCTATAGTAGCATCAAGCTCTTCAGTCTTGTTTTCAACCTTAGCTACGCCTTGCCACAGCTCCAATGTGTAGTCGTAGATTTGGTTCTTGCTTCCATTCAGCTCCTTATCCAAGTCATCAATCTTGAAGGTTAGGGTTTGCAGCTCCCTTTCACTTTTTCGAATGTTTAACTTGTTCTTCCCTTGCTGTTCTTCGACAGGCTCCATTCTCTGGTTCAACATTTAATTGTCTTTGGTTCTCTTATCCTCCAGTGTCTTCACGTGCTCAGAGAGGTCATCAAAACTTTTGTTAAGGTCGATGGTGATGGCATCTATCCTTCTTTGCAGGGCAGCTTCGATGAGGGCTTGGGAGGCAAGGAACTGATTGAGCTTGGCTTCCAATCGATTAAGCAGGATGTTAAACCGATTTTTTCTCATGGTTCTGGTGCAGAATCTGATGAGGTAAGGGATGAGATGGTCAATGGTTCACCAGGTATGGCGAATAGGGCTCATCTCGGTGGCTTGGAGTTCGCGAGTCTCCATGGTAGTGGTTTGGATGGTTCGGCCAAACAAGATGATCGGAATCACGCCTGGATGGTGATTCACATGCACAGGGAGCTTCACACAGGTTGCAAAACCTTCTCTTGGGATTAGGGTTTCTTCTCGGAAGATCCATGCTTCAAGGATTCTGAAACTAGGGCAAGCAGAAGAAATAATAAGCTGATGTCGTGTCAACTCTGATGTCGTATTTAGGGATCGAATCCACAGAGATTTGTGTGCCTGGTATTCTTCTACGGTTTTTAACTTTATGTCTAGACTAGATTGGTTTTTAAAGGTTGGTTGTTTGTCATGAATTAATCTAAAACAAAAGAAAGCAAATAAATCTATCCTAGAAAGCAAGTAGAAAAATCGAATGGAAAGCAAGTAAAGCAAGTAAAATATCGAACTAAAGTAATTAAAATGCAGATCTAAATAAGCAAATAAAAATTGATTGGTTTGTAAACTATGACTAAAAACGCTGAGCTTTCGGGAACTCTAAGGGATCATAATCGGTTTTGACACTAGGGGAGATAGATTGGGATTGACAGATATTGATATATAGGTGGTTCTAGAGCTAGAGTACGACGGTATGACTACATCACTATCGTGATCATAACCAACTGTTTCTCGCAACCCTGACCAGTAGGTTTCCACTCTGGCCCTGGAAGGGAGAGAACGCCAGAGCTGCACAAGACTCGTCAATACTCACGATCTCGCCGCAGGTAGGTTTCCACTCCTACAGAAAAATCGCCTGTTTCATTCTAGGGCTGATACTTAATGAAAACTTTCGCAACACTAACTATCTAGATCAGATACTAGGTGATCAATCAAGCATGCATGCAATAAGAACAAGAATAAACAGAGAACAGGTCGCAATCCTAGATCTACAAACTTAGATGTCTTAATAGATTATGAGAGCCCCTTTCGGGAACCATAAGCCCAACTCGGGATCTACTCATACATGGCTGAGGTCGACATCATCATTGGTTTTAATAAAAGTAATGAAAAACAGTAAAGAAAAGAGATGAAGAAAGCTTCTCTATTGAAGAACTCGGACTTGAACAATCTTCTACAAAAATCGCATAAAAACGGCTAAAGGAAAATGGTTTCAGTAAAGTATGAAGGGTTGTTGCTAAAAACGACCTAAATGACAAGTATTTATAGTCTTCAATACTCCATGGTCTCTAGGGTTCCGGAATTGAGGCAGAGAATGACTTTGGGCTTCAGAAATATGGGCTTTAGTTCGGAGCTTCATGGCTGCGATCGGAAGTGACATGACCGCGGGGATTAGGTGGTTGGCCGCGGTCGAGAGGCTTCTGACCGCGGGAAATGGGCTGTTGGCCGCAGTCGCATGACTTGCTGGCCGTCTTCGAGTGGCTCCGGGCCTAATGGAATATCTTGAGATCCAACCGTTGGAATGTCTCCAAACCAAGTGCATTTGAAAGCTGGTTGATTCTTCTATAAGTTGTCCAATTTTGAGGGTGATCTGACGGTCTGCATTTATCCAAAAGAGTCTTTTTGTTCCAATTTGTGCCTCTTTATCCCAAATTACCTGAAAAGTCTTTTAAAATCCGAAAACATAGAAATCCTTTGAAAACCTTTGGAAATGGAGTAAAAACACCTGTAAAAGATATTAAAGTGATCCATAAAAATAGTCAAAATCTGGTGTTATCAACTCCCCCAGACTTAGTCTTTTGTTTGTCCTCAAACAAAACAAAGGCTAAATCTCGGCGAGAGGTTTGAAAACGCAGGAACTAAACAAAATCTCAGAGACCAAACTTCTAGACCAATATCAATCAGTATGCATCAATCGGGAATAGCCTAGAAAATTCTCACTAGCAATACAGGCATAACTAGTCCGGTAATCCGTCATGCGGAAATCTATGCACTAAAATCTAACTTCCAGTCAACTAGCTCTTAACATTCATTAAATATCTCGGTGGTTCTCATCAAAGAAAGTCTAGGTAAGGCAATATAGGCTAGGTGTCAAAAAGGATTATTCTAGGGGTAAGGCTTAAAGTGTTTACGGGTTACCTGAAGATCAGGAGGATGCAGGATATTATGCAAAACCGCAAGAGAGAGTGAAGCTGTTGGTATCCACAGTTTTCAGTCACTTTCTTCTTGCCATAGATTCCTGGTCTTTTTCCTCAGGTTCTCTCCTAACTCCCCAGACTTAGATTTTTTTAAATCTTTCAAAACCATAGCTCCTTAAACGAATAGTGGTTGCTTATTGCTCCACAAATTTCGTCAATCTAAGACTCATTAGGCTTTTTTGTTTCCCTCTCTCTTTTTCATTTGTTTTTTTTTTTTTTTTTTTTGAAGAAAGGGAACACCTTTAGATATAGAGTCTTAGAGAGCTCGAAATTACAAGTGAATATTTGTCTTGTAAAGCTTCATGAGGTTTCTGATACTCTTCCTTCCCAATTCCATTCAGTCTCCTTTGTGAGTGACTGAAAACTGCGTCGCTCCTCTTCTCTCCGACGTTTTTGCACATATCTGCTGATATAAACTAAAGAGAGAATGCATAAGGATTGAAAACAAGGGTTTTGGGTTTAGGGTATGGTACCAGATAAAGATAAACTGGTCATCTAGGACGACAAAGAGTGGTAAAAGTGAGGGTAAAAGACGTCCTAGATGTGTATGTCGATGCCTGCCTAAAATCAATGATGAGAAAATTAGATATCAATATTAAGGTCAAATAAAATGAGCTAGTATATCCTGTCAGAAAGAATCTCCATGAATAGAAGTCCTCTGGTGGGAGTTCGTAGTGCAAGTACTCTAGCTACCGCCTAGTCTAGTGCTAACCACAAATGAGCTATCATGCATAGTGTAGAAGTGTGCAGGTCTAAATCATCATAGTTTTGCGTCAAACATTCCTGAAAAATACTTAATGTCGAATAGGTTACATATTAAAATTTAAAAAGTACTTGAAATTTAAAAGCAAAAGCAAGAAAATGATTAGTACGGATAGACATCCTCCCCCAGACTTAAATCACACTGTCCCCAGTGTGAAAAAGTTGGTGAGAAAATGGTGATTAAAAGCGAAATAAAATAAGATAAAAGAAATGAAAATGATGATAGAACCGTGATGGTAGTGAAGTACTGATCAATCACTCGTCCTCCGATGTGTCTGCTGCGAACTGGTGCTGCTACTGTAGGTAGGTGACAACGCGCTCAAAGCGTTGTCCCTGTGTCTTAACTCTGCGCTCCAGATCAGAATGTGTGTGCGATGATGTAGATGATGAGGTGTGGCCGGTCGAAACAGATGGCTGAAAGTGAGCACGGGCCGCAGCTGCATCGCGTTTTGCCTTGGCCACTATGTATTGGCCAATGGTGAATGGTAGACGAGGTACAGATGGCAGAATATCATCGGGTTCTAGAGTCCATCGCGGACGTCCTCCATGACACAATCTCGGGACTGATGGTGAAGGAAAGCTGACTCGGTGCTCCTCAGTGCCAGTTCAATACTTGTAACCAAACCTGTCTGGATCGAAAGCGGCACGAGAGATACTGTGATCACGAGAGAGATAAATTAGGTCATACCAGACATCGGGAAGTGGATCATCAGATGAAAAATCGAATCCTACAGCCTGTAGTATCGCTGTAATAGCACTCCTGTAAGTTGGAGTAGCGTCCTCGCAACCATGTAAATCATGCTTCACCTTTACCATGTTCTGTGCTATGATCCAGGCAAAGCAAGCAAGTCGTGGGTCGTCCATAAATGGCATCTGAAGTGTAATGAGCTCGGTCTTCAAAACACATCCCATGTTGGCTCTAGAGAAAATCGTGTGTGCTAAGAGTTTGTGCACAACTCTCACTGCTGGATGAGTAAGAAGGGCTGACTTGGATCTCCGGCTATCATAGACTCCATGACCCATCTCTCTCCACAAGTAAAAAATGGGTTCGTCTTCAAGGTAAATACCATCTGTGTATGGAAGCTTAAGAGCTTCGCAAAGTTCAGAAATGGTGAGCGAGTAAGGCTGTCTGCGGATAGAGAATGACAAGATGCCATCTGATGCTCTGGGGTTCCTCCTCTTTGTGTGGTGGAGTGTAATAGTTGCTAAGAACTCGCGGACTAGCTCAGGATAAGTCGGAAGGTTCAGCTCCATGTAGGGTCTAAGCTTAAGTGCATCGATGTACCAGATTACATCTTCTCTGATTCCAAGCATCTCAAGTGTATGATAATCAATGCAAGGCGTGGGTTTGATGTTCAGCTTCTTGAAACGTCTTGCATACTCCACTCTTGGGTTTATCTCCTTGCAAATGAATCGAATCTGTGGTGGCTCAGGAGCTGCTCGTGTTTCTCTTGAGTGCTGGAGCAATCTCATCACATAATTTCTTCTTCTCGGTCTGGCTTGGTTCAGCATGTACTCTCCTAGAGTAGCATCATCGGGAATGTCCTCAAAGCTGTCACCAGTGCGACGGCTTCTTTGGGATCTGGTTTGTTCGATTTTTTTCTGCAAAACGAAATGATTCTTGGAAAAATTGTGAATATGGATGCTGATTTTAACACATTAAGATCAGTTATACTAATACTAGTATAAAGAAATTAATTAAAACCATGAGCAAGCAGAATTGACATTAAATCAAAGAAATCGAGTAGTGCATGACTAGATTCGGATTTTTGATGTTCTCAACATAGAAATCTTCTAAAAATCGGTTTTAATGAGCAATTTCCATGTCAAATCTATAGGTTACCTAATACTAATCACTAATCACACAAGTCTTAATCAGATTCATCAATTTTGCTGTTCCAAATTCGATTTTTATAAAGCATGTAGAATCCAAATTTTAAAAAAATCTCAATTTCTCTTAAGCTAAGTGTTAAAATCGATTTTTAGATAACCTAAAAGGATAATCTATTATTCTTAAGCTATTTCCACCATCAATAAACCAAGATTTGGGCTTTTTAAGAAAACCCTAAGTTCTAAAATCAATTAAAGATGGCGAGTTTGAGCTTCATACCTTGCTGGAAAGAGAGATTTGATGACATAATTGAAATCAGCTTTGAAAAAGAGTGAGGTTTGGGCCAAGAATCTCTTAAAAAGCTTAAGAATTGAAAAAGGTGTTCTATCTCCTAAATCTCCAAGTCTTTCGGAAGAGAAGAGGAAAAGGAGTTTTGATCCAAAAAGTGTGTTTCTTTTCTTTAAAAAGCGTTTTTGTAGCAAAAACGGAAAATTTCCGGGAATTTTTTAAGTTTACGGGAACTTACCTTTCTTGTCTTGCACGCAAGGAAAGTTTAAAACTTACGGAGAATCTTAACGGGCTTTACCGAGAATGCTCCGAGAATCATCGGGAATCACCAGGAAACACCAGGTAACACCGGGAAACACCAGGTAACACCGGGAAACACCGAGAAACACCAGGTAGCACCGGGAAACTCCGAAAAGCGGCGGAAATCCGCGTCGTCACCTCAACGACCAACGGCCGCGGTCAGGAGATGCGCGACCGCGGTGATTGAAGGCTCGGCTGCGGTCACATTCACGGTGCCGCAGTTGATACACCCTTGGCCGCGGGTCGGTCGATCGCGACCGCGGCTCCTTCTCATGCGGCCATTGTCCATCTTTCTGGTCTTAGCTGGGCCGAGCAGCTAAAAACCTACTCTTTTCTTCTTGATTTTTCTAATTTTCTGATTTTTTTGTGTTTTTGTTTTATAAAATACCTGAAACTAAAAAGAAAAAGAAAGCATAAATTGTAAAAAGGAAAAAGAAACTAAAAGACAGAGTACCTAAATGGGTTGCCTCCCATTAAGCGTTTTTGTTTTAAGCAGTTTAGCTCGACGTAGGCATGAAGAATCAGGCTGATTTGAATGGCACTCCACTTGATGTGCCCTTATCATTTCCGGTCGCTGGAGGTTTTACTTCTTCTCCCTGAGGAGCCGTCTTCTTTCCTTTACTCTTCTTTCGGACTTTAACATTGTTTAAAACCCTTTTTGTGTTTTCGATCAGCTCCTGGATTTGGTCCTCACTAGTTTCTGTTGCATCCGGTGGAATGATGATCTTGATCTTTGCAAAGGCTTTCGGCTTCTCTTTTTCTTTCTCTTTTGGCCTGTCTCCTTTGCTTGGAAAATCATCTAGGATAGTCGGGTAGTACCTTCTGCGATCCACATTGAGGAAGACAGCATGCCGGTTTGCGTGATCAATTACTGCCCCTACGGTAGCTAGGAATGGTCTCCCAAAAATGAGTGGCCTCTCCTTGTCATTATCCATCTCCAGGACTTGGAAATCTGCTGGAACAATCTTGTCTCCCTCTAGAACTTGTAGATCATGAATCGCCCCTCCAATATCTTTTTGAGACGAATCTCCAAATATAACCTTAACCGTCGATGTCCTTAAAGTTTTTATGCCCAATTTTTCGGCAAATGTCTTTGACGGGATTGTATTCAATTAAGGAATGAATTCCCCTTCCCTCCTAGTCCCTTCTTTCCCTCACATCTAGAGATAGAGTACCTCTCCTAGAGAACACATTGCCTCCGGAATCGCACAGGCAGTCTGTAAACTTGATTCCTGAAATGAAACATTGGAAAACAAAACGTCTCGGATCATCGGCTTTTGTAAGCCTTTGAAACGGTGATCGTTCAGGTACCTTAAATGGTGGCTGCTTGGCATCGACATCCTTGTACAGTGGTACAAAGATTGGGGTTTCTTCTTTCTTTCCATCGGTTCTGGCCTCTTCTTCGGGCAATGTGGTTATGGCGTTGCAAAACCTCTTAGGATTATCTTCAACTCTTCCGGGAAGAACTCCACTTTGCCTCTTCATAGAGTCGGCTGTTTGGGCGATTTGCACGTCTAGCTTTTTGACGTGCGAAGATAAAGCTTCAAACTTCCCGTTCAGATCATTGTACATGCAGTCAACTTTCACGTTCACGTCTTTAGATGCTTTTTCGTTTGTCATAACGAGCTGTTGGATGGACTGTTCAAGTCTACCGATTTGTGAAGCTAGCTGGTTCGTCGTGACTCCTTGCTGTTGTACAAATTGATTGTTAAAACCCGTACTTTGGTAGTTATACATCTGTCGCGGTTGATAAGCTCATGTTCCTCCAAAGTTTCCACCTTGGAACTTGTTTTGGAAGGACTTTTGCTGTGGCGGGTAGTACTGATCTTGAGGATTCTCCACATTTGGATTACGGTAAGAGAGATTGTTGTAATTTGCACTCCGGAAGTTGTTGTTGAAGCCATTGTTGAAGCGATTTTGATATGGTACTAGTGCTCCTACATAGTTCACATCTTCTTCTTGAAAGGCTTGATTAATGTGATCAATATCACTAGGTCCTTCATCTTCGGTGCCATTGTTGGTCTCACAAGCATGGATTGGGTGATTGTTGCTCTTCAGAAGCTGGCTCATCATGTTCTTCAACTCGGTTATCTCCTTGTTGTCTGTTCCGGTTTGCTTCGTCGATCGATCATACTCAGGACAATCATTGCTATTGGCTTGAGCCAAATTTTCAATGAGGGCTCTTCCTTGGGCTATCGTCTTTTGTCTAAATGATATGTTCATAATTTGCATCATTTAGGTTGCATAATTCATTCTAAATCATGTTTTATTCCATGCATTTTAAGTTCTTAGGGTTTCTTTTAGAACTTAGGAGATGCATTAGGTCCCAATGAGTCTTTGCATATTTTGAGTGTTTATCAGGTGTTTTTGGAGCTGAAAAGATGAATCCAGGAGGTGGAATGGTGATCAAAGCTTGAAAAGTGGCAAAATTGGGTTTTTGGAGGTTATCGGCCATTCTCACGCATCAGGAAGGTTTTTACCGGCCATTTTCATGTACCGCGGGTAGAGCTTATCGGCCAAAACGCGTACCGCGAGTAGACCTTATCGGCCAAAATCTCTGGGTGTAGACACGTTTACGAAATCGCCTGTCCGGGGAACCTTCCGGTCCGATTCAGATGACGGGTGCTTCATAGAAGTTGGAGAGGATTGGAGCACGGTTTCATAGCAAGTGGAATCACGGAATTCGGACGCGTGAGCAGAGAGTTAAGCTCGTTGGAAGAAACCCCTGTCTCGCTGCTGTTTTGAACCAAGCCGATGAGCTCTGAAGAATGCGAAGGACGGTGTACTTCCAGGCCGATTCAGTTTCCGGGGCCTTCATGAGAATCAGAGACAATTGAGTCTTCTTTCCAGAACGTCCGAGATCATTCAATTCGGAGCTATGAGAAGGAAGTTACGGTCTCCGGAATGGACACATGTCTAGGCGCCTCTCTCTGTTCGTGTAAATGCACTGCAAAGATGTGCCCTCCAGGAAGCCTTCCACTTCCCAAGCACCGAAGCTTCCTTCACCAAAGTTGGAGATAAATGGGAGATAAATGAGTCCTCTGTCTTTTGCAACTGGAATCACTCAATTCGGACAAGCTGCGTGGAAGTTACACTCTCCGGAATGCGAAGTGGTCCAAGCTGCAGGCCTGAAGATGAATGCCTGAAAGCTGATGCTGCGAGTTGAGAAGTGCGGGTAAGCTATCACTGGATGAGTTCAGAAGTTCCCAAGCAAGAGAAATGCTAAGTCCACAATCGTGCGATTAGGCATGCGAGTTAGCCGTGCCTGGAACTAAGCCGCACGATCACTCGCAAATCACTCCGACTTGAGCCTGCGACCTAGGTGCACTGGAAACCAACCCGCACATATGCACATTCCCCAGAAACCGCCTTGGACCTGCGAGTTGAAGAAGAAGAAGATCAAGCCGCAGTAACATTCGCAAAACACTCCTACTTGGGCGTGCGGCTCAGACAAGACGATCTAAGCCTGACAAGACAGGTTCTTCATTTACTGCGATTTGGGCATGCTACCTGGGACATACTGGACCAACCCGCACTGATTCCTACTTTATCCATTAAAGCCGGGTCAGGACCCGGTTTGTTCCGGGCTGACCCGGTTCGTTTTTAGAGAAGTATAAATACTTTTTAGGGTTTTTTCGGAGAAAACCAAGCTTTATTCCCTTTGTCTCTTGCCTCTTTTGTGAAAAAGACTCCATTAAGAAGAGAAATATCGATTATTGAGTGTTTAATCAAGAGAGTTTAAGAGATTTTTGTGTTTAAGGCTGCTTTCTTCTGAATCTATCATCCATCTCTTCATCTATACACTTCTAATCATGATTAACAACACATCTTGCAAAGGATTTAGTGTGTTGATCATGATTAGTGAGTAATCTCCATATTAAGGTCTTAGATATGTAGATTGGGGTGCTTAAGTGGTAGATTAGTGAGCTTAGGGGTTAGATCTTGCATATTCCATTCTCTACAACCTGTTCTTAATGCTAGATCCATACAAATCATATGTGGTCTAGATTCTGGGCATTTCATGCATCAAAAGTGTTTGATGAAATGCCTGAACCAAGGTTGTTAGAGATTTAAGTGTTATTCATCATGGGAATGATTGTTTATATGCTTAAATGACAGATTAAACTGATTCTTAATGCTTGTTAACTCATGTTTCACTGATGATGATTGGGTTAGAAACTGTTTTAGCATAGGAGTTAATACCTTCATGAGAGGATTAACTTAATTAAAGATGTTTATGTTGAATGGTTTGCTTGATCATATGATTCATTAGCTCATTAGTTTATTACTGAAGGCACCCTAATCCACTATCATGTCTAAGACCTTTCTCATCATCATTCATACATTCTCATCATTTGTCATTGTTTAGTTCTTGTTTAATCATTTCATTAGTCTTTAATCCTGTTTAAGTTTGTAGTTGTCTTTAGATAATCAAAACCACTCTTGTTTGCTTGAATTAAGAACCTGATTACATAGCTTAGTGTCTATCACCACATTCTTGGATTGATAAACCTCTTTGTGCTACTTTGACAAGGGGATTGATAGCCCTGAGACCTTAAAAAGTCTTGTCTATCACCAAAATCTCCATTGCTAGCTGTATCAAGTGAAAGTTTGTATTTTGGTTGCAAACCTCGGTAAAATGTACTCAGCAGGCTTGATCCAGGAAATCCATGGTGAGGGCAATCACGTTCATACTCCTTAAAACGTTTCCAGGCTTCATAGAAAGATTCAGTCGGTCCTTGTTGAAAGCTTGAGATCTTTGTTCTCAACTGGTTCGACCTTGACTTAGTATAGAAGTGGTTCAGGAAAGCAGTTTTACATTCTTCCCAATTAGTAATCGATCCTGCAGGCAAAGATTTCAACCAACGGCGAGCTTTGTCTGCTAATGAAAAAGGGAAAAACTTACACTTTAAATAGTTTGCTGGAACTTGGTTTGTTCTCATCATGCTGCAGATTTTTTTAAAGAACTCGATATGGTCCATTGGGTGTTCAGAAGGAACCCCAAGGAATTGGTTTTGCTTCACCAATGAGATGATTTGAGGATTGACTTCAAACTCAGAAGGAACCCCAAGGAATTGGTTTTTTTAAAGTTATGCTTAAACTAATTTTCTGGTGTAAATATACTTAATCATTATAAAATTTTGATTTTTATCCTTAATTTATTATTTTTGTGCTTAAACCAGTTTCCAACTAATCGGTGTTAACAATCCGTTAAATGACATCTATATAGCATCCACGTCAACAGCGGTGTCGTTTTGGGTTTAAGGAATTTAATTATAAAAAACAGATAAAACGATGAACATAACAAATTGTTTCCAGGCAAAACAATGTTAGTTTTCCTTCTTCGTCATGACAGCAAAACAGAGACCGAACAGAGCCGTACATGAATAAGCTTCTTGAATCTGCTGGAAACTTCGTTTTACTTTTACAGATCTCAAAGGATCTTTCGTCCACCAATCAGGATGCCACTTCTTCATCGAAAAAACAAAAAACAAAAAAAAATTGTCAGCACACATTTCTCTGTGAAAATTGTCATATTCTCCAAAACAAGAAGCAACAATGATTTAACCCAAAAAAAGGAAGCAACAATGACCCACCATAGCAAGCTTGTGATACGCCCGCCGTATCTGCTCCACTGAGGAATTCACGGCGACGCGGAGAATTTCACAATAAGACAGAAAAGTTGAGTTAATGCCACCGCCTTTCATTTGGTTTAGATATAAACTTCACGAACACATTACACAGCGCAAGAGATATTTTGGGGTTTGTATTAAGGAAAGGAGGTGATTCCAATGGCGGTTATATGGAAGAAGATGAAAAATTAATACACTCACGAACACATAAAAGGGAAAAATATTTAACTTACCCCAACTGCTGGAAGAACACATTGAACTCAAACAAGAATCAAGAGACTGAAGAACTTGATTTCCAAATCCCTAAGTCGTCTCTGAGTGTAGTTGTCTTCTGTCTTCTTCAAGGTTTCTACTCAGTAAAGATGGGAATGGGGACACTAACCAGTCTAAGATCCCGGTCATCCAAATCGCGAGTTTGAAACCTGATTGTTCTTTCGACGTAACTCATCTCATTGCTCCCGGAGCCTTTCCCTTTCTCGTTCAAAAGATCAGCAAACGCTCCACCAAACTCAATTCTCATCAATCTGACTGCAGATACAGTGTAAGTTCCACAAACAGAAACTGTTACTAAAATATTGTGAAAGCTCAAATTTTTTCATTTCTAACAATGATCCAAAGACTCCAAAAGACCAAACTTCTAAATACTCGCTAAAAGTCACGATTCTATTTCGATATATATATCGTCCCTGTAACATAGTGGCGTGTCAAATTTGTAACTAAAGTAGTGGACTACTTTACCAGCTCTATGTGGGGAAACCTATAGATTCAGATTCTGGGGTTTCCGCGGCAGCGGAGCCACGTGACCTATGTATTAACAGAATTTTTGAGTAAAGCAGAGAGATTGAAGACGGAAACAGAGTAGATACTGCAAATAAATTTCAGTTTTCCCAAAGAAACAAACAGAACAAATTTACCTCTTTTACCGGGAGAAAACCGTTTGCGAGTCTTTTGGGTTCGTTTAGACGACTCTGGATAAACGCAAAATGTGAAGTCGACGCCGTTTTATTTGTTTTTATAATTAAAGTCCACAAGCCCAAAACGAAACCATTGCTGACGTGGATTCCACATAAACGTCGTTAACGGATAGTTAACACCGATTGGACGGAAATTGGTTTAAGCACAAAAATAATAGATTAAAGATGAAATTCAAATTTTTATAAGAATTAAGTATGTTTACACCAGAAAATTAGTTTAGGCATAACTTTAACATTTTATGAAAGTTTAGGTCTGAATTAGCCAATTTTCCGTCTTTAATCCTGTTTAAGTTTGTAGTTGTCTTTAGATAATCAAAACCACTCTTGTTTGCTTGAATTAAGAACCTGATTACATAGTTTAGTGTCTATCACCACATTCTTGGATTGATAGACCTCTTTGTGCTACTTTGACAAGGGGATTGATAGCCCTGAGACCTTAAAAAGTCTTGTCTATCAATTGGCGCCGTTGCCAAATTGTGGTTTGTTTAGCATTAAGCTCTGATCTGTTCTTGAGATCAAGTGCTTACCTTCTTGTTTTTATTGATTCCTTTCAAGTTCTGTTTGTGATTTCAGGTGTATGAACACCAGGTCTAGATCAAGAAGCTGTGGTCCTCCTTTCCCTCTCAACGACAACATCAACCTTTTGGTACCAAGGAGGAGAAGGGACAGACGTGGTATACAGATTGATCAGGCTGAGATGGCAGAACAAGGAGAACACGTGGTAGATATAGAAATACCGGTTCAGGAGCAACAGGCTCAGGGTAATGGAGCTGGTAATGGAGTGGGTCAAGGGCTTCATCAGGGTAATGTTCATCAGGAACAGGTGCACCATCAACAAGCTTATGTCCACCAGGGACAAGCTCAAGCTCATCAACAGAGGCACCAGGCCAATGTTCAGCAAAGACAACAAGTACACCACCAACCCCACCCTTTCCAACAACAGCAAAGAAGATATGAGCAACCCCAAGTCTATGTTGGAGAGAATGACAGGGCCAATGCTCATCAGTATGGAGCTGGTATTCAGGCACCACCTGTGCAAAACAACAACTTTGAAGTGAAGGCATCATTGCTGATATGATCCAGAATTTAAAGTTCCATGGGTTAGCAATGGAAGATCCCTTGGAACACTTGGACCAGTTTGATAAGGTGTGTGATCTGACCAAGATTAATGGAGTTTCAGAAGACAGCTTTAAGCTAAGACTATTCCTATTCAGTCTTGGTGATAAAGCTCATCAATGGGAGAAGAATCTTCCAAGAGGCTCCATTCAAACCTGGGAGCAATGCAAGCAAGCCTTCTTATCTAAGTTCTTCTCCACCTCAAGAACTGCAAAACTGAGGAACCAAATCTCTACCTTCACTCAGCACAGCAATGAGAGTTTTGGTGAAGCATATGAGAGATTCAGGAGCTACACAAACCAATGCCCACACCATAGGTTTAGTGAGGCTTCTCTTCTCAGCACACTTTATAGAGGAGCTCTTCCCAAGATTAGAAACAAGCTGGATACTGCTTCCAATGGGAACTTTCTGGGTAAAGAGATACATGCTGCTTTAGAGCTAGTGGAGAACTTAGCATTGAGCAATGATACTTATGGTGAAGACTATGACAGATCAAATAGGTCTGAAGGTTCAAGCTCAGAACAGAGGCTCACCGGAGAAGTTAAGGAGTTGAGAAGTGAATTAGACAAGTTGAAGTTGGTAACTCACAAGCCAATGCATTTTGTTGGAGAGTATGAGGAACCATCTCAAATCTTTGAGAACATAAGTGAAGAGGGTCTCACCCAAGAGGAGCTTAACTACATTGGGAATCAGAGGTTTCAGAGATATCAGTATGGTAATGCCAATCCAAACCTTTCCTACAGGAAGACCAATGTAGCTGACCCACAAGACCAGGTGTATCCCAATTCTCAAGCTCCACAAAACTTTGTTCCCAAGAACAACTTTCAAGGATCCTTTCAACCAAAGAATCAGTTTGCTCAGAATCAAGGTTTTGGTCAGCAACAACAACCATTTCAGGGTCCTAATTTCAGTACACAGCAGCAAAAGGCACCACCAGGGTTTGGTCCTCCACAGTTCCAACAGCAAGCGCCTGTTCAACAACAGTTTCAGCCTCCAACGGGTCAACAACAGCCACAGATGGGTTCAGATATGGTTGATATTCTGCAACAACTACTTCAGGGTCAACAGATCTTTGCAAGCCAGAATGCAGCCATGGAACAAGAAATCAAGGAACTGAAGCAAAACCAGGCATCAAGCTCAAGGAACCAAGGTCACCTACCTAGAAAACCAGAACCCAACCCCAAAGAATATGCTAAGGCCATCACACTGAGGAGTGGAAAAGAGTACCTGGTATTGAGAACAACAAAGTGATCATTGAGGACAATGATCAAACTGAGGGGGAGGCAGCCTTAAAAGATGATCAAGTTGCTGAGAAACCAAGGACAGAAAAGGGTAAAGAGGTAGCAAAGGAACCAGAACCAGAGAAGAATATGTGCCACCACCTCCATACCAACCCAAGCTCCCATTTCCAGGGAGATTTAAGAAGCAACTTATGGATAAGGCAAGAGCTGTATTTGAGAAGGCACTCAAGGAGACACCACTCACAATGCCTCTCATTGATGCATTCTTAATAATGCCAAAGATGGGGAAGTTCTTGAAGGATGCCATTCTGAACAAGACAAAAGAGCTTCAAGGCATGGTAGTACTAAGTCATGAATGCAGTGCTATCATTCAGAAGAAGTTCATTCCAAGGAAGTTAACTGATCCAGGGAGCTTCACACTCCCTTGTGCCATTGGACCTCTTCTATTCTCTGGATGTCTTTGTGATCTAGGAGCATCAGTCAGCTTGATGCCATTCTCCATAGCAAAGAAGCTGGGCTTTAGAGTCTTCAAACCTGCAAGGATTTCTCTTATCCTTGCAGATATATCAGTTAGATTGCATGTTGGTATGTTGGAAGATCTACCTGTTAAGACTGGTGGTTTTGAGGTTCCAACAGATTTTGTTGTGCTGGAAATGGATGAGGAACCAGTAGATCCTCTTATCTTGGGCAGGCCATTCTTAGCAACTGCAGGAGCTATTATTGATGTGAGAGGTGGGATAATAGAGCTTCAACTTGGGTCTGAAAAGCTCAAGTTTGATGTGAATGAGATGATGAAGAAACCCACCATTGAGGGGCAATGTTTCTATGTGGAGACAATGGATCAGCTGGCTGATGAGTTGCTTGAGGAGCTGAACACTGAGGATCCTCTTCAAGCTGCTCTAACTCAAGAACAAGGAGACAATGGGCTCTTAGCTGAAGCAAGTGAAGGGTACAAGTTGTATTTGGACAATGCTAGAGAGTTGGGTCCTGAGACAAGGTTTTTGGAGCTGGAACAAAGTGGTTCTGAGGTTTTTGCAATCAAAGGATCAGACACCAGCCAAAGCAGCTTGGACCAGGATGGGAATGAGGCTGATGCACCCCCTGTTGAGCTCAAGCCTCTACCAACAGGGCTTAGGTATGCTTTCTTGGGCTTAAACTCCACATATCCTGTCATCATCAATGATAGCCTATTAGAGGATCAAGAGAGTGCATTGCTTAATGAAATAAGAAAGTTTAGGAGAGCCATAGGGTATTCTTTGGCTGATATTAGAGGGATCTCTCCTGACATTTGCACCCACAGGATCCACCTAGAGGACCAATCTATGTCCTCCATTGAGCATCAACGACGACTTAACCCCAACCTTAAGGAAGTGGTTAAGAAGGAGATACTAAAACTTCTTGAGGCAGGGATAATTTACCCAATCTCTGACTCAAGATGGGTGTCTCCTGTTCATGTTGTGCCCAAGAAGGGTGGGATCACAGTGGTTAAAAACGAGAAGGATGAGCTTATAGCTACTAGAACTGTCACAGGACACAGAATGTGTATAGACTATAGAAAGCTCAATGCAGCCTCTAGGAAGGATCATTTTCCTTTACCTTTCATTGATCAGATGTTAGAGAGGCTTGCAAACCACCCCTTCTTTTGTTTTCTCGATGGGTACTCGGGGTTCTTCCAAATTCCCATAGATCCCCGGGATCAAGAGAAAACAACATTCACATGCCCTTATGGCACATTTGCTTACAGGAGAATGCCTTTCGGTTTATGTAATGCACCGGCCACTTTTCAAAGATGTATGATGCACATTTTCTCTGACATTAGTGAAGAGAAAGTTGAGGTGTTCATGGATGACTTTAGTGTCTATGGCTCCTCCTTCTCGGATTGTCTCTCTAATTTGTCACAGGTCTTGGAGAGATGTGAGCAGCACAACGTGGTGTTGAACTGGGAGAAGTGCCACTTCATGGTGTAGGAAGGAATAGTTCTTGGGCACAAGATATCTGAGAAGGGTATTGAGGTTGACAGAGCAAAGGTGGAAGTGATGGTGAATCTGCAAACCCCCACTTCAGTCAAAGGGATAAGGAGTTTCCTTGGGCATGCAGGGTTTTACAGAAGATTTATCAAAGACTTCTCAAGAATTGTCAGGCCCTTGACAAGACTGTTGTGTAAACAAGTGGACTTCATCTTTGATGCTGAATGTGAAGAAGCCTTCAAGTTGATCAAGGAGGCATTGGTAAGTGCACCAATAGTTCAGGCCCTAGACTGGTCCCTTCCTTTTGAGGTCATGACAGATGCATCTGATTTTGCTGTTGGAGCAGTGCTTGGGCAAAAGAAAGACAAGAAGCTACATGTCCTCTACTATGCCAGTAGAACACTTGACTCTGCACAAGAGAAGTATGCTACTACTGAGAAGGAAATGCTGGCAATAGTCTTTGCCTTTGATAAGTTCACTGGTGGGATCAAAAGTCATTGTATATACTGATCATGCAGCCCTCAGGTATCTGATGACCAAGAAAGATGCCAAGCCAAGATTGTTAAGATGGGTTCTTCTACTTCAGGAGTTTGATATGGAAGTACAGGACAAAAAGGGGATAGAAAATGTAGCTGCAGACCATCTCTCAAGGCTGAGGATTGAAGAACAAGTCCCCATAGATGATGCTTTGCCTGAGGAATCACTAATGGTACTCCATTCCTACTTGGAGTTTGAGGAAGTAGAGAGCATTCAAGAGAGGAGGATGCCTTGGTTTGCAGACATAGTGAATTATCTTGCATGTGGGGTGGAGCCTCCTGAATTAGATGCTTACAAGAGGAAGAAGTTCTTCAGAGATGTCCAGAGATACCATTGGGATGAGCCCTACCTCTATGTCCTGAACAAAGATCAGCTGTATAGAAGGTGTCTTGCTGAGGAGGAGATGCAACCTGTGTTGCAAGAGTGTCATGGTTCAGCTTTTGAGGGTCACATGGGAGCATTCAAGACTGTGGCAAAGGTTCTTCAGAGTGGGTTTTGGTGGCCCACAATGTTCAAAGATGCTCAGTTAGTGGTTTCAGCATGTGATGCCTGTCAGAGGCATGGAAACACATCAAAGAGGAGTGAGATACCTCAAAACCCCATTCTAGAAGTTGAGATCTTTGATTGCTGGGGGATTGACTTTATGGGACCCTTCATTTCATCCTATGGGAATCAGTATATACTTGTTGCTGTGGACTATGTGTCCAAATGGGTTGAGGCCATTGCTTCCCCTACCAATGATTCCAAGGTTGTAGTGAAGCTGTTCAAGAGCATGATCTTCCCAAGGTTTGGAGTTCCAAGGGTTGTTATCTCTGATGGAGGATCTCATTTTGTGAACAAGACTTTGGAGGGTTTGTTGAGAAAGCATGGAGTGAAACACAAGGTAGCTACTCCTTATCATCCTCAAACTAGTGGCCAGGTTGAAGTATCCAATAGACATATCAAAGCCATTCTTGAGAGGACTGTTAGCTCAAGCAGAAAAGATTGGAGCAAAAGGCTAGATGATGCATTGTGGGCTTATAGGACTGCCTTTAAAACTCCAATTGGGACATCACCTTTCAGTCTGCTATATGGGAAGAGCTGCCACGTTCCTGTTGAGTTGGAGTACAAGGCTATGTGGGCTGTGAAGTTGCTAAACTTTGATATCAAGACAGCTCAAGAGAAAAGGGTCATGCAACTCCATGAACTTGAGGAGATTAGGCTTGAGGCTTTTGAGAGCTCAAAGATCTATAAGGAGAAGACCAAGGCTTTGCATGATCAAAAGATTTTGAAAAGGGAGTTCAAGGATGGTGATTTGGTGTTGCTATTCAACTCTAGGCTTAAGTTGTTTCCAGAAAAACTTAAGTCTAGATGGTCTGGTCCCTTTAAGGTTCTTGAAGTCAGGCCATATGGAGTTGTTGTCTTGGAAGGAAAGAATGGTCAAGAGTTTGTGGTAAATGGACAAAGGATCAAGCACTATTTGGTTTCACAAAGGAAGGAGGAAGCTACATCAGTTCCCCTTCTTGATCCACCACCAGCATGTTAAACAGGTTTCCAAAGTCAAACTTAGAGACTTTAAACAAAGTGCTCTTGGGAGACACCCCAAGCTTATCTTTGTACATAGTTCTTTTGATTTCCTCTCTTTTCTTTTATGTTTTAGAACTTTTTGATGGGTTTTGTGAGTTGGTCTCAGGTCCTATGTGATTCTTTGGAAGACATAACTCAGTGATGAATGGAATGGAGCATGTGAGAGGGCTGGGAGAAGTGTTTAAGGACTGAAAAACTTGGAGAACGCCTCAGTGCTACCTAGGTGTGCGGTTTGGATCAAGAAGAGCCCAGGCCGCAGCAGGACTCACAATTTACTCCGGCCTGGGCGTGCTACCTGGTGTAAGAGGAACTAGGCCGCACCAAACAGAAGGAGTCCAAAACGTCTAAGTCCTAGGTTGTGCTAGCTGGTGCTGCGGGTAAGAAGAGAGGGAGTCCAGGCCGCATGGAGACTCTCAAATTACTCCAAGTTGGTCGTGCTACCTGGTGAAAGAGGTCCAAGCCACAGCAAAAAAAAGAACGGCCAAGATGTCTAAGTAACAAACCCTGCGGTTTAGGTGTGCTACCTGGGAGCAAAGAAGACCAACCCGCACATCCATTCGGAATTTATTCCAAGTTGGGCAAGCTAGCTGGGAACATGAAGACCAGGTCGCAGCAGGAAAAGAAAGACCAAGTCGTTTAAGTCCAAAAGTCTGCGGGTTAGGTGTGCTACCTGGGAACAGAGGAAGACCAAGTCGCACATACACTCTCAAATTACTCCAAGTTGGTCGTGCTACCTGGGAAACACAAGACCAGGCCGCACAAAATGAAGAAGATGCTGAGACGCCTAAGTGTTGAAA
Organism: Eutrema salsugineum; assembly: GCF_000478725.1. Lineage (NCBI taxonomy): Eukaryota > Viridiplantae > Streptophyta > Magnoliopsida > Brassicales > Brassicaceae > Eutrema > Eutrema salsugineum. Next base: position 10,770,487 of record NW_006256414.1, on the reverse strand, counting down.
ATGTGCGCCATAGTCGTGCTACCTGGGAAGCATGAAAACCAAGCCGCACATATGTTTGCAATTTACTCCAACTTGGTCGTGCTAGCTGGGCACAAGGGAACTAGGTCGCAGCAGAAAAAAAAAGGGCTAAAAGTGTCTAAGTCCTAAACCCTGCGCCTTAGTCATGCTACCTGGGAACAAAAGAAACCAAGCCGCACATATGTTCGCAAATTACTCCAACTTGGTCGTGCTAGCTGGTCGCAATGGGTTCCAGGTAGCAGCATGGAGAAAAGGCAAAACCGAGCTGAAGGATTTTCCTGCAACTTGGTCATGCGGGTTAGAAAGAGAATGACCAGGTAGCACAAAAACATTTCCGGTTCTACACCGAGACGGTCATACGGCTCGATCCCGATGGTTCCCGGACGCACAAAAGAGAGAAAGGAGGCCGGTCAACGAGGAAAGGACGGGTCAAAGCCTTGACTGGTCAAAATAGATCTATTGACCACCAGTCCAAAGGCTTGACCCTGTCCCACACTCTCTCTTCCCCACAACAAACCCTAGTTTGCAACTCTTTCTCTCATTTCTCTCCATTGTTTTCATCATATCTCTCTCATTTCTCCACCAAATTTGTTGATTCAAAGTGCTCTGAACTCGTTTTTGAGTTGTTAACATCATCCTGATTGCATTTCGAACTCGTTGCATCTTAATCCCAAGGTATTTCACTCTGTTAGAACTCACCTTTTTCCATGTTCTTCAATGGTGATTTATGAGCTTCAAAGTGTGGAATCAATTTTTATAGGTTGTTTTAGACCTTGGGATTATTTTTATAAATGCTAGGGTGCTAGATAGTCTTGGAAAACAGAGCATTTTGTTGGTAATTCCTTGTTCTTGAGTTTTGAAAATTGTTGCAAGTAATTCATGACAAAAATCGATTTTTTTTTAGAAAAGAGATGAATTGGTTTCTTGCTGAGTCCTTGCTTTGCACTCTTGTTTTTGCATTGCTATGAACTTATTGGATTGATGTTTAGCTTGAGAAACCTGTTCATGTCGTTTTAAAATCGATTCTTGCAACAATTTTTTTTTTTCAAAATTTTGGAGAATTTTGTGAAGCTTGTTCTTGTACTAACATTGTTTTTGAGAATCTCTTGGCAGATGACTGAAAGAACAAATCTCTGGCCAAGAAGAAGGGCACTGCATCAAAAGGCAAAGGTTTGGTCTCAGGGTCTTCAAAGCCAAGAGAAAAAGGTCAAGGTGCAAAGAATACCACAAAGCAAGGAAAGTGTGATCCAGCGCCAAAAAGGACAAGGCCTGAAGGAAAAGCTTTGGTGGTTGCTTCTGGTTCCAAGAAGAAGGGGAAACAGTTGGCTGTGGTATCTGAGAGTAAGAAGACTGAAAGTGACTCAAGCAGCTCAGCTGGTGGCTCCCAAGGCACAATTGAAGAGGGATCAAAGAACTTCAAGAAAACTGAACCAGAAACACTTGATTATCTGGCTAAGTTTCAACAGATAGAGATCCAGCAAGGGAGATTCCCTGATTTGGATTTTCTGAAGAATATTGGCATCTATGAAGATGTCAAGACTTTGCTTGGGAACATGGGTGTTGAGTCACTTTTGGAGATGAGAGAGATCGCTTATGAACAGGAGTCTCAAGAGTTCTTGGCTTCCTTTGAAGCTTTCATTTACTACCCAAGGGATTCAAGAATCATTCAAGGAGATGGGCTTGGACATGTGGAGTTTACTGTGAAAGGGAAGGAGTATTCAGTGTCATTCAGAGAATTGAATGAGATTTTGGGTTTTCAGCACCTAGAAATGAACTTCTCTCCAACCAGGTCAATCTCAGAAAAGATGAGATCCAACTTCTATGGAGATCAATTGCTTCTGGGAAGTACACAGCTGGAAAAGCAAAGTCCTCTTGGATAAGGAATCCAGTTCTGAGATATGTACACAAGATTCTCTCTCACAGCTTCTACTTCAAGATTGATGTTGGAAGAGTTCACAAAGGAGATTTGATGCTTCTTGGTGTAGGGCTGAAACCGCTGATGCCAACACATGAAGATGGGGAACCCTATGAAGGGTATGAATACCCACTTTGCCTTGCCTCTCAATTAGCAAGGTCTTTGATGTTCTACAAAAAGTGCATGTGGGGTTCTACAAAGCAAGATGCAAAGCTGGCCCATGGATGGGTGGTAACAAAGATCTTGAAAGCCAAGGGGTACAGATTCAAGGAGAACAAGGCAAAGTTTGATCTGATTAATGAAGCACATTTGTGTAAGATTGGCTTCCTCCAAGGAAGAGTGGGTACCAAGGTAGTATACAACTTCAAGACACTCATCAGTGAGCCAGCCCAAGTTCTCCTACCCAATCCTTCCATCACCACAGTCCAAGTTAAAAGGAACATTCACTTCTTCTTGCTGAAGAAAGAGCTGTACAATGTCCAAACCGATCCACCAATCCTCACATACAAGCAAGCTTGCAGAGAAGAAGCCTCCGAGGGAAAGAAAGCAACCGCTGAAGATGCTACCACAAGTGCAGCTGGTGCTCAAGATGCTGATCTGCCTCCACCTCAAAAACGTTTTGGTGGAAACAGATACCACTTTGATGATTACAACTGGGAGGAACCAGGCACTTCAGGGTTCAAAGCTCAACAAAAGATTGGTATTCTCCAACAATGGTGCAAGTACCAAGACAAAACCATCCACAAGATGGCCAAATGCATCAAGGAGATGAAGAAGAGGATTAAGAAGCTTGAAAACCCTTGAAAAGGTGGGGCTCCAGCACCGGTTTCACCAAGGAACAGAGAGGAAGCTGGAGAGAGTTCCATGAACTGCACAGCCCTGGTTACATATGAAACCACTTGGGTGGATCTTGACGACGGGTCTGATGAGGCCAGCCATCATTCTTGGGAGACACCATCCGGCCACACTTCAAACCCCTCCTACTCATTGGGGTCTGACTTTAACAGCCACTAGGTAACACTCAAAACCTTGTAAATAGCATGTAGTTTTCTTTTTCTTTTGCATTTTACTTGTTTACTTTGTTTTAACTCCTTTCTCATACTTTTATAACACAAGGGACTGTGTTATTTAAGTGTGGGGGAGGAGTTTCATCCTTTACTAATCATGTTTTCTCTTTTCTTATTTTGCACTTTGAGTCTTGAGTCACATTCTAGTTGCATATACATGTAGTCTCATATAAGTGCATATAAAAACCAAAAAAATGGAAAAATCTTGAAAAAACAAAAAAATGATCATGTAGCTGCATTCTCATTTTTAGGATTGAGTCTAGATTGCATATGCATGTAGGTTGCATCTTGCAGGGAGTAATGATAGGTTTTCTAGCGAGTACATCACTTTGAGAACTTGAACTGAATATGCTTGTGAATCTTTTCTGTGCTTGCAAAGTCTGAAATGATCTGAATCTGAGAAGCAAGTTTGAATTGAACTCAACTCTAATTAAGTGAAAACCCTGAACTTGACTTGAAATTATCATTTGGTGCATTGTTTGAATATGCTTGTGGATATACATGTAGTCTCATATAAGTGCATATAAAAACCAAAAAAATGGAAAAATCTTGAAAAAACAAAAAAATGATCATGTAGCTGCATTCTCATTTTTAGGATTGAGTCTAGATTGCATATGCATGTAGGTTGCATCTTGCAGGGAGTAATGATAGGTTTTCTAGCGAGTACATCACTTTGAGAACTTGAACTGAATATGCTTGTGAATCTTTTCTGTGCTTGCAAAGTCTGAAATGATCTGAATCTGAGAAGCAAGTTTGAATTGAACTCAACTCTAATTAAGTGAAAACCCTGAACTTGACTTGAAATTATCATTTGGTGCATTGTTTGAATAAGCTTGTGGATACCAATATACATATTTGAGCTAGAATCCTGTTTTTACCATCCTCTTCCTTAGCTCAAATAGCCGAATCTGCATAATAGATCAGTTTTTCCTCACCCTGAACTCATCCTTCTTTCAAGCCAATTGTTTGTGTGTGATTGAGAGGCCACCTTGGACCAAACTTAGCAGAAAGTGTTAGGTTTAGGGCGACAAGGGCAAGTCTCATTGAGTGCTAAGTTCCATCATCAAGGAGCTGAGAGTTTTGGCAAGAACTAAGTGTGGGGGAATACATGTTGGTGAGTGGAAAAAGGAGAGATGAGTGGAAATGAAAGGAGGATGGTGAGAACTAGGGGATAGAAAAAGAAATCAGTCTTGGAGTTTTGAGTCAAAAGAAGTGAGCTCTAGTGTTTTGAAAAGAAAGAATCTAGCCTCTAAGTGAAAAGAAAAGAAGCCAAAGAGCTCAAATGTTTTTTTAAAAAAAAAAAAAAAGAAAGAAAAAAAGAGGTTAGAGGTTACAAAAGAAAGTGAAAAAGAGCTATGGAAAGTTTGAACTCCAAGACTTGTGTATGAAAAAGAAAAGAGAGTCCCCTAGTGAGAGAAGAATGAGTGTGAAAAGTAAGCAAGTGAGGAAACTTTGAGTAGAGTGTGGGGTGGGATGAGTCTTTGCCCTTGTATGCATAGGTTGCCTTTTACCTTTAGCATTCTGCCAAAGTTTGGTCATTCATAGAGAGATCCTTCTGCTGCATTGAACCCACTCAGGCATTGATGAGATCATTTTAGTCTCATAACCTCACCCTAGCAAAACTATGTTTGTTCAAACAATGCATCATTTGATCCACTTGGTAAAAAGCTTAATGAATGTGAAAGAGTTGAGAGAGAGAAAAACTTGTGGAGATTCCTTGTTGAGTTGATATATATCTGAGTATGGCTTTGCATTGCATAATTGAGCATGAACTTGAATTCTCATTGTGATCACTTCTCTCAAAAAGGAAATGTGAACTCCCATGCATTCAACCTCTTTCTCTCATTTGTTCTTGTTTGCTTGAGGACAAGCAAAGGACAACTGTGGGGGAGTTGATATGTTCATAATTTGCATCATTTAGGTTGCATAATTCATTCTAAATCATGTTTTATTCCATGCATTTTAAGTCCTTAGGGTTTTTTTTAGAACTTAGGAGATGCATTAGGTCCCAATGAGTCTTTGCATATTTTGAGTGTTTATGAGGTGTTTTTGGAGCTGAAAAGATGAATCCAGGAGGTGGAATGGTGATCAAAACTTGAAAAGTGGCAAATTTGGGTTTTTGGAGGTTATCGGCCATTCTCGCCCACCAGGAAGGTTTTTACCGGCCATTTTCATGTACCGCGGGTAGACCTTATCAGCCAAAACTCGTACCGCGAGTAGACATTATCGGCCAAAATCTCCGGGTGTAGACACGTTTCCGAAATCGCCTGTCCGGGGAACCTTCCGGTCCGATTCAGATGGCGGGTGCTTCATAGAAGTTGGAGAGGATTGGAGCACGGTTTCATAGCAAGTGGAATCAAGGAATTCGGACGCGTGAGCAGAGAGTTAAGCTCGTCGGAAGAAACCCCTGTCTCGCTGCTGTTTTGAACCAAGCCGATGAGCTTTAAAGAATGCGAAGGACGGTGTACTTCCAGGTCGATTCAGTTTCCGGGGCCTTCATGAGAATCAGAGACAATTGAGTCTTCTTTCCAGAACGTCCGAGATCATTCAATTCGGAGCTATGAGCAGGAAGTTACGGTCTCCGGAATGGACACATGTCTAGGCGCCTCTCTCTGTTCGTGTAAATGCACTGCAAAGATGTGCCCTCCAGAAAGCCTTCCACTTCCCAAGCTGCGTGGAAGTTACACTCTCCGGAATGCGAAGTGGTCCAAGCTGCTCTGAATGCTGCGAGATGGTCTTGGGACTTGGTTAACCCGCAGGCCTGAAGATGAATGCCTGAAAGCTGATGCTGCGAGTTGAGAAGTGCGGGTAAGCTATCACTGGATGAGTTCAGAAGTTCCCAAGCAAGAGAAATGCTAAGTCCACAATCGTGCTACTTAGGCATGCGAGTTAGCCGCGCCTGGAACTAAGCTGCACGATCACTCGCAAATCACTCCGACTTGAGCCTGCGACCTAGGTGCACTGGAAACCAACCCGCACATATGCACATTCCCCAGAAACCGCCTTGGACCTGCGAGTTGAAGAAGAAGAAGATCAAGCCGCAGTAACATTCGCAAAATACTCCTACTTGGGCGTGCGGCTAAGACAAGACGATCTAAGCCTCACAAGACAGGTTCTTCATTTACTGCGACTTGGGCATGCTACCTGGGACATACTGGACCAACCCGCAGTGATTCCTACTTTATCCATTAAAGCCGGGTCAGGACCCGGTTTGTTCCGGTCTGACCCGGTTCGTTTTTAGAGAAGTATAAATACTTTTTAGGATTTTTTCGGAGAAAACCAAGCTTTATTCCCTTTGTCTCTTGCATCTTTTGTGAAAAAGACTCCATTAAGAAGAGAAATATCGATTATTGAGTGTTTAATCAAGAGAGTTTAAGAGATTTTTGTGTTTAAGGCTGCTTTCTTCTGAATGTATCATCCATCTCTTCATCTATACACTTCTAATCATGATTAACAACACATCTTGCAAAGGATCTAGTGTGTTGATCATGATTAGTGAGTAATATCCATATTAAGGTCTTAGATATGTAGATTAGGGTGCTTAAGTGGTAGATTAGTGAGCTTAGGGGTTAGATCTTGCATATTCCATTCTCTACAACCTGTTTTTAATGCTAGATCCATACAAATCATATGTGGTCGAGATTCTGGGCATTTCATGCATCAAAAGTGTTTGATGAAATGCCTGAACCAAGGTTGTTAGAGGTTTAAGTGTTATTCATCATGGGAATGATTGTTTATATGCTTAAATGACAGATTAAACTGATTCTTAATGCTTGTTAACTCATGTTTCACTGATGATGATTGGGTTAGAAACTGTTTTAGCATCGGAGTTAATACCTTCATGAGAGGATTAACTTAATTAAAGAAGTTTATGTTGAATGGTTTGCTTGATCATATGATTCATTAGCTCATTAGTTTATTACTGAAGGCACCCTAATCCACTATCATGTCTAAGACCTTTCTCATTATCATTCATACATTCTCATCATTTGTCATTGTTTAGTTCTTGTTTAATCATTTCATTAGTCTTTAATCCTGTTTAAGTCTGTAGTTGTCTTTAGATAATCAAAACCACTCTTGTTTGCTTGAATTAAGAACCTGATTACATAGCTTAGTGTCTATCACCACATTCTTGGATTGATAAACCTCTTTGTGCTACTTTGACAAGGGGATTGATAGCCCTGAGACCTTAAAAAGTCTTGTCTATCACCAAAATCTCCATTGCTAGCTATATCAAGTGAAAGTTTGTATTTTGGTTGCAAACCTCGGTAAAATGTGCTCAGCAGGCTTGATCCAGGAAATCCATGGTGAGGGCAATCACGTTCATACTCCTTAAAACGTTCCCAGGCTTCATAGAAAGATTTAGTAATCGATCCTGCAGGCAAAGATTTCAACCAACGGTGAGCTTTGTCTGCTAATGAAAAAGGGAAAAACTTACACTTTAAATAGTCTGCTGGAACTTGGTTTGTTCTCATCATGCTGCAGATTTTTTTAAAGAGCTCGATATGGTCCATTGGGTGTTCAGAAGGAACCCCAAGGAATTGGTTTTGCTTCACCAATGAGATGATTTGAGGATTGACTTCAAACTCATTCCGGTTCGGAAATGGAACTTGAATTGCAGATCGGTTTTGAAAATTTTGAGTAGGTGCATCAAAATCAGCTATGCGATGGTTCCTGGCTTGTCTTCGGTGTTGATTTGCTGGCTGTACAGGGTGGTTAACGCGCCCATTCGGCTGCATTCCTTGGTGGTCACCATCGGCTGCATTGATGGGTGCATCAAAGTCTTCACGCTCTTCTCTCTCGCGGTTCTGGTGGTTTCTTGTAGGAACCTCATCCTCCTCTCCATCTTGTCGAGCATGATCACCTCCTCTGTGATCATTCTCTTCATTTTCTCCATGTTCGGACCCGTCTTGGTCCATATTTAAAGCTCGGTTAATAGGATCTCCAGGCTGGTCGTCGTTGGCCATTCCTTGCGTTTGTCTAAGTATTCGAAGTTCTCTTTCGTGTCTGTCTATCTCGTCTAGAATTGGAATGTTTTCTATAGGTCTGCGCTTGGTATTCATGCAATTCAGAAAAAACAAAAGAAGGGAAAGATAATTCAGCAAAACTTTAAGAAATAACTAGAGATCAGGTGTCTAGAACAGAAGTTAAAACAAGAAAATTAGCAAAAGGCAACAAACAAATCCCCGGCAACGGCACCAAAAACTTGATGTCGTGTCAACTGCGTGAGGGAACAAGTTTTACCCTTAACAAAAAAAATGAAAGCCGCAAGTGCACAGCTAATCAGTTGTAGTATTTAGGGATCGAATCCACAGAGATTTGTGTGCCTGGTATTCTTCTACGGTTTTTAACTTTATGTCTAGACTAGATTGGTTTTTAAAGGTTGGTTGTTTGTCACGAATTAAACTAAAACAAAAGAAAGCAAATAAATCTATCCTAGAAAGCAAGTAGAAAAATCGAATGGAAAGCAAGTAAAGCAAGTAAAATATCGAACTAAAGTAATTAAAATGCAGATCTAAATAAGCAAATAAAAATTGATTGGTTTGTAAACTATGACTAAAAACGCTAAGCTTTCGGGAACTCTAAGGGATCATAATCGGTTTTGATACTAGGGTAGATAGATTGGGATTGACGGATATTGATATATAGGTTGTTCTAGAGCTAGAGTACGGCGGTATGACTACGTCACTGTCGTGATCATAACCAACTGTTTCTCGCAACCCTGACCAATAGGTTTCCACTCTGGCCCTGGAAGGGAGAGTACGCCAGAGCTGCACAAGACTCGTCAATACTCACGATCTCGCCGCAGGTAGGTTTCCACTCCTACGGAAAAATCGCCTGTTTCATTCTAGGGCTGATACTTAATGAAAACTTTCGCAACACTAACTATCTAGATCAGATACTAGGTGATCAGTCAAGCATACATGCAATAAGAACAAGAATAAACAGAGAAATGGTCAAAATCCCAGATCTATAAACCTAGATGTCTTAATAGATTATGAGAGCCCCTTTCGAGAACCCTAAGCCCAACTCGGGATCTACTCAGACATGGCTGAGGTCGACATCATCATTGGTTTTAATAAAAGTAATGAAAAACAGTAAAGAACAGAGATGAAGAAAGCTTCTCTATTGAAGAACTCGGACTTGAACAATCTTCTGCAAAAATCGCATAAAAACGGCTAAAGGAAAAGAGTTTCTGTAAAGTATGAAGGGTTGTTGCTAAAAACGACCTAAATGACAAGTATTTATAGTCTTCAATACTCCATGGTCTCTAGGGTTCCGGAATTGAGGCTGAGAATGACTTTGGGCTTCAGAAATATGGGCTTTAGTTCGGAGCTTGATGGCCGCGTTCGGGAGTGACGTGACCGCGGGGATTAGGTGGTTGGCCACGGTCGGGAGGCTTCTGACCGCAGGAAATGGGCTGTTGGCCGCGGTCGCGTGACTTGCTGGCCGTCTTCGAGTGGCTCCGGGCCTAATGGAATATCTTGAGATCCAACCGTTGGAATGTCTCCAAACCAAGTGCATTTGAAAGATCGTTGATTCTTCTATAAGTTGTCCAATTTTGAGCGTAATCAGACGGTGAGAAGGTCTTCGTCTCTCCATGAGAGTTCTGACGGTCTGCATTTATCCAAAAGAGTCTTTTTGTTCCAATTTGTGCCTCTTTATCCCAAATTACCTGAAAAGTCTTTTAAAATCCGAAAACATAGAAATCCTTTGAAAACCTTTGGAAATGGAGTAAAAACACCTGTAAGAGATATTAAAGTGATCCATAAAAATGGTCAAAATCCGGTGTTTTCAACTCCCCTAGACTTAGTCTTTTGTTTGTCCTCAAACAAAACAAAGGCTAAATCTCGGCGAGAGGTTTGAAAACGCAGGAACTAAACAAAATCTCAGAGACCAAACTTCTAGACCAATATCAATCAATATGCATCAATCGGGAATAGTCTAGAAAATTCTCACTAGCAATACAGGCATAACTAGTCCGTTAATCCGTCATACGGAAATCTATGCACTAAGATCTAACTTCCAGTCAACTAGCTCTTAACATTCATTAAATATCTCGGTGGTTCTCATCAAAGAAAGTCTACGTAAGGCAATCTAGGCTAGGTGTCAAAAAGGATTATTCTAGGGGTAAGGCGTAAAGTGTTTACGGGTTACCTGAAGATCTGGAGGATGTAGGATATTATGCAAAACCGCAAGAGAGAGTGAAGCTGTTGGTATCCACAGTTTTCAGTCACTTGCCATAGATTCCTGGTCTTCTTCCTCAGGTTCTCTCCTAACTCCCCCAGACTTATATTTTTGTAAATCTTTCAAAACCATAGCTCCTTAAACGAATAATGGTTGCTTATTGCTCCATAAATTTCATCAATCCGAGATACTTAGTGGACTTGTGATCCAACTTTGTACTCTTTTTCCCCATCATTAGTTTTGCCCCAATGGGTTTTCTAGTGATGGGTTTTTAATGATGCAGAGTTGGATCACTTAAGTATCTAAGTCCACTAAGTCCAACACAAAAGAGTCGGCCATGAAGAGGAGCGTATGGAAGCATTTGAATTCAAACTTAGACAGCTTGCACTTGTAATTTTCAAGACATGTTTATTGTTTTGGCCGAGACTCTCTTCTACTTCTTTATATTCTCTTGTAATCTCATTTGAGAAACCATCTTATATTTTATCACAAAAATCTCTTTCTAAGTTAAGGTCAAATCTCTTGTTGGTGTGTAATATCCTTCAAGAACCTCGGTTCTCTTTGATTGGTGAGTCATATCCAGTGAGGAAAATTGAACCAAATTCATCAAAGGTCTTTCTGAAACCTTTGGAGTCTTATCAAGTCCACACGCCTTGAAACTTTTGTGTTTGCAAGGATTATGAGTTCCAATCCAGTGCTTGAGTGTGATATAGGGAGAGGATTCTATTGAGAATCACACCATGTTACTCTTTAGTCCAGACTTCAAAAGCAGATTAATTCATTCCCATGATAGAAATCCCTTTGCAAATTACTTAATCAAGACTAATTCCCATTAGTGAATAAGCAATCAACAAGCATAAGGTTTCAAGTCTAATAATGACCAGACAGTTTATTAAGAAATACTGAATCTTACACAGAAAGATATAACAAGCATCACATGATCTCAAATCCAATAAACATAGAACTATAAACTAGACTAATCCTCTCATGAAAGCATTAATCTCTATACTAATCCATTTTCAAACCAAATTCTCATTTTTGAAATATGAATCAGTAAGCTTTATGAATCAGCTCTAATATGTCATTTATGCATCTAACAAACATTCCCATGGTATTAATGCATAAAACCTTAAGTTAGCTCTTTCAGACATTTCATCAAATACCTTGTGGGTGGAAAAATGTCTAAGTTCTAGATCAAGCTTATAATGAGAGATCTAGCATTAAGAGCAGCTAACTAAGGAAAGGAAATGAAAATCTAGAACCTAAACATCATAAATAAAACATCAAAGCACCCTAATCTACAGACCTAGAAGCTTAAAAGAAGACTACTCACTAATTATGCTTAACACACCTAATCTTTTGCAGGAGGTGATGTTAATCATGATTAGAAGCAAAGATAAGAAGATGAAATGATAAAGAAACAACATTGATTAAATAAAAACGAGGTATCTGTTCCCAAAATCTGGGTTTACACAAAAGAGGCAAAGAAACTAAAGAAAGAATGAAACATCTTTAGGGTTTTTCCCCAAAAAAGTATACATTTTCCTGGCCAAGTCGCACGCCCAAGTCGGTCTTATTTGCGAACACATGTCCTAGATGGTTCCACTTCATGTCTAACTCGCACACCCAAGTCGCACAACTTTGTAGACTTAGCCAAATTTGATTATGGAAGTCTCTACCCTGCTCAGAGTCTCCTTACACGCATCTCTAAAGTCGCAGCTTGCTTCCATAGTATGAACATTCATGGGTGCGAGTTAACCAAGTCGCACACCCAAGTTGTAGCATTTCTCATTTTCTCGGACCACTCCGCGTTTGAGGCAGCATAACTTTTGGAATAATGTTCCAAATGACCTGATTCAAAATCCAGAGAGAATTCACCTCAATTACCTAGAACATTTCTGAAGACTGCGAGTGCATTTGGGGAGAAGAAGGGTTCCCAGACGGCTGATATTTGAAGTGCATTGTAGTGGTCCTAATTGGCTTCTAGACCTGCGTTCTTCTGATTGCAATATCTCCTAGCTTAGAACTCCAAATCTCCTGATTCAAAGCGTTTTGGAAACAAGACTCAATATTCTCAAACTTTTATGAAGACCCTGAAAGCCAGATCGGAAGGAAAGGCTTTCCAGTAACAGCGTCTTTGAGGCATATAGGGCTGCTCCAAATGCATTGATTCAAATCTGTTATGAGAACCTTGACTCAACTATCTTGATCTTTGCTGAAGCCCTCGGGAAGGCCTTCCGGTAACGCGATCTGTGAAATGTATCTGCACCACAGAGATTTTTGGTCGAGAAGTTTAAGCAGCCGGTACGTGTTTTGGCCGAGGCATCCTGCCCGCGGTATAGAATTTAGCCAAGAAACATCGACCAGCGGTACTGTGTTTTGCCAAGAGACTCCAAATTGCCCTTCTTCACCATTTTTGATCATTTCAACACCATTTCTTCACCTGGTTCACTTTCTCCACTCCAAATAAACTCCAAATGAACCTGATTAACACTCCAAACCATGCAAAACTCTCTTGGACCTAATGCAAGCTCCTAAGTTCTAAATCAAAGCTTAAAGGCCCAAAATGTATGCAAATGAGACATCATTTGGACTAGTATATATACACTAGATGATGCATTTTATGAACATATCAGTAACCCTCCTTAAAATTAGTAGATTAGTAAACAATAAAAAGGAATACGTAAGCGGAAAGATAAAAAAGCAAATGCAACTCGCATCCAACGAGTCCTACTGCTGATCGGTCCGATTGTTGATTCTTCTTACGTGTGATGACTGTTGAAAATTGGAACATTAATGTTGTCGGGATCTGCGGTATTGATAGACTCCAATTCACACCACTATTGACAGCTCATAAGCATTCACGACACATATAACTCAAAGATACTATGCATATATAAACGCTTTTAGGATTCTCTTAAATGATTGTGAACAGAGGGAAGTAAGTATACGGGACCAACACAAATTGGCCTACAGCTTAAGTCTTTGAGTTACCGAAAATCAATGGATGTTAATTTACATGGTCTGGATTTCACATTGAGAATGTAAAGACCTACGAACGGAAAACCTCTTAATCAATAACAAACAAAATAGTTACGACAGACAGAAATATTAAATTTGGAGAAGAAAATGTAAATATCAGTTGGTTTCATTATTGATAAGGGAAGGGTATTTATAGTGTGAACCTTGACCGTCCATCAACGAATCGGACTATTCACCTTTGATTTCAAATCGATTTACTACATTTATTAAATTAATTAACCACATTTCTGAATAATCATTTTATTCTATTAATAAATTTAATGTCTTGCAATTAAAAATTCATAAATTAAATTTCAAATAAAACTGAAACAAAATGCGAAATAAGTCTTGGAAAGAAATAACTGAAATTCCAATAAAACTTCAGAAAAACCCTTCCAAACGACACACCACTTCGGACTACTCCTAGTAACCATCGAAATCGTAATCCTCATACTCACTTGAAAAGAAAGAATGAAGGGGTGAACAATTAGGGAATTACTCAATGAGGACTAAACCCACACTCCTACTACGTTATCCATTTATTTCCCCTATATCAAGCCTAAAATTAAACAAGCAACAAGTAGTGCTCTACAAGCACACAAGCAAAACACACGCACGGGATCATTACGCTACGAAGAATGGCAAATTCTCATCATGCTAAAAGGCATGGTAAACACTCATCATAGTACCAACCATGGCAAAAACTTCATCACGCTATGAGGCATGGCAAACACTTTTGGTCACAAAGACATTTTCATGTGGTTCGCTTCACCACCAAATGATGAAGATCATCCTTTCGTCCAGGTATGACCCCCATCACACATTAACCGAACCACTGTGTCCCTTCACAGGTCGACCACCTAATTCTAGCTTCTTTCCACTCGTTAGAAAATCAAACGAGGTGAACAAACAAGTTTGCTGGTGTTCATCTAATGTTTTTTCCTTAATCAATTCACATTCTGATGTTTCTATCTAAATGCATCAATCATATTCGTGTCTGTACTCTGTAATACGGATCAACTTGAGTAATTCTAAACTCAATACACCAAAACAAATAAATAACAAAATAAAAGCCTATATCTAATCCTCACCTTCACAGATTTACAAGTCTGAATCAAGGAGTTGTGAGATAAAGGAATCGAGGAGACGATGCCACAGCAAGGGCTTGTGGCGGCTTCTCCTTGGCAAAGTGGTGATCGGCGGTTACTTGTATGGTTCGGGCCAAGCTTTGCGATCGCTCGCGATGGCTCAGGTAGCTCGGACAAAGGCTCGCGGTGGTTTGGTCACTCGATTGGTGGCGTTGGCTGCTCCTGGTGGCTGCTGCTCATCTATCTATCTCTATCTGTGCTGCTAGGGCGTATTGTGTAGAAAAGAGGCTCGTCCTCTTGATTCTTCTCTTTTATAAGAGCAGAAAAAGGAGATTGGGGCAGCTGCTTGGCCTCCTGCTGGGCTTGAGAGAATGGGATATTACAACTCTTCCCCCTTTGAAAAGAATTTGTCCCTGAATTCACTCCCTCCTCATCGGTTTCTATTTCGACTGGAAAGAGTTTAGAGTACTCACTCTCATCTGTTGCTCCGGTTCCCCTGTTTCCTCGCGAATGCCATCTCTTTCCCAACTGACGTTTACCATCTTGGCCTTCTTACCAACAATCTTATTCTCTCCGAATTCTAAAATCTCAGACGGCTTACTCAGAACTGACAGATTACCTTCCATGTTGATTGGCCGGTAAGGCAAAATGAACTCTAGTTCTTTACAACCTTCCTAAGTAGCAAAATGTATAACACATCATGAAGTTGAGACAACTCTTGAGACAACTGCAGTCCATATGCTACTTTTCCAATTCTTTCGACTATAGGGTATGGCCCCATACACCTCGGCTTAAGCTTTTTCAGCTTCTGTTGCCTTTCGTTTCCTCTTAAGGATTCAGCTTCAGATCATCTCCCACTTTGAATGACAATTTTGACTTTCTGCATAGCTTTTATGGCGGTCATGAGCCTCTTTCAACCTTGACTTAAGAAATTCCATTTGCCAAGCGGCATCTTTTACCAATTCAGGATCCATTTCTCTTAGTTCTCCCACGGTTGACCAACAGAGTGGTGTATGTCACGATCTTCTATACAGTGCTTCGTACGGAGCCATTTTGATTCCAAAATGATAAATGTTATTGTAGAAAAATTCTGCTAGTGTAAGATATTTCCTCCAATTTTCTTCCTAGTCCAGAACACAAGATCTCAATAAATCCTCCAAAGTCTGGATTGTCCTTTCTGATTAACCATCAATTTGGGGACAATAAGCCGTCCTCAGATGCACTTTTGATTCCCAACGCTTTCTGAAATGCTTTCCAAAACACATCTTTGAATTTCGCATCTCTATCTGACAAAATGCTGACTGGAACTCCTTGTAGTCTCACAATCACGTCCAAAAATTTTTGCGCTAAAATTTCTGCTCAATAGGTTTTCTGTATTGGTTTAAAATAAGCAGACTTAGTCAGACGGTCCACAATTACCCAAAATGCATTTTTCTTATCCAACATCATTGGTAAACCATCACAAAGTCCATAGTTACCATGTCTCATTTCCATTCTGGTAACGGTAAGCTCTGAAGTAATATCCATTGGGTGTCATGCGTTCCGATTTTACCTGCTTACATATTGTGAATTGCGAGATCCATTTCTCTATGTCTGTTTTGATTCCTCCCCAGTGATAGAATCTTTTCAGGTTGCGATACATCTTGGTACCTCCGGGGTGAATCAAAAATTTCGAATTATGATCATAGCTCAACACTTCTTTCCTCAACTCCTCGTTGTTCGGAACACAGACTCGATTCTTATACATATAAGCTCCATTATCTGCTGTGTGGTAACCAACTACTTGCTTTTCAACCATTTCCTTTAAAGCATCATACTTGCCCTGCTCTTGGCAAATTTTTCACAGTAGATCCGCATTTTCCAATGCTTTTGGACCTGTGAAATTTTATTCCACTTCAGTTACACACAACTGAAGACTTGCTAAGGTTGCAGTTAATTTCTCCATTTCATTTTCCTTAGCGACATCGCTTCTGCGATGGCTCAAAGCGTCTTCCACTGGATTAACCTTTTCCTGGACGATAAACAATATCCAAATCATAATCTGCTAACAACTCCACCCATCTTTGTTGCCTCAAATTCAAATCGCTTTGGGTGAACACATGCTTCAAACTCTGTGATCCATGTATTCTTGTACCTTCTC
Source organism: Eutrema salsugineum (assembly GCF_000478725.1). Lineage (NCBI taxonomy): Eukaryota > Viridiplantae > Streptophyta > Magnoliopsida > Brassicales > Brassicaceae > Eutrema > Eutrema salsugineum. The sequence goes on along the minus strand of NW_006256414.1, from coordinate 10,754,050 downwards.
TCCATACAAATAAACACGCCAGATTTTCAAAGCGAACACAACTGCAGCTAACTCTAAAACATGAGTGGGATAGTTCAGCTCGTGCTTTTGCAACTATCTCGAGGCATATGCTATGACCTTCCCTTCCTGAAAAAGCACACCACCTATACCCTTTCCACAGGCATCGGTGTAGACTTTATGTGGTATTCACGTCCTTAGAAGTACCAATACTGGAGTTTCAGTCAGACGCTTCTTCAACTCCTCAAAATTATTATTCCGAGCCTTTGTCCACTCAAACTTTTCGTTCTTTCTAACCAAACTCGACAACGGCTTCGTCAAACTCGAAAATTCTGGCACAAACCTGCGGTAATATCCGGCTTGTCTCAAATAGCTACAACCTCTGTATATTAGGAACAGGCCATTCGGTCACCACATCAATCTTTTCTGGATACACTGCTACTCCTTCTTTTGAAAAAAAAAATCTGATAACACCGTATTTTGACCACTTTTATGGATCGTTTTTAAATGATTTTTTTATGTTTTTTATTTTTTTAAGTCTTTTCATTATGGTTTTCTAGTATTTGTAGTTTCAAGAATCTTTTTAGGAAACTTAGGTAAAATCTTTGCAAAATGGATAGAAGACCAGATTTTAAGCTCAGAGTCAAACTATCAGAATTCCACCCTCTAATGAAGACATTCTCACCATATAATCCAGCTCAAACTTGGAGACCTTATAGATGGAACATCTAGCTTTTTAGCACGCTTGACATCAGGACAATCAACCGGTTCAATCAGAAGTTATGCAACGAGCAAGATGTCTAGTCAATCAGAAGGCCAGCCTTCCAGACCGCTGCCAAAACATGGTTTACACGGTCGCCCACTTCCTGACCGCGGAAAATCAACGTTCAGACCCCAGAATCCCATTTTCAAGCCCAATCGATTTCTTTACTCAAGGAACCCTAAGTGACGTCCATAAATGACTTGAAGACCTATAAATACTTGTTTTAAGAACCCTAGACGATATCTTATTCTGTGTTAGTTGATTTTTTAGAGCTTTTCATACTTTTAATTTGCTTTAGGTTTAGGGAGATAAAGATCTACCTCTTGAACCCTCTTTGTTTCTTCATCAATATCGATTTCGATACAGCTTTTCAATACAATGTTTTTGCTTTCTTTAATTATGTCTGAGTAGTTTATTTATTGTGTTTAAGGAAATTTCCGATGGGGATTATATATGTTTGATGAGGATTGCATGAGCTATTAAGCAGAATCCTATAAATCTTTCTTCTAAAATTATTTTTAATGCATGGGAGTAGCGTCATGAACTATAATCTGATTTAGGTTTGTAGTGTTGCGAAAGTTTTCATTAGGGGCCAGATCTAGTTTGAGAAGAGCAATTCTGCCATATGAGATGAAAGGTACATATGGGCGAGTTATGAACGTAGATGAGTCTAGTGCAAAATTGCATACATATGTGGCCGGGGCCAGAGACGAAAGCTTGTGGCTAGGGTCTTAGGTGACAGTTGGTTATGATCACGACACTTACCTAGTCATACATTCGTGCTCTAGTTCTAATATTTTAGCTAGGATCTTTTATAATACTTTTTAGCAATATTTTGAATTGTTCATATCCCAGAGATATTTCCCTGATAAACCAGTGCCTCGTTTCTATAAGTCTTACACTAATTTTATTCAAGCTTTACATTAAGTCATTTTTACTTGCTAGCCGATTTTCTTAAAGTTTTAACATTAGGTCATTTTAAGTTTTCAATCAATTTTTCTTTTTCTCGTTTAGTTTAGGATTTACGTTTTTAGTGGCACCAAAAACCCCCTACAAATATCGATTAGTTCTAGACTTTCGTACTTCAATCTCTTTCAAATTTTTTTGCAGAAAAGATCCTTATTTTCTGTGGATTCGATCCCTAAGTACTACAATCGATTAGCTGTCCATGCTTTAATTGGTTATTTTAGGGTAAACTTGCTCTCACACTCACACCACATCAAGTTTTTGGCGCTGTTGCCAGGGAATGCAAACGTTTTCTCTTCCGCAAAACCCTAGAAAGGGTAATAAATTGACTCAATAACACCCTTTTCTACTGATTTTTATCATTGGTTCTCCTTGTTTCAGTTTTTGAAGCAATGAACCCTATGGACCGAAATCTATACTATGAGGAAGGTTTCTACAACATTCATCAAGCCACCGGATGCCAAGAAGAGCAGTATATGCGTGATCTTCTCCATTCAGTTCAGAATTCTAATCCAAACCTCTAGCTACAAGGACGCTCTGAGCCTCCTATATACCAAGATGAAGTTTTTTCATCGCCTATGGTGAATCTTCGACCATATGTTCATCCTCTCCCTCTCCAGATCATACAACAACAAGATGAGAGCATGCAGATCAGTAATCATTTGGAATAGTTTGAAGGCAAAATCAAGCAGTTCATCAATGCTCAAGTCGTCTCTAAGGCCGACCTCCATGAAAGAATCGATGGTATATCGAATCTCTGAAACAAAAACTGTAAAGATCTCTCTGCTCAAGTCAAGTCAATAGAAGAACGTGCCCTCAAGGATGCAGCCATGATCTCTAAGAGATTTGACACCATGGAGGAAGAGCAAGCCAAGCACACTTATGAGCTTTGCAACACTAAGGACAAGATTAGGACCCTTGATTTCAAGTTCGATGATGTGGACAAAGCCCTCAATGAAGCTAAGAAAGAGTCTTAAGATTTCACAGTCAAAGTTTCAGAGAAAGTATACAAGGTCATGGACAAAACCGAGGAGCTTGAGTCAACCCTAGACAAAGTGGTCTATGCTTTTGATGAAGTTGAGGAAAAGTTTTAGAAGATTATGCAAGGACGTGAAGGAAAAGATTCAGAACTTCACAATGAAGATCTTGACAAGGAAAGGAGTACACTGAGCCTGAAGACCCAAGAGATCATTTTGAAGATGAAGGAGCAAGCAAATCAAGCAGTTCACCTCGGAGACACTTCCTCGCGGTCGCACCATCTGTGACTGCGGCCAGCAAGGCCTCTCCTGCGGTCGTATCCCCTCCACCCGTGGCCACTGACCAGTCCTCCATGGTCGCATCATCTGCACCTGCAGAAAACCATCAGTCTGTCTGTGATTAATCCCCTTAGACAAATGCCAGAGCCATCATGGATTTGCCAAACCGGAGAATTACCTTTGCTCATCTTCTTTAATGCTGACACGGACATCTTCTTTAATGTTGTTCCTTTCAACAGTGGAGCAAGAAAACGCCTAGTAACAAAGGTGTTTGAAGCAGAAATATTGAGTGATTAAGAACCTGCTAGATAGAACAAGTAGATTACAAAAAAGACTTGTCTTAGGACAAGGACAAGTCTTCACTGGCCTAAGCTACTTCCTACACCAAGTCGAGCTAAACGACTTAAAACAGAAGCGTTCAGTGGGAGGCAACCCATTTATGTATGCTTTTCTTTAGGATTTTTCTTTCTTTTTCTATTGATATTTTTTTTCTTAGCTTCAACGAAATAAAAAAACCAAAAAAACCAAAAAGAAGGATTAATTCCCAACTGCTCGGCCCAGCAGGAACCAAGGAGAAGTAGGATTTGGCCGTAAAAAGTACCTGCGGTCGCATTCAATCAACCCACGACCAAGATACCATCGACCCCAGTCCTGAATTTGTGACCGCGGCCAATCATCCCTACCCCATGGTTGCATGGCCTGCACATGTGGCCATTGGTCGTTCACATCATCCTCCGACTCATTTCACCTCACCATGCCTCATTCCACCTCATCCACCACTTCCCACCACTTCCCATCACTTCCCATCTTCTTCCCGCATCTTCCCATATCGATCCGGTTCATTCCTGCCAGCATCCCGGTTCGAAGCTCATTCATTCTGCATTCACCCCATCATCATTTGCATCATCAACACCATCCCTTAATGTATTCCGCCAGCACTTGCATCATTCATTTCATCCTGTCTCCAGGTAAGTTCTCTTTCTCTCATCTTTTCCATGCATTCAAAATCTTTTTTCATCCAAGCTCGATTTATTTCACACTGAGGACAGTGTGATTTAAGTTTGGGGGGGGGGGGGGGTTTCATCCATTTCTAACGACCTTTCTTTCATGAGTCTCTACACCATTCTCGTTTTCTTTAAAAAATAATTATAAACGGTTTTCAAAGCAAAATACGTTTTTAAAGGGAATGGTGAAAATGAATCAATGATAGTTGACTGTGTGCTTTGCTATTTCCTAGTGACATGCTCATTTGTGACTTAGGACTAGTCTAGACGGTAGCTAAGCACATTTAAAACGAAGTACCCTAGAGGAATTTGAATGGTTGCGATTTAGATGAAGGAACACACTAGCTCTGTTTTATCTGGACTTAACATTGACTTAATTTTCTCATTGAAACATTAGAACATGGAAAGAAATCATACATTCAGGACTCCTTTACCCTTTTACCACTCTTTGGTTATCCTGAATAGCTAATTCATCTTTAGCTAGTTTCCCACCTTACCCAACCTCTTTCAAACAACATGCATTCTTGTTTTTCATTGTCATATATGCAGATATGTGCAAAAAAATTGGAGAGAAAGAGGATCAACACAGTTTTCAGTCACTGAAGACGGAGACTTGTGATTTCTGCAATGATTCAACAAAAGAGAAAAGCTCAGTTTGTCTCAGAAAAGTTTCTTAATACTTGTGTATTTTCATCCCTTAGATTCTCTATTTTAATAAAACGTGTTTCCCCTTTAAATACAAAATAAAAAAAAATCAAAAAACAAAAGAGAAAAGAAAAGAAAAATGAGAAAGGAAAGAAAATAAAAACCTTAGAGAGTCTAAAAAGATCGATTTTTATCTTTGAGGCAAGGCTTGGTTCGACTATTTGGAGATTTGGAGATCATCTTATTGATTCCTGGAAAAGATCTAAGTCTGGGGAAGTAGCACTGTACACCAAAGGAGGAAAAATTATGCAACAACACTTGGCAAGGAGAAGTGACTGAAAATTGTGGGTATCAACAGATCCATTCTCTCTTGCGGTTTTGCATAATATCTAGCATCCTACAGATCTTCATGTAACCCTAAACACTTTAACTCCACCACTTAAATGGCCATTAATACGAAACGCCGTCTACCCTGAATGATGTTTGTGATGAGAAATTCACACTTTTCACTTAGTGAATGTAGAGAGTAGTATCTTTTGCGTCTTGATGAGAATTTTCTAGACAAAGTTGCGATTGTTGTACCATCGATGGTCAGAGTTTAGAGGTTTATGTAAAAGCTTTGCAAAATGGATAGAAGACCAGATTTTTAGCTCAGAGTCAAACCGTCAGAAGTCCACCCTCAAATGAAGAACTTCTCACTATTTGATCCATCTCAAATTTAGAGACCTTATAGATGGAACAAGTAGCTTTTCAGCAAGCTTGACATCAGGAAAATCCAACGGTTCAATCAAAAGTTACTCGAAGAGCATATGTTCAGTCAATCAGCAGGCCAGCCTTCCGGACCACGGCAAATATTTGGTTTCCCACGGTTGCCCACTTCCTGACCGCAAAAAATCAACGTTCAGATCAAGGAAGCCCATTTTCAAGCCCAATCGATTACTTTTTTCAAAGAAGCCCTAAGTGATGTCCATGAATAACTTGAAGACCTATAAAAACTTGTTTTAAGAACCCTAGACGATATCTTATTCTGTGTTAGTCGTTTTTTTAGATCTTTATTAGGTTTAGGTAGATAGAGATCTATCTCTTGAACCCTCTTTGTTTCTTCTTCAATATCGATTTCAATACAGCTTTTCAATACAATGTTTTAGCTTTTTTTCAATCATGTCTAAGTACTTTATTTTTTGGATTTAAGGGAATTTTTGATGGGGATTATATATGTTTGATGAGGATTGCATGAGTTATTACACCGAATCCTAGAACTTTTTCTTCTAAACTTATTTGTAATGCATGGGAGTAACATCATGAACTATAATCTGATTTAGGTTCGTAGTGTTGCGAGAGTTTTCATTAGGGGCCAGATCTAGTTTAAGAAGAGCAATTTTGCCATAGGATACGAAAGCTACTTATGGGTGATTTGTGAATGTAGATGAGTTTAGTGCAAGATTGCGTACATTTGGGGCCGGAGTCAGAGACGAAAGTTACTGGTCAGGGTCTTGGATGACAGTTGGTTATGATCACGATAGTGACGTAGTCATACCTTCGTGCTCGAGTTCTAAAAGCTTTAGCTAGGTTTTTTTTATAATACTTTTTAGCAATGTTTTGAATTGTTCATACCCCGAAGATATTTCCTTGATAACCCAGCACCTCGTTTTTGTAAGTCTTACACCGATTTTTTTAAAGCTTTTAACATTAGGTCATTTTTACTTTCTATCCAATTTTCTTAAAGTTTTAGCATTAGGTCATTTTTAGTTTTCAATCGATTTTTCCTTTTCCCGTTTAGTTTAGGATTTACGTTTTTAGTGACACCAAAACCCCTTATAAATATGGATTAGTTCTAGACTTCCTTATTTCAATCTCTTTTAAATGTTTTGGCAGAAAAGATCATCTTTCCCTGTGGATTCGATCCCTAAATACTATAATCGATAAGCTTTGCACTTGTGGTTTTACTTGATTCTTTTAGGGTAAAACTTGCTCTCACACTCACCCCACATCAAAGTCCAATCTTCTTCTGCCAAAAACTGGACTTACTCAAGTTAGCGAAAAGCTGATGATTTCTCACTAATTGCAGATGCCAAGCATGCTCCCTTTCAGTTCTCGAGTATACCAAGAAACCATTGATGAAAACAATCACACACTTGTCCAAGTATGCTTGAAAAAGATTGTTCATCAATTTCATAAATGCAGCTGGCACATTTGTCAACCAAATGGCATCACAACTCGAAATGTCCGTAACAGGTTTGGAATGCCGTTTTCTTGATGTCCTCCTCAGCTATCTGGATCTGATGGTAGTCTGATTATAAATGAATCTTCGAAAACCACAATGCTCCTTGCAGTTGTTCCAACAACTCACTGATTCGTGGCAACGGATATCTGTTCTTGATGGTCACCTAATTCAACCGTTTTCCTTACTGCGGCTTAGTCACTAGTAGCTCATAACTCGCTGCCTCACCCAAACACATTTGGCCTTGGGAATTTTCTTAGCTGCGAGTTAGCTCACCAGCATCATCTCTTTTGGGATAGGCTCAGGTTTGCAGGGGGAAGGCATTCGTTTCTGATGATGAAAGGACAGAGAGTGATGCTGAAGGGGAATTATCTGCGGTTGTAGAGATGGTTCAGATTTTTGTTCGAGAGGCAGCCAAGAAGCAATGGGGATTATGCAAGGAAGGTTTTCTGAAGTGGATCTGATAAGCAAAATTGGCATTTTTGATGATGTCAAGACCATTCTTGACAACATGGGTGTGGAAAACTTTTGGAGCTGAGAGAGGTTGCTTATGAAATGGAGTCTCAAGAGTTTTTGGCATCTTTGGAAATGGTGCTCTACAATTCAAGAGATGTGAGAAGAATTGTAGGAAGTGGTATGGGGCACATAAGCTTTGTGGTGAAGGAAAAAAGGTATCAAGTAACCTTTAAGGAGCTTAATGCAATATTGGCTTCTCCAAACCAGGGAAAACTCACCCTTCACACGAGCTCGATCATACAAAGGCTGATCTTGATGCTTTGTAGGATACCATTGCCTTTGGAAGTGATATGATCATGGATAGCTATGAAGACATGGAACCTGAGCCTAAAGATGGAGAGCTTGCAGTTGAGGAGTTTGTACCAGAGCAAGAAGAACCATTGCTTATTTCTAACAGCCCAATGACCAGAGCAAAAGCAAGACGACTCAAGGAGGCTGTTAACAGCATTATCAAGCAACCAGTTCAAGAGGGAAAAGAGTGTCACAAACACATTAACCGTGATTCAAGTTCGAGACTTTAAGTGGACGTGTGATCCGGCTTTGTACTCTTTTTCCCCATTTCAAGTTTTTTCTTAATGGGTTTTTTTTAGATAAGTTTTTAATGAGGCAAGGCTCGGATCACCTTCACCTAAGTCCACTAGGGCCAAAGCCCACAAAGAAGGAGCGTGTCTTCTAGTTTTAATTCAACTTAGACAGCTTGATTTGTTTAGTTCCGAGACATCTTTAAGTCTTAGTCGAGTCCTTTCTCTTTATAAACCTTTGTAGTTCATTGTTTTTGATCATCTTTTGTTCAATCTAAAGTCTCTTTCAATAAAATATCAAACTATTACTTGTTGCTGTGTAATATCCTCAAGTAAACCGATCTCTCTTTGTTGTGTCATATCCGAAGAAGATCACCGGTGAATCAAGAGATCTTTCCGCAATCTCTTGTGTGACCATTCGACTTCACACTCTTTGAAACAATCCTTTGTTTGCAAGCCTTATCTCATCGATATCCAACACTAGAATGACGATCAAAGGGAAGATCTACCGAAAATCATATTAAGTGGTATCAGAGCAAATCATTCTACTCGTTGGATCATCGACTTGAATCAGGTTATACCATTCTTTTTATTTGTTTTAAGACGTTTCCTGATTCGTTTCAAAATCCAAAGTGATAGATCTAGTCGGCTTCCATGTGTTGCATCATTTGCACTAGATCGGTATATTCTGTGTTAGAAACCCATCAAGATAACATCATCAGACAATTGTCTCCTCATATTCATTCATCGATCTGTTCTTCAAGTAATAAAGTGTCAATTCAAATTCAAATATCTTTATATCAATCTTCACGAAGAGTCATTTTAATCTTATTCGATTACGAGAATCGGTACTAGTGATCTGTTTGATTTGGTTTCAGCAAAGATGTCTGATCACCGAGAAGAACCCAGCAACAACAACGACAAGCTCTTGTTGGAAGCCATGATGGCTGAAATGAAAAAAATGATGGCTGCTCAGTTTCATCAATTTCGACAAGAGATCCATCAACATCAGTGTTATGCGAGACCAGACAGAGAACCAAGGACAAATAATCCTGGACAATTGCCAGAGAGGGTCAGAGAAAAAGTCAGGCCAACGTGAGATGAGGCTGCAGATAAATACTACAATCGAGACAACAGTTCATCAAGAGGCAACCAACAGCGATATAGACGCGGACACGAAGAGTGAACCCTTCTACAAGAAGACCTTGGAGGGCTCAAACTAAAAATCCCACTGTTTCATGGAAGGAACGATCCAGATGCTTCTCTAGAGTGGAAAAAGAAAATTGAATTAGTGTTCAACTGTCAGCACTACACTGAGATCAACCGGGTGAGAGTGGCAGCAACAGAGTTCTATGATTATGCCCTCAGCTGGTGGAATCAGGTAGTCACTTCTCGTAAGCGCAATGGAGAATACCCTGTGGAATCTTAAGAAATGAAGACCATTATGCGTAAGAGGTTTGTGCCTAGTCATCATCACCAAGAGTTGCACAACCGACTCAGACGACTGACGCAAGGAAATAAGAGTGTAGAGGAATATTATCAGGAAACAGAGACCCTGCTGATCAGTGCTGATGTATCAGAAGACCGTGAGGAGAGCATGTCGAGATTTCTAGGAGGTCTCAATCGTGAGATCCAAGATCGGTTGGAAATGCAGCACTATGTTGAACTAGAAGAAATGTTGTACAAAGCCATACTCGTGGAACAACAACTCAAAAGGAGAAACAATACCAGGACCGGTTATGGAGTTAGAGCTTCTACAAGTAAACAAAGCTATCAAAAAGAAGATAGAACAAACTCGTTTCAAAGAGAAGTCAAACCAGTCATTCCTGCTAAGTAGAAACCAAGCCGATTACTTCAGTTCAAGAAAGCAAAGGCAAAGCAGAGTCAACCATGACAAGATCACGGGATGTTAAGTTCTTCAAGTGTCACGGCCAAGGACACTATGCCAATGAGTGCTCAAACCATAGGGTTATGTTGCTATTAGAGAATGGAGAAGTCGAATCAGAGGACGAGAAGCATGCAGTGTATGCCTCCTCAGAAGAATATGAAGCACTTCCGGTTCAAGGAGAACTTCTGGTGGCTCGGAGATCCTTAAGTGTTCAGACAAAGACTGATGAGAAAGAGCAAAGATAAAATTTGTTTCACACTCGCTGTGTTGTCCAAGGCAAAGTATGTAGCCTCATTGTTGATGGAGGAAGCTGCACGAATGTAGCTAGTGAAGCATGGTGAAGAAACTTGGTCTGAAAACAATTAAGCACCCGAGACCTTACAATAAGGATTTGTAAAGCAACAATAAGGACTTGGAGTTGGAACTAGAAGATGGAGAGTGAGTAGCCGAGGAACAAGAGATTGTAGCTGATCAAGAAGATCTTTTAAGCGTTCCAAGTGGTCCAATGACTCGATCAAGGACTAAGAAGCTTAAGCAAATCATTGGAGCTATCATCAAAGGCCTTGACTCGATTCAGGAGGGAAAAGAGCCGATCACAAGCACTCTGATTGTGATCCAAGTCCAAGACGGCTAAGTGGGCTTGAGATCGAGGCTTGTACTCTTTTTCCCTATCTCAAGTTTTGTCCCACTGGGTTTTCTTGAGATAGGTTTTTAATGAGGCAAGAATGGATCTCTATTTCGCCTAAGTCCACAAAGCCTTAAGCCCAAGTTGTTTCATCAAGAGGAGCGTCTAAAATCAAGTTCAAACTTGACAGCTTGTTCTTTGTTTATTTCCGAGATAAGTTAATGTTTGTGAGACTCATTTCTTCTTTCTTTCTTCTATATATTCGTTTGAACTCCTTTGTATCAAACCATCTTATCTTTTACTCTAAAACTCTTTCTTAAAGATTAAGATCTCGTTTGTTGGTGTGTTATATCCTTTAAACAACTTGAATCGACTCTGTGTGTGTCATATCTCTTAGAAGGTTCAAGTAGGCGTATCAAGAGTGTTCTGCGACTCTTGTGTGTGTCCTATCGTTTCCCCAAATCCCTTAGAACAGTCTCCGATTGTTACAAGGTCTATCTCATCATATTCCAGTCATTAGAGTGACGATCAAGGGCAGATCTTTACTAGGATCACATCAAGTGGTATCAGAGCACCATTCTAATCAATGGATCGTCGAGAATCAGGTTGTGTCATTTCAAATCTGAGTTCTTTTCGAGTTTTATTCTGTGTTTCAATTATAGGAAACTTTAAACTACGTTACCACTGTGTTTCATGATCACTTGTGCTAGATCTATTGAGAAAATGATTGTTTGCACCACAAGGCACATCAGTCGAGCTATTTGTGTTACAAACTGACCGATCAACTTCATATTTGCCACCGTTTGAGATTGTCTTTTCAAATTCTATCGTTGATCTGTGTTCTAAATGCTTAAAGTGACTATTGAGATTCCGTAAATAGAACCGATCACTAGTGATTTTGCTTGTGTGAATTTTCAGGAAAATCATGACCGAAGAAGAAGAGACCAGTCAACAACGAGACAACAAGCTTCTGATGGAGGCTATGACCGCAAAAATGAAAGAACTAATGGCTGCTCAGTTCGAAGTGTTCAAGCAAGAGATGCAACAACAATCCGATGCAAAAATTGATCGAGAAACAAGGAGAAGGAATCACGTGCAATCGCCAGAGAGAACCAGAGATCAACTTAGACCACCAAGAGATGACGCGGCTGAGTCTTATTACAGCCGAGATAACAGTTCTTCGAGGAGCCATCACCGACGCCAAAGACGAGTCCGAGAAGAGCCTATACCTCTTCAAGACGGATTAGGAGGAATCAAGTTGCGAATTCCCTCATTTCATGGGAAAAATGATCCGGACGCTTACTTAGAATGGGAGAAAAAGATCGAATTGTTCTTTAATTGTCAACATTACACCGAGATTAACCGAGTAAGGGTCACGGCCACCGAGTTCTACGAGTACGCCTTAAGCTGGTGGGATCAGTTGGTTACGTCTAGGAGAAGAAATGGCGAATATCCTGTTGAGAGATGTTTCAACAACTTCTAGACCAAGTTACCTAAAGGAGGAGAAGCTCAGTTCTTACCAGAGAGACGGAAAGCAGATTGCGATACCAAAGTCTGAAAACAAGCCGTTTGTGACTCAACAAGAAGGCAAAGGCAAAACCGAAGCCTCCACAAGTCGATCTAGAGATGTGAAGTGTTTCAAGTGCCAAGGCCGGGGTCATTACGCCAATGAGTGCTCTAATAAAAGAGTCATGATTCTCAAAGATGATGGAGAGATCGAGTCTGAGGAAGAAAGTCTAGAACATGAACTCATGACCGAGTATGCGGAGATCCCGGCTCAAGGTTCACTACTAGTTGCCCGAAGATCTCTAAGTGTTCAGTCAAAATCAGAAGAGCAGGAACAAAGAGAGAACCTATTCCACACTCGATGCCTTGTTCAAGGGAAAGTATGCAGTCTTATCATCGATGGGGGCACTTGTACTAACGTCGCAAGTGAAGCTATGGTTAAGAAGTTAGGCTTAAGTGTTAAGAAGCACCCGAGACCATACAGGCTTCAATGGCTGAATGAGAATGGAGAACTGAAAGTGAATAGCCAAGTCTCAGTCCCTATAACCATCGGACGATATCAAGATGAAATCCTTTGTGATGTGCTACCTATGGAGGCCGGACATATCCTTCTTGGCCGACCATGGCAATCTGATAGATGAGTGATACATGATGGTTTCACTAATAAGCATTCGTTTGTTTTTAATGGCAGGAAAACAACGCTGGTGCCTCTAACCCCCCCCCCCCCCAAGAAGTGTATCAAGATCAGCTCCAGTTCAGAAAAAAGGAGAAACTAGCGACCAAATCATCGAACTTTTTCTAAAAAGCTGGTGATGTTGCAAGAGCCTTGATATCCAAGCAACCGGTTTTATTATTTGTCTTTAAGGAATCACTTGCTAGTATCACTAACGTTACACCGGTGCTACCGAGTGAAATGAATGACCTTTTACAGGCATATAAGGACGTGTTCCCAGAGGATAATCCCAAAGAGTTGCCACCAATTAGAGGCATTGAACATCAGATAGATTTCATCCCCAGAGCTTCATTACCCAATCGAGCTGCCTACAGAACCAACCCGGTAGAAACCAAAGAGCTACAAAGACAAGTGAACAAACTCATGGAGAAAGGCCATATCAGGTAGAGCATAAGCCCTTGTGCTGTGCCAGTGTTACTTGTGCCTAAAAAGGATGGAAGCTGGCGCATGTATGTTGATTGCCGAGCAATTAACAATATAACGGTTAAGTATAGGCATCCAATTCCTACACTAGATGACATGTTAGATGAGTTACATGGGTCTAGCATCTTCTCTAAAATTGACCTTAAGAGTGGATATCATCAAATTAGGATGAAGGAGGGAGATGAGTGGAAAACTGCTTTTAAGACTAAGCATGGCCTATACGAATGGTTAGTCATGCCCTTTGGTTTCACTAACGCACCTAGCACCTTTATGAGATTAATGAATCATGTTCTTAGGGCGTTTATAGGTGTATTTGTGGTCGTTTACTTTGATGACATATTGGTCTATAGTAAGAGTCTAAGCGATCATGTCTTGCATTTGAAATCTGTCTTAGATGTGCTTAGGAAAGGAGAAATTGTATGCCAATCTTAAGAAATGCACGTTCTGTACAGATAACTTGGTCTTTTTAGGCTTTGTTGTAAGCGCAGATGGAATCAAGGTCGATGAAGAGAAGGTGAAGGCAATAAAAGAGTGGCCGATTCCTAAGACCGTGAGTGAAGTGAGGAGCTTTAACGGCTTAGCCGGATTCTATAGAAGATTTGTAAAGGACTTTAGTACTATTGCTGCTCCACCCACCGAGATAATCAAGAAAGAAGTTGGGTTCAAGCGGGAACAAGCACAAGAAGATGCATTCCGAGCCTTAAAGGATAAGCTTACTAATGCTCCCCTCTTAATTCTACCTGATTTCCTTAAAACGTTTGAAATCGAATGTGATGCCTCTGGTATAGGTATTGGTGCTGTTTTGATGCAGGATCGAAAGCCCATTGCATTCTTCAGTGAGAAACTTGGAGGCGCCACACTCAACTACCCTACATATGACAAAGAACTCTATGCCCTAGTCCGAGCATTGCAAATGTGGCAACACTATCTTTGGCCCAAGGAGTTCGTCATACATACGGATCATGAGTCTCTTAAGCACTTGAAAGGGCAACAAAAACTCAACAAGAGGCACACAAGGTGGGTAGAATTCATAGAAACATTTCCCTATGTGATCAAGTACAAACAAGGTAAAGACAATGTAGTTGCCGATGCATTGTCTCGAAGGTATGCCTTGATCTCTACTCTTGATGCTAAGCTTATAGGATTTGAACAGCTCAAACACATGTACGCATCAGATTCTGACTTTGGAGAGAAATACCAATCCTGTGAAAAGTTTGCCAAAGATCATTACTTCAGGCAAGATGGTTTTCTTTTTTATGATAATCGCCTATGCATTCCTAATTGCTCTATTCGAGATCTTTTAGTCAGGGAAGAACACGGAGGAGGTCTAATGGGTCATTTTGATATTACTAAGACTTTGAAAGTGATGCAAGATCACTTCTACTGGCCACACATGAAGAGAGATGTAGAGAGAATCTGTGAGAGATGTGCAACTTGTAAACAGGCTAAGTCTAAGTTTAAGCCTCACGGTTTGTACTCTCCATTACCTATTCCTTCTCACCCTTGGGTTGATATCTCTATGGATTTCGTACTTGGTTTGCCTAGGACTAGAACAGGAAAGGATTCCATATTCGTTGTTGTGGATAGATTTTCAAAGATGGCGCATTTCATTGCATGTAATAAAACCGATGATGCATCTCATGTAGCTAATCTGTTCTTTAAGGAAGTAATTCGCTTACATGGCATGCCTAGGACCATTGTTTCTGATCGTGATACTAAGTTTTTTAGTTATTTTTGGAAAACATTATGGTCTAAGTTAGGAACTAAGCTTCTGTTCTCTACCACATGTCATCCACAAACTGGTGGGCAAACTGAAGTAGTCAATAGGACTCTGTCTACTTTACTGCGTGCATTAGTTAAGAAAAATCTTAAGTCATGGGAAGAATGTTTGCCTCAGGTTGAATTCGCATATAATCATTCGATGCACACTGCTTCTAAATTTTCACCATTTGAGATTGTCTATGGCTTTAATCCTATAACTCCTTTGGATCTAACCCTATAAAAGTATGAAGGAGAAGTGCAAAGTAAAATCACAAAATGCAAAGAGAAAATTAAGCTAGGCTAGATGCATATATACAAGGATGGAGTGTTACCTTCTCAAGGACTTAGAGATAGGGCTGGAGACCCCATGGAGTAGGAGGGATTGCTGGATTGGTCTGAGGGAGATCTCATGGCATCCCTCTTGGCTCTGACTTTATCGTCCTCTGACTCTGGTGATGAATGATTGTCTGCTCTGCAGATCCTAAGCATCTCGCCATTGTCTGAACTTTCACCAACTTCTGCTCTTTGGAACCTCTCAAGCTTGGCAATCGGCTTCTTAATCTTGGCTGCCATGCTCTTGACCGTGCTTCCCAAGATCTTCACTGTCTCCACCAGCTTCTTAGTGTTCTTGTCTTTCCACTTGTTCCACCTTTGAAGGTTTTTGGTGCGGTAATGAGCAGCAACAATGGCTTCATTGGGCATCTGACCATCATAGGAGTCAAAGAAGTATTGTACTCATACACTGGGTTTTGCAATAAGGGAACCTCCTGAACCGGTTCTTGGTCTCCATCAGCATCATTAACAGGCACTTTCAGCTTCCCCAACTTCCTGATTGTTTTAATGGGAGTGATTAGGCCTCCAATGTGCATGGAGGGTGCCTTTATTTTTGTGCCATGAGCCCATTTCCTGATTGAAAGAATGTTCTTGACTAGAAGGGCTGCCATTGTTGGTTTATGAGGATCTCCATTAAAGGGCATGCCGCTGCTGAACTTTGGCATCAAGGGCTTCAGACCTTCTCCAATGAGCATCAACTCCTCATCATACACTGTTGAGTACTCTTTCTTTCCAAGGAATGTATGAGCTATGATCTTGTGCACCATTCTGAGCACTGGGTTCCTGATGCAAGCCGCCTTTGTTACACCAGCTGAGTGATCGCCACTTCCTATTGCCCACCATAGCTGAATCAGGTCGGCTCCATAATAGATCAGCCTCTTTGCACATGTCCTCTCCTCAACAGTGAACCCAAAGCATTCACTTACCTCGCTAACGGTCATTTCATACCGTTCATATCCAATTTTGAATGCAATGGGTCCAAAACCATCTTCAAGCTGAGCTGGTCCAATCTCTCTATAGAAATCAGCTTGTAGAGATGCAAGAAATTGGCAAGTCATCTCTTTGTAGGAAGGGTGAGGTACTTCTATCAGGCTCCCAAGTCCAATGGAATGAAGCACTGCTTTCACTTCTTCAAGAATACCAAGTTTCCCCAAAAGTTCAAGGTCAGGGAAATAGGTCCCTTCATGCGCCACAGCTTGGAGTTTTCTGAGAAAATCTGAGTAAGTTGGAGGTTTTGGCTTGGGCTTCTTCACCACTTTCTTTTTCTTTTGTGGCACAACAGCTGGTGAACCCACATTGTTCTCTTCCTCACTAGATTCCACAGTTGGGCTCCTCTCAACCCTTTTCTGTTTCCCTGAAGCTCTTGAGCTTAAAGCTGCAGCTTTCTTCTTGTTTTTAGAACCAACACCAACCGCTTGAGACTGTTCCCCTGAACCAGAAGCAAGTGCTTTTCCATTGTCTCTCCTTAATACTTTGGGCATCAAAACAGGGTTTCCTCTTGCCATGGTACCTGATTCAACAATTTCTCAAGCAAACAATGAGTCTCTAGAGAAATAATCCCTTGAAATTTTCAAAATGATTTTTGCTTGCAATGAAATCATTGGGAATAAATCAGACAAAATCACATTAAGCAATCCCAAGCAGCACCAAGAGATTCTCACTTCAAAATAATTTTCTAAAATCAAAATTTCAGCTTAAGAACAATGAGTTCTAAAGGTGTCTAAAATCAGGATTCAAGAAACAATTGAGCACAAGTGAGTTCATTCCTAGCTACCCACAACCTAAAATCCAAGGTTCTAGTCAGTTTCAAGCAAAGCATTCTCAGTTCCACAAAAAATTTCTTTCAAGAAAAATCAAGAAGAACAGCGATTTGGTTTTTTTTTAACTTAAGAAGCATTTTAAGCAAAATGTACCTTGGAGCTGGGTTAATTGGTGCAAGTAATCGAAATGGGGCAAAGAAATCTTCAGGAAAATCGATCCACAAGCAGGGAAATCAAGCTTTTTCAGAGAGAAACAATGGTGGTGTTTCGCAAAAATGAAGGAGAAAGAGAGAGAAAACCGATTTTTTTTGTGGTCCAGGGCTGCTCTTTGGAGTGTGGGAGACAGCTGGAGATGGCTGGAGTCTTTGACTTTGACCAAGCCACCCTTTGGACCTCTGGACAATAGGCTGCACCCAGGTCATACCGACTTGATTCTGCTCGGTGTGGGAGGTCGGTGTTCGTCTAAGTTTCTTCACTTTCTGCACCGAGGTTTTGCACCAAGCAAAATCACCTCGGTGTGAGACAAGTCCTGGCTTCTTCTTACACTGAACCGACCTCCATTTGCTCGGTGTACCTGGTGGATATTTCTTCGGCTTTTTGAACATGGTTACACCGAGTAAATGCACCAAGTGAAATGACCTTGGTGTGAGGCATTCTTGGCCATCTTTTGTTCCACACCGACCTCCACTTGCTCGGTGTACCTGGTCAATATTCCTTCGGCTTTTTAGCATATACACCAAGGGAAATCAAGGGAAATCATGTCGATATGAATGCATTCCTCAGCCGATTTTTTCATCTTTTCTCTTCTATAACCCTTTTAAAATTGCACTTGGGCCACTCTAAAACCTGTACACACTTGAACAAAAGATCAAAACATCCTAAAAATAGCAAAAGAAAGCAAGAAAAAAAACTATATACAAGGATAAGCTTGGGGTGTCTCCCAAGAGCACTTTATTTAAAGTCTCTAAGTTTGACTTTGAGAACCTATTTAACAGGCTAGTGGATCATCAAGAGGAACTGAAGAAGCTTCCTCTCTCTTCTCTGAAACTAGGTAATGCTTGACCCTTTGTCCATTCGCAACAAAACCCTTTCCATCTTTTCCTTCTAAGACCAATGCTCCATAGCTTATAACCTCTAAAACCCTGAATGGTCCTGACCATCTTGCCCTTAATTTACCAGGAAAGAGCTTGAGCTTTGAGTTAAACAAAAGAACCAGGTCCCACCTTAAACCCCCTCTTGAGAATTTTCTGATCATGCAAGATCTTGGTCTGTTCCTTGTATATCCTTGCACTCTCAAAGGCATTAAGTCTGATTTCTTCAATTTCATGCAACTGGAGTACCCTCTTCTCTTGAGCTGTCTTAATGTTAAAGTTCAACATTTTAACAGCCCAAAGAGCCTTGTATTCATGCTCTACTGGTAAGTGTCAGCTTTTCCCATATAACAGATTGAAAGGTGATGTTCCAATGGGAGTCTTGTAAGCAGTCCTATAGGCCCAGAGAGCATCATCCAACTTCTTGCTCCAGTCTTTCCTTGAGTTGCTCACTGTCCTTTCTAAGATGGCCTTAATCTGTCTGTTTGAGACCTCTACTTGGCCACTGGTTGCATACTTTTCTTGTGCAGTGGTTGCATACTTTTCTTGTGCAGTATCAAGGATCCTACTGGTATATTAGATCACATGAAGTTTCCTGTTCTTCCTCTGGCCAAGCACAGCTCCAACTGCATAGTCTGAGGTGTCAGTCATCACCTCAAAGGGGAGAGACCAATCTGGAGCCTGAAAAATTGGTGCACTGATCAATGCCTCCTTGAGTTGCTTGAAAGCTTCCTCACATTCAGCATCAAAGACAAATTGAACCTCTTTGCAAAACAGCCTTGTCAAAGGTCTAGCTATCCTTGAGAAGTCTTTAATGAATCTCTAGTAAAACCCTGCATACCCAAGAAAGCTTTTTATTCCCTTGACTGAATTTGGAGCTTGCATATTCACCATCACTTCCACCTTTGCTCTGTCCACTTTCATTCTAGCTTCTGAGATCTTGTGCCCCAACAATATTCCCTTTTGTACCATGAAGTGGTACTTCTCCCAGTTGAGACCTAACCTGTGCTCCTCACACCTCTCCAGGACCTGAGACAGGTTAGACAAACAAGAGGAGAAAGAGTGTCCATAGACTGAGAAGTCATCCCTGAAGACTTCTACTTTTTCCTCAATCAGATCCGGAAAAATAAACATCATACAACGCTGGAAAGTAGCAGGAGCATTGCACAGCCCAAATGGCATGCACCTATAAGCAAATGCCTCATAGGGACAGGTGAATGTGGTCTTATCTTGGTCTCTTGGATCTATTGGGATTTGAAAGAATCCAGAGTAACATCTAGAAAACAAAAGAAGGGATGGTTTGCAAGCCTCTCTAGCATCTGGTCAATAAAAGGCAAAGGAAAATGGTCCTTCCTAGAGGCTCCAATAAGATTTCTATTATCAATACACCTCCTGTGTCCAGTTATAGTTCTTGTAGCTATTAACTCATCCCTTTCATTTTTTATCACTGTCATTCCCTCCTTCTTGGGCACCACATGTACTGGTGAAACCCATCTAGAGTCTGAGATTGGATAAATTATCACAGCCTCTATGAGTTTGAGAATCTCTTTTTTCACTACCTCTTTTAAGTTGGGATTGAGACGCCTTTGGTGCTCAATGGATTACATAGATTCCTCTTCAAGGTGAATCCTATGAGTGCATAGGTAGGGTGAGATACCCTTTTTTATGTCATCCAAAGAGTAGCCAATGGCTCTCCTATGTTTCCTCAACTCATCTAACAATGCATGCTCTTGATCCTCTAACAGCTTATCATTGATAATTACAGGATAAGACTCATTGAGACCTAAGAAAGCATACCTGAGCCCCTTGTGAAGAGGTTTGAGTTCTAATTGAGGTGCCCTGCTTGCATCCCAATCTCTTTCCTAAGCTGTTTGGGAGGCTTGTTGTGGCTGTTCTTCTTGTGATTCCCCCTCAGCATTATTGCTTTGCCTCTGAACCATCTCATAACCCTTTTGAGAACCCATTTCTTCCTTTTCCGCTATGTTCACACCGACTTGATTCTGCTCGGTGTAGAAGATCGATATTTCTTTGGCTTTTTGGACCCTGTCACACCGAGCTTCTACACCGACTGAATTCACCTCGGTGTGAATTAAAACCTCAGCTCTTTGTACAGATTTTTTAGACACCGACTTCCTTTCACTCGCTGTGGCTGGTCGATATATCTTCGGCCTCTGAACCTCCTCTACACCGAGTTGAATACCGACTGAAATCTGGTCGGTATGAACATGTTTCCTTGACAAATCTGAGCTTCCAAACCGGTCTAATGGCTTTTCTAGAGCTCTGTGATCTAATTTCATGAAAGAATCAGTGCTTCCTTCTGGTTTGTGGGAGTCAAGAAACTTCATAAACCCAAGGTCTCATCCTCTAGATAACCATACTCACCATCTTCCTTTGTTAAAGTTATTTGGAGAGGGTCTTCTAGAATTAACTCCTCCAAAAGCTCATCAGCTAGCTCATCCATGGTTTCTATGTAGAAGCATTGTCCTTATATGGTGGGCTTTTTCATAATGTCCTTGAGATCAAACTTCAGCTTTTCTTTACCAAGTTGTAGCTCAATGATGCCACCTCTTACATCAATAGTTGCTCTTGCTGTGGCCAAGAATGGCCTGCCCAAAATCAGTGGATCAACCGGTTCTTCATCCATCTCTAGAACAACAAAATCTGTAGGCACTTCAAAACCGCCTATCTTGACTGGCAAGTCCTCTAACATCCCAACAGGTAGCCTTACTGATTTATCAGCTAGGATAAGAGAGATTCTAGCAGGTTTGAACACTCTATATCCAAGCTTCTTTGCTATAGAAAATGGCACTAAGCTCACAGATGCTCCCAAGTCACAAAGACATCCAGCAAACATCAATGGTCCTAAAGCACAAGGGAGAGTGAAGCTCCCTGGATCAGACAACTTCCTTGGGACTGATTTTCTCTGAATGATGGCACTACACTCATGGCTAAGCACCACCATACTCTGTAGCTCTTTGGTTTTGTTCAAGATAGCATCTTTTAGAAACTTCCCAAGATTAGGCATCATCAGAAATGCTTATGAGAGGCATTGTAAATGGTGTCTCATTAGGAGTCTTCTCAAAAAATGCCCTTGCTTTATCTAAAAGCTTCTTCTTGAATCTTCCTGGATATGGGAGCTTAGGTTGATAGGGAGGTGGTGGAACATAAGGCTTTTATGGTTCTGATGGCTTTTCCACCTCTTTGTCCTTCCCTTTATTTTATATTTCAGCTTCTTGATCATCCCTTGGGGCTGCCTCCCCACCAATTTGATCATTGTCCTCAATGATCACATTGTTATGTTCTAAACCTGGTAGCTCTTTGCCACTTCTCAATGTGATGGCTTTAGCATACTCTTTTGGGTTTGGTTCAGGCTTACCAGGTAAGCCACCTTGGTTTCTTGAAGTGGATGCCTGATTCTGTTTCAGCTCCTTGATCTCTTGTTGCATGGAAGCATATTGACTCTCAGCTCTTTGTTGACCCTGTAGCAACTGCTGTAGTATACCACACATATCTGGCCCCATCTGTTGACTCTGAACCGGCGGCTGATGACTGAACTGTTGTTGACCCATCGATTGCTGACTGAAACCTGGAGGCACCTTGGGCTGTTGCTGTTGAAAACTGAAGTTTGTACCCTGAATCTGATGCTGTGGCTGACCATATTGCTGTTGAGGCTGACTGAACTGTGGCTTAGGTTGGAAAGAACTCTGAAACTGAGGTTTAGGAGCATAGCTTTGTTGGTTTTGCTGAGGAGGGTACACCTGATCTTGAGGATTTGCAACATTGGGGTTGCGGTATGAGAGGTTTTGGTTGGCACCATAGTTGTTGAACCTCTGAAACCTCTGTTCATTCCCAATATAGTTGATCTCTTCCTCTGTGAGGCCATCTTCATTAATATTCTCAAAGCTTGGAGAATCATTTAACTCCGCAACATAGTGAATTGGTTTTTGAGAAACCAATTTCAGCTTTTCTAATTCATTCTCTTTTCCTCTCTAGTAAGCCTTGGATCTGAGCTTGAACCCTCTGATATCTTTGTCCTGTCATAATCCTCACCATATGTATCATTAGACATTGCCAAATTCTCCACAATTTCCATAGCAGAGGTAATCTCTTTTGCCAAGAAATTACCATTGGAGGCTGTGTCTAATTGGTTTCTTATCTGTGGTAAAGCTCCTCTATACAATGTAGAAAGTAGAGAAGCATCAGAAAAACCATAATGTGGGCACTGATTGGTGTAGCTTCTAAACCTCTCCCAAGCTTCCCCAAAGCTTTCATTGTTATGTTGCTTGAAGCTTGAGATCTTGTTTCTCAGCTTAGCTGTCCTAGAAGTAGAGAAGAACTTGGATAAAAAGGCAAGCTTGCACTGCTTCCAAGCCTGTATCGAACCTCTAGCCAGGTTCTTCTCCCATTGGTGTGCCTTATCTCCTAAGCTGAAGGGGAAAATCCTAAGCTTGAAGCTATCCTCTGAGACACCATTGATTTTTGTGAGGTCACAAACTCTATCAAACTGGTTTAGGTTCTCCAAAGGATCCTCCATTGGCAAGCAATGAAATTTGGAGTTTTGAACCATGTTGAGAAAGGAAGCCTTCACCTCAAAATTGTTATTCTGGACTGGTGGTGCTTGGATTCCTGCTCTATGCTGGTGTGCATTGGCTCTATCATTTTCCCCAAAAAACACTGGTGGAGGATCTTGTCTCCTTTGAGCTTGATGCTGAGGAATGAATTGAGCCTGTTGCTCATTTCTATTAGCCTGCTGCTGATTCTGCTGAGCCTGCCTCTCATTCCTTTGTGCCATGTTGATATTGACATAGGCTTGTTGCTCATTTCTCTCAGCTTGAGCCTGATTCCTTTGAGCTCCATTAACATGCTGAGCCTGTTGCTCCTCTTGAGCCTGGTGCTCAATGTCAACCACATGGTGCTCTCTCTGTTGTTCCATATCAGCTGCTCTATCAGTTTACCTTGCACGTCTATCTCTTCTTCTTCTTGGCACTAAGAGATTGATGTTGTCGTTCAGGGGAAATGGTGGACCACAACTTCTAGACCTTGATCTGGTGTTCATACACCTGAAAACAAAGACAGAACTTGCAGAGTAATCAGTAAACAAAAAGAAAGCACTTGATCTCAAGAAAGTATCTAAGACTAATGCTAGCACATTTGTGCAACGGCGCCAATTGATAACTAGAGATTTTTAAGCTCTAAATGGGGGTTATCAATCCCTTAGCTGTTGCAGCATAAAAGGTTTATCAATCCATTGTGTGGTAGACACTAGACTGTAAGATAGTTTCTTAATTCAATCAAAGGGTAAAGTTTGTTGGTGACTAATGCTTAAAACAAGATTAAAACTAAAACAAAGACAAGTGATTAAGTAAACTAAACAAGCAAGCAATTAAACAAGATGAAATGATATGGAATGATGGAAGCATGAGATTCTAGACATCATAGTTGGCTAGGGTGCTTTGGTGCTAAACTAGGAATGCTAATGACAATGATGAAACATGATTCAAATGATTTAGAACTCTAATCAAGCCTTAATTTTTCCCAAGCATCAAGACACAAATCAAGTTATTTCACATACCCAATCATCATTGGAGATCAAACAACAAGACAGCATTAAACATCAATCCTAAGTGATCATTCATGCAAATAACAAGTATCATCATGGCATTAATGCATAAATCTTTAATATAGCGCTTTCAGGAATTTCATCAAACACTTGTGGTGCATGAAATTCCCAGATTCTAGATCTCAAGTGATGTTCAAGGATAAAGTATAGAGATCAGCTATTTAGAGAGATGAAAGCATGAATCTAGCCCTAAGCACTCCTAATCTAGCACTTTAGCACCCTAACCTACACATCTAAAACCTCATTAAGCAAACTACTCACTAATCATACTAATCTCTGTTAAACCTTTGCAAGTAGAGTAGATTGGCATGATTAATTATGGGAAATGGAGATGGAGATGGTAGATGATGATGGATTGCAGTTCTAAACACAAAGATCCTTGATCTCTCTTGATTAAAACTCACAAAAGGATGGAAGATGAAGATGGAGATGATAGATAATGATGGATTGCAGATTTAAACACTAAGTACTCTCTTGATTCAAACCCAGAAAATGAAGATCTCTCTTACAAAGTTTAATTCCTTTCCAAAAGAGGCAAGGAAACAAAGAGAATAAAGCTTAGTCTGCTGGATAATGACTAAAACATATATATAGGTAGGGTTTCTTAGGCCCATAAAAACGTCTTGGTTCGAGAATGTATCGACCTGATTTTGCTCGGTGCAGGTCCTCGATATTTCTTTGGTTCTTTTAAGCTGATCACACCGAGACACTACACCCGCTGAACTCACCTCGGTGCGGCACAAAGAGTAGCTTCATGGGATCAATATCGAGCAGAATTCAGTTGGTGCAGCATCTCGACAATCCTTCGGCTTTTTAGCTTCCAAAAGCCAGCCTAAAACGTCAAGGTTCCAAGGTAATATCGACCAGATTTTGGTCGGTGTTTCTTCTCGGTACGAATGTAAATCGCCTGCACCAATTCCTTCATAACTCTTTGCTCATTGGTCCGAACCTTGATCTTCCAACTCCACGAACCATATGACGTCTTTAACTCCAAGTTTGGTGTAGGGCTCAACCCCGTGTGACGTAGGCAAAGCCCCTGTCTTGTCGGTTCTTTGAGGCGCATCGCGTCAGTTCTGATCGGGTCACGAGACATGTCTTTCTTCCGATGGCGAGATCTCCCAGTTCACGGCTCCAAATCGTCTGATTTAAAGTGTTCCGGAAACTATACTCATTCCTCATGATTCTTGATGAAGATACCGGAGGTCGAATCGCAGTGAAAGTCCTTCATCTCACGCGATCAAAGTAGGGGTCTCGTCGGTACCAAACCATCTGTCCGAGTTGCTGTACACAGGTGAGGGTTCCTCCATGATCCCAGCTCCAAGTTGCTCCCAAAAGTCTCCAAATGACCTGAGAATACTCCAAAAATGCAGGAAACTCTAGGACCTAATGCAATTCTTAGAAAAAGCTAGAAGCAAAGACAAACTCTAATAAAACTAGCTAAATGTATGCATGAGACTCAATATTTGGACAAAAAATGCAAACCTAAACAAGACAAAATATGAGTATATCACTATGGAGGAGGAAATTTCCAACAAAGACCACCTTTCAACCCTCAACAAGCACAGACCAGCTCATTAGAAGCAACCCTTTCCCAGCTAAGCAACCAGGTAAAATCGCTTGAACAAAATGTGATGCAGACATCTCAGGGCAATGAGAAGTCGATCAGGGAAATGGGTGTTAGGATCGAATGTATGTACAATGACTTGAATGTGAAGTTTGAATCTCTTGCAACCCATGTCAAGAAGTTGGAACTACAGATAGGTCAGACTGCAGATTTTATCACTACAAGAAAGAACGCCTTTTACGTCGGAAGATATCGACATAAAATCGACGTAATGGGCCATTTACATCGAATTAGCGACGAACGAAAAATCGTCGTAAAACAATCGTCGTAAAAGATTAATCGTCGTAAAATTGTCAACACAATAAAATCATCGTAAAATCGTCGGAAACAATTCGTCGTAAAAACGACGTAAACGTTCCAACGAAAGTACGAAGAATTAATTTTAACACAACAACGACGTAAAATCGATGTAAAATTACATCAGATTTACAACGATTTCGAGACAATCTATTTCGCAAAAGTCAAATAAATTTATTATAGATCGACGTTAAATCGTCGTAATAAATCAACGCAAAGTCGACGTAAAATATATCGACGTTAATTCGTCGTAAAATATTCGCTTTTAATTCGACGTAAATTTACGACGAGTTTACGTCGAATTAGAAAAATAATTATTAAAATTGGATTTTAATTTAATTATTGAATTTTTAAAATAATCAAATAAATGAAAATTTAAATTTAAATTTGAAAATAATTCATAAATTAAAATAAAAAGTTAAATACAAATTGATTTTAAAAAATTAAAACTAATATACACAGTAAATTCATAATCGTCGAGGTTGAGATCGACGTCTCGAGGAGGCTCTTCGTCATGTCCGTCCATCGCTGCTGTACCGTCGTTTCCCGTCTGCACTACGGGATCCGAAGTCTGACCCTGCGTCTGCTGGTCAGAAGGTCCACCAGAAGTACCACCCGCAATAATCCCACATGCTCGCCGTTACCTCTCTCGGATTGCGGTGGCCAACTGCAGAACCGCTGCCGCTATGATGTCGAAGAGGCCGTTCATCTCGGTGAGCTCCTGCTTCTGGGCCATTCGCTCATGCCGTAGACTGGTGATCTCAGCATTGGCCGTAGCAAGCTCCTGACGAAGTTGACTCGGATTCTCCTGCGTGCGGTATTCGGAAGACGAGGCGGCGGGACAGTCTCTAATAGAGCCCATCCCTAAGGTGCAGCAATTCTTCTTCGGAGCAACCTACAAATAAAAATAAAAACGTTAGATCATATATATACAGATAATTAAGTACTAAATATAATAAATTTTAAAACATTTTGAAATGATCCCAGCTCCAAGTTGCTCCCAAAAGTCTCCAAATGACCTGAGAATACTCCAAAACTGCAGGACACTCTAGGACCTAATGCAATTCTTAAACAAAGCTAGAACCAAAGACAAACTCTAATAAAACTAGCTAAATGTATGCATGAGACTCAATATCTCGACAAAAAATGCAAACCTAAACATGACAAAATATGAGTATATCACTATGGAGGAGGAAATTTCCAGCAAAGACCACCTTTCAACCCTCAACAAGCACAGACCAGCTCATTAGAAGCAAACCTTTCCCAGCTAATCAACCAGGTAAAATTGCTTGAACAAAAATGTGATGCAGACATCTTAGGGCAATGAGAAGTCGATCAGGGAAATGGGAGTAAGGATCGATTGTATGTACAATGACTTGAATGTGAAGTTTGAATCTCATGGAACCCATGTCAAGAAGATTTTATATGAAGAGACAATCAAGAGTCTTACCAGGAAAAGTGGAAGAAAATCCAAAGACTGCAGATTTTATATGAAGAGACAATCAAGAGTCTTACCATGAAAAGTGGAAGATAATCCAAAGAAGTTATGCAATGCCATGACAGCAGTTCTGGAAGAAGAACCAGTCTTAGACAGAAAGGAGGATTCGAGACCTGAATCTCTCATAAGGGATGCAAAAACCATTTATGAGAGAAGCCATATCATTCCGGTTAAGGTACCAAAACGGTTACCTGACCAAATAGTCAAAACTTCTAAGGATCCAGGGCTTTTTTCTTTCACTTGCTCTATCTCTGGAATTGAATTTTCAGATTTTTTATGTGATTCTAGTGCTAATTTGAATGTTTTGTCAAAATATGTTGCTGAGAAACTTGGTATAGGAACATTTGTCCCATCTCCAATAAGGATAATCTTTGGTGATTCATCTCAAAAGAGAACATAAGGAATGATTTAAGGCCTGCCATTGGTCAATGGAAGCAAAATCATCCCAACCGATTTTCAAGTCTTAGAGATGGACAAAGACAAAGAAAGACTTTTGATATTTGATCGCTCATTCTTAGCAACTGTAGCTATCATTGATCATGAAAATTGCTGTTTAGTTTTCTTAAATGTGGACAGGAAGAAGTTCTATAGGACCACACCGGATCAAGTCCCAAACCGCAAGGACAAGCCCAAGGAGAAAATTTCGGAAAACAAAAAGGAACTAAAAGCACTTGCATCTAAGCAGTTTGCAAAGATGAAAATAGTGGTACCACCAGACATCAGCAAGGAGGAGGAAAACCTTGAGGGAGTTGTTGAGAGGACAAAACATGTTTTCAAAGATGCAAAAATCTTTAAGAAGGGAAAGGAAATTGTGATTCAAGATGAAGGAGATCCAAACTTCAAGCTCAAAAGGATTCCAAGGACTCTTATTTCAAGAGATCCTACCTCTTTTTCTCATTCCTAATCCTACCAAGAGTCTAGCTAAAAGACTTTAAACAAAAACGCTTGATTGGAGACAACCCATTTGGTATGATTTTCTTTTCTTTTTATTTCTTTTGTATTTGATATTTTTCCTTTATGCATTTCAGGCTTTCACAAAACCCTGAAAAACCAAAAGCATTAAAAAAAAACAAGAAAAATACAAAAAGATAGGAGGAAAAAACCAGAAACCGGAAAGAAGCAGGTGAGGCCGGAGCCATTTACCACGGCCCCAACTGTTTCACCTGCTGCCAGGAAGCATTTTGCTGCGCACCCAGGTTTCTCACCCGCGACAAAACATATGTTTGCCGCGGCCGCACAAGATTGACCCACGGCCAGCCCCCGTTTTGCTTCCAGTCATGTTTTTCCGATTCCCCACAAACCGGAACTTCAAAATCTCAATTCTTTCGAAATCAAACCAGGAAGTTCCCAAAATATCTATTCTGTGTTAAACACGCCAAGGTAGTCTTTAAAATCTTTTAAAATAAAATTTTCTTAGGAAAAACACATTTTAAAAAGAAAAAGACGATTTCAAATATCAAAAGGTTCTTTTTCATCATCTTCTTCAACAAGCTTGGGGACATTGGGAAAATGTCAGATTTCAAACTTGACAAACCTCTTTCAAATTTTTGACCCTGTCTCACTTTTTTTTCAAAGGAGATTCCAAATCTATCATCACATCACACTTTCATCAAGGTATGGATCCAAATTTCTCACTTTTTCTTATGAAATCAAATTAGAGTTTTCTTAGAATTAGTAAGAATTCACCTTAGGATGATTGAAAATTTTCTTTGAGCTCAAGAATAGACTTTTGGGTAGTTTAATTCCATGATTTAACACCTGGACCATATAGATTTGAAACTTTAAAAATTTTGAGTTTTGAACACTTGAGAAAATCGAAACTTGAAGAACTGTTTGATTTCAGCATTAGCAAATCTGGATTATTTGGTCATTGTTGATAGATAATATGATTAGATTACATCTAAATGAGCATTAACATCATCTTGCCTTGGAAATCTCATATGTGGAACACCACTATATCGAATTTGACCAAGAACTCCCAGATTTTGCAATGTTTGATGCAATTACAGTTTGTTTGTCATGTGAATGTATTTGTGATAGCTGTATGAACATCTTTGCTCATAAAAATTGATTCAAAAGCAGCTTCACTCATTCTCTGTCTCGAGAATTTTGTTTTGTAGACCATGGAACTCTCCCAAGCACGCCTTATTCGAACTAAGAAGATTCCTCATGTGAAGAACCCACATTCCCAAGAGACATATGATGCACTGAATGAGATGCAGCTGAGTGATGAAGAAACCTTCTCCACCTTCATATCTGCACAGAAAAGAATCTTTTCAGGAGAGATTGAGAGGGCCCTCACTCGAAAATCTGTACCTCGAAGAGCTAAGTCTTCCTCTAGACCGAAGGTGAAGTTTGTTGGCAAAGCCGTTGATCCAGACATCAACTACCTGGAGCACCTTGAGAAGCTGAAGATCAAGCCAACTACAGCAATCGATTACTCTACTCTTGAGATGCTTTGAATCAGAGAGGATGTGATATGGTATCTTGATAAGCTTGGAATTATATCATTCATGGAGCAGAGTTTTCCAACTTATGAGAGCCACACTAGAGAGTTCCTTGCATCGACCTTGTACTACAAGAAGTGAGCTACTCCTAGAGCTCTAGATGGCACACTTTCCTTCACTATTGGAGGTCATCTCTACTCTCTTACCATTTTAGAGATGTGTGATGCTTTGAAGCTGCCATATTGTGATGAGATTGCTTTGGAGTAAGATCCAGATGAGGATCTATGGAGATTGATGGGTCATGGACTGTATGACAAAAGGAGATCTAAAGCCTCGCTTCTCTCTCACCCTGATGTTTGATATGTGCATAAGTTTTTGGCACACACTATGTTTTCCAGAGCCAACCAGGCGAATGTACTCAAACCTGAGCTGGTTACACTTCAGCTACCTTTCACAGATCATCCAAGGTTCCTTTTCTTTGCTTGCATCAGTGGCAAGATCCTAGTGAAGGTTAAGCATGTGATGCTTACCTCTGAGTGTCAGGACTTCTCACTAGCCTTTGGAAGCATCATTTCTTCGCTTATAATAGCAGCAGGAGTTGATTTTTCAGCCGAGACACCTCTTAGGGAAAATTGATTTGATCTCTCCCAGTTCTCTAGAGGCAGGACTATTTCTAGGGCCAAGATGGATCCCATTGGATTTGCTTACAAGTTCTGCACTATTACCTCTGAGTACAGGGTTCTCCTACCATCAGATTCAGTGCCCTGAATCCGAGTTGGAGCAGACCCAGAATGGAGACCAGAGACTAGCGATTTCTAACCATCAGTTCCACTCCGTCCTTTGACCATGAAGCAATTTCTGGCTGAAAAAGCCAAGAGAGAGGTACCTGCAAACAGCAGGAGACTTCAGCCTGCACCATCATCATCCCGAACAAGTTCCTCCCACACCAGAGCATCCACTAGGAGCGATGCAGACTTTGCAGCTTTGAAGAAGAAGCTTAATCATCAGGAGAGGATCAACAGGCCCATGAAGAAGTTCCTAAAGATGAACCACATGTTTGATGATAACTCGTCTGCCACAGAGAAAGACGACAGCCATGAGACATAGGCTCTTATCCATCACCTCACCATACCCACAGTTCTATCACCATTTTCATTTCTTTTATTTCAGACTCTTTTGCTTTTATTTGCCATCTTCTCACAAACTTTTTCACACTGGGGACAGTGTGAATTAAGTATGGGGGAAGATGTTTATCCGTACTGATCTAATTTCTTTGTTTCTTATCTTTTTCTACAATTTTAAAATTTTCTATGCTTATTAAAAGACTTTGAGTGTTTTTCAGAAATGTTTGACACAAAACTGTGATGAGTAAGACCCATGTGCTTCTAGACTTTACATGATATTTCTTTTTGTGGTTAGTAGTAGACTAGGCGGTAGCTAGAGTACTTGCACTACAAACTCCCACCAGAGGATTTCTATTCATGGAGATCTTTTCTGATAGGATATACTTGCTTATTTTACTTGAACTTAATCTTGACATCTAATTTTCTCATCATTGGTTTTAAGCAGGCATCATGATATACATCTAGGACATCTTTACCTTATTTTCACCACTCTTTGTTGTCCTAGATGTCCAGTTCATCTTTAGCTGGTACCACACCCTTTACCCAAACCTTTATGATGCAACCTCATGCATTCTCTCTTTATTTTGTATCGACAGATAAGTGCAAAAACGCCGGAGATGGAGGAACAACATAGTTTTCAATCACTCAAGAGAAAGACTGAAGGAACTTGGGAAAGTGGAGCATAAAGAATCTATCAAAGCTCAATCATAAAGGTAAATTTCGTGCTTCCTTAGACTCTACATCTAAAGGCGGTTTTCCCTTTCAAAAAAAAAATCAAAAAAGAGAAAAAAAGGAAAGGAAAGGAAACCAAAAGCCGAAAGAGTCTAGGATAGCCAAAAATATTTGGAAAAAGCTACAAGTATTCATCTGTGGAACATTAGTTTTAAAATCTGGACAAAATCGAAGTTTGGGGGAGTTATGGGAAGAACCTAAAGAGAGGAGATCAAAAATATTAAGGCAAGAAGAATGTGACTAGAAACTGTGGATACCAACAGCTCCATCCTTTCTTGCTGTTTTGCATAATATTCTGTCTCTCCAGAAAAAGGTAACCCTAAACACTAAGAACCTCACTCCTAAAAAGGCCATTTTGAATACCTAACCTTGATTTTCTGACTAAATTCCCTTTTGATGAGAACCACTTGAACTTTTATTGAATGTTAAGAGCTAGTTGACTGAAAGATAAGTTTAAGTGTGTAGAGTTTCGCATGACGGATCAATGGACTAGTTATGCATGTACTTTGGTGAAATTTTCTAGACTATACCTGATTTGAGCATAATGATTGACTTTAGTTTAGAAGAATGGTCTCTGAGATTTTGTTAGACCCTGCGATTTTTAAACCTCTTTGATGGAGTTAGAATTTTTTGTTTTGTTTGAGGACAAACAAAGATTTAAGTCTGGGGAGTTGATAACACCTGATTTTTACCTCTTTTATGTATCATTTTCAATATCTTATGCAGGTGTTTTAACTCATTTTTAAATGTTTTGTAAGTGTTTTCCATGTTTTGGAGTTTTAAAAGGGTTTTCAAGAAACTTGGAGTTTTGAAGTGCATTTTGGAGCAAAAGTACACTTTTTGATAAATTCAGGCCGTCAGAAGTTTGGCAACCAAAGAAGACCTTCTCACCGTCTGATCATCACCAAATTTAAAGAAATTATGGAGGATACAACCATCTTTTCAACACAATCAGAATCAATACAGTCCAACGGTTAGATCTCCAGATATCATCAATGCACTGAAGGCCAATCAACACAATTCAGTCAAGGACAGAAGCTCTCACCCGCGGCAAAGCTTCTCCCCACCGCGGCTCAGCCTCCTTCACCCGCGGTGAACCTCTGTACAAACTTCAGAATCCCAAATAAGGCCCAAGACACTTCTTGCACTCATTTTACTGCTTTCTAGTTGTTAAAGCGGCGATGATGTCAAGTTCAGCCATTTCTTGGTAGTCACCTAGTTGGGTGAAGGGACCATCAAATGGGATCGCATGTTCGATTGACATCTAGTTTTTTTAGGTTAAAGGATATCAATTTTAAATGATTCTCCCATTCATCCAAATCTCAAAGCAGTAACTCTTGATTGATCACCCAGTCTCTGATCCTAGGTTAAATCCGAGCCACGAGAGTGTAGTATCTAGGTTACTTGAACTGGATCTTATGGACGTCACCATCGTAGGACACAAAAGCTACGTACGGAGGATACGTAAGCCGAGATGGATTCCGATCTGAAATGCAAGGTCTTATTCTAGCATGAGAGCGATAGTTAATTGCCAAGAATAAGTGATTAGATGATTAGGATGACGAGAGTTGGCTAATCTTGTAAATGTCTATCCTAATTTCAGAGTCATAGAAAATCCTTATCTAAATTCCCTGTGTCAAAGAACATGAACCCTGAAGATGATTCCTAATCCCAGTGCCATTTTTATATTATTTTCAACCGATTTTATTTCAAGCTTTTAAATTCTCTGCTTAGTTAGATTTAGTGATAAACCAAAACCTCCTTTAATTTGATTAGGTCTACGATCGTCTTTAGAATCATTTAGAAGTCCTCAACACTCAAATCCCTGTGGATTTGATCCCTAAGTACTACTGTGTTTGCTGTGTACTTGCAGCTTGTCTAGGATAAAACTAGTGTTGCCCACTGCACCCACATCACTGATCACCCCTGGAGCAATATATCTATGGAATTTGTTCTCGGTTAACCTAGAACAAAGACAGGTAAGGATTTTATCTTTGTAGTCATAAATTGATTCTCTAAGATGGCTCATTTCTCAGCTTGGAATAAAAGCGATGATGCATCTCATATAGCTAATCATTTCTTTAGAGAAATTGTTCGTTTGCATGGCATGCCTAGAACTATTGTATCTGATAGAGACACAAAGTTTCTTAGCTTCTTTTGGAAAACTTTATGCTCCAAATTAGGTACTAAACTTTTGTCTTCCACAACTTCCCATCCGCAAACTGACGGGCAACTGAGGTAGTTAATAGGACTTTATCTACACTTCTGTGTGCATTAACCAAAAAGAATCTTAAGACTTGGGAAGAGTGTTTGCCTCATGTTGAGTTTGCATATAGCCATTCTGTGAATTCTGCTTCTAAGTTCTCGCCTTTTCAAATTGTTTATGGCTTTAACCCCTTGTCGCCATTGGATCTAAATCCATTACCTTTGAGTGAAAGAACAAGTTTGGATGAGAAAAACAGGGCCGAGATTGTTAAGAAGATACATCAGTAGGCTAGGGAGAACATAAAGGAGAAAACCAAACAGTATGCCAAGCAAGCAAACAAAAACAAGCGCAAAATGATCTTTGACGTCGGCGATAAGTGTGGATTCACCTGAGGAAAGAACGATTTCCAGCTGAAAGGAAGTCTAAACTCATGCCGAGGATCGATGGACCTTTCAAAAATATAAGACGGATCAGTGATAATGCGTACCAGCTAGATCCGCGAGGTAAGTATAATGTTAGCTCAAGGTTCAATGTTTCTGACTTAGTTCTTTATGTTGCAGATGATCCAGATTTGAGGACAAATCCTTCTCAAGAGGGGCGGAGGGTTGATGATATGATCATGGATAGCTATGAAGACATGGAACCTGAGCCTAAAGATGGAGAGCTTGTAGATGAGGAGTTTGTACTAGAGCAAGAAGAACCATTGCTTGTTTCTAATAGCCCAATGACCAGAACAAAGTCAAGACGACTCAAGGAGGCTGTTAACAGCATTATCAAGCAACCAGTTCAAGAGGGAAAAGAGTGTGCAAACACATTAACCGTGATTCAAGTTCAAGACTCTTAGTGGACTTGTGATCCGGCTTTGTACTCTTTTTCTCCATTTCAAATTTTGTTCCAATGGATTTTTTTGAGATGGGTTTTTAATGAGGCAAGGCTCAGATCACCTTCACCTAAGTACACTAAGGCCGAAGCCCAAAAAGGAGGAGCGTGTCTTCTAGTTTGAATTCAACTTAGACAGCTTGCTTTGTTTAATTCCGAGACATCTTTAAGTCTTAGTTGAGTCCTTTCTCTTTATAAACTTTTGTAGTTCATTGTTTTCGATCATCTTTGGTTCAATCTAAAATCTCTTTCAATAAAAGATCAAACTTTTTACTTGTGGGTGTGTAATATCCTCAAGTAAACTGATCTCTCTTTGGTGTATCATATCCGAAGAACATCACTGGTGAATCAAGAGATCTTTCTGCAATCTCTTGTGTGACCATTTGACTTCACACTCCTTGAAACAATCCTTTGTTTTCAAGGCTTATCCCCATCAATATCAAGCACTAGAATGATGATCAAAGGGAAGATCTACCAAAGATATTATTAGGAAGGTATAGAGGAGGTCTGTCTAAAGCCTCCTGGGTCAGGAACCCTGCTTTAAGGTATGCTCACGAGGCACTTTCCCATAGATCTTTGAAGCGTATCGGCACCTGGGAAATTCGGCCAATGATCATGATCCGACTCTTACTACCCGCGGTAAGCTTTTTGGCCGAGAAAACCTTCCCGCGGTACACCAGTTTGGCCGATAAACTCCAAATGCCCATTTTCATCATTTCTTCACCTTCTTTCTCCATTTCTTCCACTGGTTCCATCTTTTTCACTTAAATAAGCTCCAAAGCATCTGAATATCACTCCAAACATGCAAGACTCCCTTGGACCTAATGCAAAGTC
The DNA here is from genome assembly GCF_000478725.1 of Eutrema salsugineum. Taxonomy (NCBI): domain Eukaryota; kingdom Viridiplantae; phylum Streptophyta; class Magnoliopsida; order Brassicales; family Brassicaceae; genus Eutrema; species Eutrema salsugineum. Next base: position 10,718,780 of record NW_006256414.1, on the reverse strand, counting down.
CTAAAACACTAAAACAAAGACAAACATGAAGAATCTAACTACAATACATGCATGTGACTCTATTCTTGGACCCAAAATGCATCCTAAACATGCAAAGATATGAATATATCACTCGATAATTAATGCAAAGATGAAAACTCCCATCTTACTTCTTCACGAATAACACAGGCGCTCCCCATGGTGAATTGCTTGGTCGGATAAAACCTTTGTCTATAAGGTCTCCCAACTGCTTTCTTGAATTCAGCCATTTCTGCTGGTGTTATCTGATATCCAGCCTTCAAAACAGGGTCCATCCTTGGTTCTATCTCGATAGTGAAATCATCTCCTCGTGATGGCGGGGGTCCAGTCAACGGTTTAAATACGTTTGTGTACTCGTTGGCTACTGGTATATCTTCCAATCTCTCTGTCTCTCCTTCTCTGTCATGGAAATTATTGCCAGATAACCCTCACATCCTTTCTCCAATAAATCTGTGGCATGAACCATCGAGATTATCGGCACACCAGTATATGTCTTAATTCCTTCTGATCGTGGTATGTAGACTCGCGTCTTTTTACAGTCCATAATGACTTGGTAGTGCGTCAACCAGCTTTCAACTTTAGTACCAAATTTTCAGTAAACGTCCAACACTTATTGAAACTATGCGTATCATCGGTGCAAAAAAGATAAGATATTGCTCCCCGTATGGAGACTAATCCTATATAATTTAATACTTATGTCTAAGTATGCAATTTCCATTTCATACAAATTCACAAGCATCACAACCAACTTTATTAAAAATAATAATTTATTTACGTAGCAGCGATCGGTGCTTCTCCTTCATTCTCAGCAAGCACATACACAAACGGTCCCACAACTTACCTCTTAGCTGGCAGTGCTGGAAAGGGTCCTTGATGAACTACAAGAGATTGTTGATTGGGCAGAATCACCCTACACTCCTTGGAAAAGTGCCCACGTTTCCCATTTTTGTAGCACTGGATGTCATTCCCTTGAGCACGGCAATCCTTATGGAGATCTCCACCTCTTCAACACCCGAAATACTTGATTATTCAACAACGCTGAAACTATTTCTTTTCACAGCGGTTATACATTGGAGCGTTCTCAGAAGGCATGTTTCCAGACATGTCAGTCCAAGTCCTCTCCTGAACACGGGGAGCACTGCTACGAGCCTAAATGCTCCTGGTTTTCTTCAACTCTTCATCACTACCAACTTCCTGAATAGCAGCGGTTTCCACTAGCTCCACAAAGCTTAGGTACTTCCTGATCGAACAACAATGCTTCAGCTCCAACCTCAAACCTTTCATGAACTGAAAAACCAGATAAGCCTGAGTGAAACTCTTTCTGAAGAATCTCCTCAACCAGTTGAGTCCCTCCTTGTACTCACTCACACTAAGATTTCCTTTGCGCAAATTCTCAAAAGCACTTTTCATCTGGTCCATTGCCTCTGGTGAAAAATACTCACGAGAAATCGCATCCTTGAAGTCGTCCTATGTTAGCTCATCGCGTCCACAGACTCCTTCGACAACACTTTCCCACCAAATCAGCGCCTCATCTCGTAGGTACTGAACTACTAACTCCCTTCAATAACCTTCTAGGCATCTCATGGACTCAAAATTCCTCTCTATTCCTCCAATTGTCAGCAGTGAGAGAATCAGAACTTCTTCCAAATGATTCCATGTTTGTGTTCTTCAAGTGTTTCATTGCCTTGTAATATGTTAATCCAAACGCATTAGGCTGCACCAGAGGCGGTGGTGGCACAAACTACTGATGAAACAGTGGAGGTCATACGGCTGCTGTACATTCACCAGAGGTAGCGCAAACTGGTGTTGTCCAAGCACAGGAGGCCGCACATTCTGCTGGTGAACATACTGGCGGGACAGGCTCATTATGCAAGTTACTAAACCTCTCCTGGTAACGATGCAACTATTCCAATAATGCAGCATGAGCTTCAGCTGTCACCTAAGCAGGGTTTGCTCCATTGTGGTTTCCATCCACCAGAACATGCACATTGTTCCCGTTCTCATTCACACTTCCCTCATAGGAATTGACTTCATCCTGATGTACTGTACGAATTGCAGCATAGACTGGAGCATTTTTGGCTTTCAGAGGCATCTGAAATTAAAGAATAAGAGAATCAGCAAGCAAGTCAGCCCGGTTTCGTAAAGACTGATCCTTCTGCAACTAAAAATCAACACATAAACGAAAAGAGCATTCTAGATGGTGGTTTTATAGACTTTAAGTAAAATCCCCCGAATTGTTTTTTTTAAAGAAAAAAAAAATCCGAAAATCAGAAAACTGTGTTTTTTTTTTTAAAACCGTTAATCCTATAACTACTTTTCTCTTAACTCGAACCTTTGCTCTGATACCACTTTGTGAACCCCCGACCCGTCTACCAGAGGAACCAGACTATTCACCCTCAATTTCAAATCGGTTTACTACATTTATTATATTAAATAACCACATTTCTGAATAATACTTTTATTCCACTAATAAATTTAATTTCTTATAATTAAAAATCCATAACTTAAATTTAAAATAAAACCAAAGCAAAATGCGAAAGAAGTCTTAGAAAGAAATAATTGAAATTCCAATAAAACTTAAGAAAAACCCTCCCAAACGGCACACCACTTCAGACTATTCCTTGTAACCATCGAGATCGTAATCCTCATACTCACCTGAAATGAAAGAATGAGGGGTGACCAATTGGGAAATTGTTCAGTGAGTACTAAACCCACACTCTCACTACATTATCGATTTATTTCCGTTATATCTAGCCTAAAACTAAACAAGCAACAAGCAGTGCTCTACAAACACACAAGCAAAGCACATGCACGGGATCATCATGCTACGAGGCATGGAAAACACTCATCATGGTACTAGCCATGGCAAACACTTCATCATGCTATGATGTATGGCAAACATTTTTGGTCACAAAGACATTTCACGTGGTTCGCCTCAACCACCAAGCAATGAAGATCATCCTTTCTTCCAGGTATGACTCCCAGCATACATTAGAAGAACCATTGTGTCCCTTCACAGGTCAATCACCTCATTCTCGCTACTTTACACTCATTAAACAATCAAACGAGGTGAACGAACGAGTATACTGGTGCTTCATTTAATGTTTTTTCCTTAATCAATTCACATTCTCATGTTTCTATCTAAATGCATTAATCATATTTGTGTTTGTAATCCCTAACACAAATCAACCTGAGTAATTTTAGACTCAATACACCAAAAACAAATAAATAAGGCAATAAAAGCCAAGATCTATCCTCACTTTGATATATTTCGAGGTCTGAATCGAGGAGATTGCGACGAAGGAATCAAGCAGACGACGCGACGTAAAGGGCTCGTGGCGGCTTCTCTTCGGGGCTGTGTTGATCGGCAGTTGCTCGGCTGGCACGGGCGAAGCTTTGCTATGGCTCAAGACGACTCGCGACGGCTCAGGTGGCTTGGACGAACGCTCCCAGCGGTTCAGCGACTCAATCGGCGGTGGTGGCTGCTCCTTGTGGCTGCTGCTTGTCGATTTCTCTCTCTGTCTCTTGATAACACCGTATTTTGACCACTTTTATGGATCGTTTTGAAATACTTTTTCTATGTTTTTAATTGCTTTTAAGTACTTTTATTACGTTTTTCTAGTATTTGTTGTTCCAAGACTCTTTTCAGGTAACTTAGGGAAAAGCTTAACAAAATGGATAGAAAACCAGATTTCAGCTCAGAGTCAAACCGTCAGAAGTTCACCCCTGATTGAAGGCCTTCTCACCGTCTGATCCAGCTCAAATTTGGAGACCTTAAAGATGGAAGTATCAGCTTTCCAGCACACTTTACAGCTTGGCAATCCAACAGTTCAATCAAAAGATACGCGAAGAGCAAGATGTCCCGTAAACCAGCCGGCAAGCAACTCCACCCGCGGCCAACAGGCCATTTCCCGCGGTCAGAAGCATCCTGACCGCGGCAAACCACTCATTCCCCGCGGTCATAGTCCTCTCGACCGCGGCCTGCCAACTCCGAGCCCAAAAGCCCATTTCTGAAGCCCACAATGATTCCCTCATTTGGAGAAACCCTAAGTGACGTCCGGAGAGGTCTTGAGCACTATAAATACATGTTTTAGGAGCCCTAAAAAGAGAGAACCAAAACATATGCTATTTTTCTTATTGTTTTAGAATACTTTTAAGTTTTAGGTTTTAGGGAGAGAGAGTTCTGTCTCTTGAACCCTTGTTCTTTCTTTTTCAATTTCGGTTTCTATTCTACTTATTAATACTATGTTTTCGATTTCGTTCATTATGTCTGAGTAGTTTTATTGTTGGGATTAAGGGATTTTCGATGGGGATTTATATGTTCGATGAGGATGCCATGAGCTTTTGAGCCGAATCTTAGAACTTTTTCTTCTGAATTCGTTTTTACTGCATGAGAGTAGCGTCATGAACTACAATCTGATCCAGATGCTTGATGATGTGGTGTTGAGTGTGGGTCGAGGGTTGAAATCAATAGCCGCAAGTGCACAGCTGATCAATTGTAGTACTTAGGGATCGAATCCACAGGGAAGGAGGATCTTTTACTGCAAAAAGCCTTTGAAATAAGTTAAAGTAAGGAAGTCTAGAACTAAACGGTTTAATGGGGGTTTGGTGGTGTCTTTAAAATGTAAAAACAAAATATTAAAAGAGAATACGGAAATTAAATGGCGTAATAACTAAACTTAACGAAAATAACTAAAAATGATAAAAACGGATATTCTAATGCTTAAATGAAAATAAACTAAAAAGGAAAGACAATATTGAACTAAAGCTTAAAGAAAAATCGCAGGAAATCAATGGAGAAAAAGGCGTTGGGCTTCAGGGAAGTTTTCTCAGGGGTACGAACGATTCAAAACATTGCTAGAGAGGAAATTTTGTAAGATCTTAGCTTAAACTTTTCGAACTGGAGTCACGGATGTATGAATACGCCACTGTCGTGATCATAGACAACTATCTCTCTCAACCCTGACCAGTAGGTTTCCACTCTGGCCCTGGAAGAGAAGAGATGCATTATGTTTAAGACTCGTCCTAATTCACAAATCGCCCATAGGTAGGTTTCCACTCCTATGTTTGTTTTGCTCTCCCAAACTAGATCTGATACCTGATGAACACTTTCGTGTCACCAAGCATCTGGATCAGATTATAGTTCATGACGCTACTCTCATGCAGTAAAAACGAATTCAGAAGAAAAAGTTCTAAGATTCGGCTCAAAAGCTCATGGAATCCTCATCGAACATATAAATCCCCATCGAAAATCCCTTAATCCCAACAATATAACTACTCAGACATAATAAACGAAATCAAAGACATAGTATTAAGATGTAGAATAGAAACCGAAATTGAAAAAAGAAAGAACAAGGGTTCAAGAGAACAAATCTCTCTCTCCCTAAAAGCTAAAGCAAACAAGTATTCTAAAACAATAAGAAAGATAGATAGCATGTTCGATTAGGGTTCCTAAGACATGTATTTATAGTGCTCAAGACCTCTTTGGACGTCACTTAGGGTTTCTCCAAATGAGGGAATCATTGTGGGCTTCAGAAATGGGCTTTTGGGCTCGGAGGTTGAAGGCCGCGGTCGGGACAAGTGTGACCGCGGTGGATGAGTGGTTTGCCGCGGTCGGGATGCTCCTGACTGCGGGAAAATGCTTGTTGGCCGCGGGTGGAAGTGCTGGCCAGCTGGTTTACGGGACATTTTGTTCTTCGCGTATCTTTTGCTTGAATCGTTGGATTGCCAAGCTGTATAGTGCACTGGAAAGCTGATACTTCCATCTTTAAGGTCTCCAAATTTGAGATGGATCAGACGGTGAGAAGGCCTTCAATCATGGGTGAACTTCTGACGGTTTGACTCTGAGCTGAAATCTGGTTTTCTATCCATTTTGTTAAGTTTTTCCCTAAGTTACCTGAAAAGAGTCTTGGAACTACAAATACTAGAAAAACGTAGTAAAAGTACTTAAAAGCAATTAAAAACATAGAAAAAGTATTTCAAAACGATCCATAAAAGTGGTCAAAATACGGTGTTATCACTTGGTGACACGAAAATGTTCATCCGGTATCAGATCAAGTTTGGGAGAGCAAAACAAACATAGGAGTGGAAACCTACCTATGGGCGATTTGTGAATGAGGACGAGTCTTAAACATAATGCATCTCTTCTCTTCCAGGGCCAGAGTGGAAACCTACTGGTCAGGGTTGAGAGAGATAGTTGTCTATGATCACGACAGTGGCATATTCATACGTCCGTGACTCCAGTTCGAAAAGTTTAAGCTAAGATCTTATCAAATTTACTCTCTAGCAATGTTTTGAATCGTTCGTACCCCTGAGAAAACTTCTCTGAACCCCAATGCCTTCTTTCCCATAGATTTACACCATTTTTATTTCAAGCTTTAATTCAATATTGTCTTTCCTTTTTAGTAGATTTTCATTTAAGCGATGAGAATATCCGTTTTTCTCATTTTTATTCATTTTCGTTAAGTTTAGTTATTAGGTCATTTAATTTCCGTATTTTCTTTTAAGATTTCGTTTTTACATTTTAAACACACTACCAAACCCCCACAAAACCGTTTTGGTTCTAGACTTCCTTACTTAATACTTATTTCGAAGGCTTTTTGCAGGAAAAGATCATCTTTCCCTGTGGATTCGATCCCTAAGTACTACAATCGATCAGCTGTGCACTTGCGGCTATTGATTTCATTTAGGGTAAAACTTGACAACCCTCGACACACCGACACCACATCATCTCTGCTGCTAGGACTTTGGTGGAGAGAAAAGGCTCCTCCTCTTGATTCTCCTCTTTTATAGGAGCAGAAAACAGAGATTGGGCCAGCAGTTGGGCTTGAGAGATTAGGATGTTACATATAGGTACATTAGGCTTGATGTGCAAGTATAAAGAGAATATACACAAAAATATGCTCACTAACAAATCGAAAAAAATCATTTTGGAAACAGTCCTTTGAAAGTTGGAGAGTGTAAGTTTAGAATGCCCAACTTGGACAGCAGATGCTGGAATTGACCAGGACTGAAACCCTTGGTGATAATGTCTTCTGGCTGATATAATAAGACGTTGCAATGTTACCATTTATATCGATTAAAATGAACAATCTCCTTCATTATGCTTAGTTGTTTAATGAAAAACCGAATTTGCAGCAATATGCAGAGCATCTTGGCTGTCACAGAAAAGACGCATGGGCTGAGAATGAGTAACACCAATGAAAGTAAGAACTTCCTTAAGCCAAATCAGTTCCTTACAAGTCATGGCCATAACCTGGTATTCCGCCTCAGGTGAGGAGAGAGAGACACATTCTTGTTTCTTTGTCTTCCAAGTTAGAGGTGAGTCTCCAATCATAATCATATATTCCGAGAGAGAACAGCGAATCTAGCAGCGTATCAACAGAATGAGAATCAGAAAGAACACATTCCTCGATGATGTACAGACAATACTTCCCTTGAGAAATAAAAATACCATTAGGTCCTCTTGCCACTTCAACACCCAAGAAGTACTTCAACATACCAAGATCCTTCATCTTGAAACAATGAATAAGATAAGCTTTGAGCGAGGTGATGACTGTTGAATCATTTCCACATATTCTCATCTACATGGATAAGAATATGTAACACAACTGAGCCAAAGAGTTGTCTTTGTGAGATGAACAAATCCATAGTCGGGAAGCACAATAGATAGCTCGGAAAACCTGCAACGAGGAGCTTGACGAAGACCATAAATCTACTTCTGCAGCTTTGATAACACCTGATTTTGACCACTTTTCACCATTAATTTCAAATGCTTTTTCAAAGGTTTTACTTAGTTTTAGGAAATTTTATTATGATTTCCATGTATTTTTAGTTTCAAGGATTTTTTTAGGAAACTTAGGGAAAATGATGGCAAAATAGAAGAAATCCACATTTTTAACTCAGAGTCAGACCGTCAGAAGTTCAGCCTCAAATGAAGACTTTATCACCGTCCGATCCAGCTCGAATTTGGGGACAATCAGGAGGAGCCAACCAGCTTTCCATAGCACTCTATATCACAAAGATCCAACAGTGCAATCAAAAGATACATGGAGAACAAGTTGACCCAGTTCACCAGTCACGGAAGACTCTCACCCGCGGTAAAACACATGTTTTACCTGTCCTGGAAGACTCTAACCCCGGTGGACCTTAGGACGAGCCACAAGGCCCAACATCAAAGCCCACTTCGCCATTTCTCCTCATAGAAGCCCTAAATGAGACCTGGAAGACCTTAGGACCTATAAATACATTGTTTAGCAGCCCTAAACGGGTGTGTGCTCCTGTAATGAGATTTTGAGCCACCAAACTCTGTTTTTCTAGGATTAGGCGATGGAAATGGGTATTTTTTCCCAGATGTTCTTTCTCCTTTTTATCTTATTAACTTTTCTGTTTCATTCTTTTGCATTCTTCATGTCTTTTATCATTCATTGCATCATGTAGATTAGTCCCAGAGAGTCAAGTTGTTTTAAGAGTCATCGACAAGAATATATATCGATTAGGATTTCTATAGTTCTAAACCATTTCTGGATCTCATCTCTTCTAAGTTGTTCATATTGCATAAGAGTAGATTCATGACCTATTCTCTGAGCCTATGATCGATCAGAGCCACGAGAGTGCTTTATCAGATCATCCGTACCTAGCTTCAGAAGAACATAGTCGCTAAAGGAGTCGAAAGCTACCTATAGAGAAGATGTGAGCAGACGAATTCAATGTCTAATGCCTGATCTTAAGTATTTTACATGCCCTCATTCACATCTAATCTTTTGTCTATTAAGAAAGCTACTACTGATTTGAACTGTTATGCTATATTCAGTCTATTTTATTTCCATAAAGATTCCCAGAAACAGATGAATATAAATCGCCCGGAAGCTAATTGGAAATGCCACCATACATCGATTAGAGTAAACCGGAGAAGTCTAAATTGCCACCTATGAGTTTAAGAGTCTTTAGTTTGAGTCGATATGCTTTAGATATTCTTTTAACAATTCATTATGCATTGCATTTTATTTCCTGTGAATATTAGATTAGGTTTAGTTTTGGATTCTTAACCAAAAACCCCAAAGCTTTTATTGGTTTATGACTTTGCTTACTTCCCAGTTTTGTTGTTTCTTGCAGATTAGACATCCTCTCTATGGATCGACACCCTAAGTTCTACAATGTACGTCTGTGCACTTTCAGATTTTATGGTTTTATAAATTTAAAACTTTCTTTATGAACCAATGGGTTTGTATGAAAAACAACCCTAGGCCCGTAGCCCATTAAAAAAAATTTTGTGCCATTGCCGGGGAGGTTCTTAGTCACTAGAGGTCTAAACCTAGGAGGTTGAAGCCACAGAAGACTATATATATGTCAAGTTTCTGTCAAAACATCATAGGAAGTAAACCAAACTCATAAACAATCTAACTTTTTCTTTTTTCTGCTTATTCTTTCTTCTGTTTGCCCTAGTTTCAGAAATCTTTAAAGCATGGATCATCCAAGAAGAAACCCTAACCCTGAGCGATGGTTTTGCGACCTGTGTGAAGCTCCCTGCGCATGTGAATCACCTTTCAGGCGTGATTCCAATCATCCAGTTCGGCCAGATCATCCGAACCACCACCATGGAGACTCGCGACCTCCACACCATCGAGATGAGCCTTATTCACCTCACCTGGTGAATCGTCGACCATCTCATCCTCTTCCTCATCATGATATACATCTAGGACATCTTTACCTTATTGTTACAACTCTTTGTTGTCCTAGATGGCCAGTTCATCTTTAGCTGGTATCACACTCTTAACCCAAACCTTCATGTTCAAACCTCATGCATTCTCTCTTAATTTTATATCGACAGATATGTGCAAAAATGCCGGAGAGGGAAGAACAACATAGTTTTCAGTCACTCAAGAGAAAGACTGAAAGAGACCAGAAGGGAGTGTGCCAGAAATCTTATGATGCCTCAGAAAAGCTCATTCTTAAAGGTAATTTTTGTGCTCCCTAGGACTCTAAGTCAAAAGGCAGTTTCCCCTTTCCGAAAAAAAAAACGAAAAAAAAGAAAAAGAAAGAAAGGAAAGGAAACTAAGAGCCTAAAGAGTCTTAGAAGCCGAAATCACTTGAGTCAAGGCAATAGGTATTCACGTAAGGAGTTATGGATTCACAACCTAGACAAAAATCCAAGTCTTTCTAAGGGAACTATAAGGAGAACCTGAAGAAAGGAGATCAGAAATCTTAAAGCAAGGAGAATGTGACTGAAACTGTGGGGGCATTTACAGTTTCATCCTCTCTTGCTGTTTTGCATAATGTCATGTCTCTCCAGAAAAAGGTAACCCTAAACACATCAAGCCTTACCATTAAAAAGCCTTTTTGATACCTAACCTTGAATGCCTTGTTTAATATCTTTTGATGAGAATCACTGAAACTTTTAATGAATGTTAAGAGCTAGTTGACGGGAAGTTAGTTCTAAGTGTGTGGATTTTCGCATGACGAATTAACGGACTAGTTATGTTTGTATCTTGGTGACAATTTTCTAGACTTGATCTGATTGATACAATGTCCATAATTAAAGTCTAGAAGTATGGTTGCTGATATTTTTGAGTTCCGTCTCATTTTTGTTGAATGATATTTTTCCAGATTTGAACTGTTTTGTTTGAGGACAAACAAAGTCTTAAGTTTGGGGGAGTTGATAACACCTGATTTTGACCCCTTTTCACTATTGATTTCAAATGCTTTTTCAAATGTTTTAATCAGTTTTAGGAAATTTTATTATGATTTCCATGTATTTGTAGTTTCAAGGCTCTTTTCAGGAACTTAGGGAAAATGATGGCAAAATAGAAGAAATCCACATTTTTAGCTCAGAAACAGACCGTCAGAAGTTCAGCGGAAAATGAAGACTTTCTCACCGGTTGATCCAGCTCAAATTTCGAGACAATCAAGAGGAGACAACCAGCTTTCCATATCACTTTACATCACGAAGATCCAACGGTGCAATCAAAAGATACATGGAGAATAAGTTGACCCAGTTTACCGGTCTTAGAAGACTCTCACCCGCGGGAAAACCATGTTTTACATGCCCTGGAAGACTCTCACCCCCGGTGGACCTTAGGACGAGCCACAAGGCCCAATATCAAAGCACACTTCGCCATTCCTCTTCATAAAAATCCTAAATGAGACCTGGAAGACCACAGAACCTATAAATACATTGTTTAGCAGCCCTAAACAGGTATGTGCTCCTGTAATGAGATTTTGAGCCGTCAAACTCCGTTTTTCTAGGGTTAGGCGATGGAGATGGGATTCTTCCCCAGATCCATTGTTCTTTCTCCTTTTTTTCTTATTAAATTTTTTGTTTCATTCTTTTGCATTTTTATATGTCTTTTGTCATTCCTTGCATCATGTAGATTTGTCCCAGAGAGTCAAGTTGTTTTAAGAGTCATCGACAACCATATATATCGATTAGGATTTCTATAGTTCTAAACCATTTTTCTGGATCTCATCTCTTCTAAGTTGTTCATATTGCATGAGAGTAGATTCATGACCTATCCTCTGAGCCTATGATTGATCAGAGCAACGAGAGTGTTTTATCAGATCATCCGTACCTAGCTTCAAAAGAACATCGTTGCTATAGGAGTCGAAAGCTACCTATAGAGAAGATGTGAGCAGACGAATTCAATGGCTAATGCATGATCTTAAGCTTAGCATGAGCGGGAGAGTTAATTGCTATATCTAAGTGATTAATTGATTAAGATGACGAGAGTTGGTTAATCATACATATGTATATTCTAGTTCCATGCAGATTTCCAGAAACAGATGAAGATAAATCGCCCGGAACCTAATTGGAAATGGCACCATACATCGATTAGAGTAAACCGGAGAGGTCTAAATCGCCACCTATGAGTTTAAGAGTCTTTAGTTTGAGTCGATATGTTTTAGATATTCTTTTAATAATTCATTCTGCAATGCATTTTATTTCCTGTGAATATTAGATTATGTTTAGTTTTGGATTCTTAACCAAAAACCCCAAAGCTTTTATTGGTTTATAACTTTGCTTACTTCCCAGTTTGTTGTTTCTTGCAGATTAGACATGCTCCTTGTAGATCGACACCCTAAGTTCTACAATGTACATCTGTGCACTTTCAGATTTTAGGGTTTTATAAATTTAAAACTTTCTTTATGGACCAATGGGTTTGTATGAAAAATAACCCTAGGTTCGTAGCCCATCAGCCGCTGGGAATGGATGCTTGGCCGCGGCTGTACCTTCTGACCGTTGTGAAATAGCTGTTGGCCACGGGTGGAAATGTTTGCTGGCTGGTTTACGGGACATCTTGCTCTTTGCGTAACTTTTGATAGAACCGTTGGATTGCCAAGCTGTAAAGTGTGCTGGAAAGCTCATAGTTCCATGTTTAAGATTTCCAATTTTGAGCTGGATCAGACGGTGAGAATGCCTTTAATCGCGGGTGAAATTCTGACAGTTTGACTCTGAGCTGAAAATCCGGTCTTCTATCCATTTTGTTAACCTTTTCCCTAAATTTCCTGAATAGAGTCTTGGAAATACAAATACTAGAAAAACATAATAAAAGTACTTGAAATCAATAAAAGCCATAGAAAAAGTATTTCAAAACGATCCATAAAAATGGTCAAAATACGGTGTTATCAACTCCCCCAGACAAAGCAAAAGTCTAAACTGGTTAAATGAAAACAAAAATAGGGAATGCACAAATCTGAGAGACATGAACTCCTAAACTAGGACCATGGATCGTGCAACAATCCACAACTTAGTCTAGAAAATTATCACCAAGACACAAAAGATACTAGTCCACTTTTTCCGTCATGCAAAACTTAAACAATCTAAATCTTGATTCCAGTCAACTAGCTCTCTACATTCATTAAGTGCAAAAGTGAATTCTCATCAAAGACATCATCCAGGGTAGACGGCGGTTGGCATTAAAAGGCTGTTTAAGTGGTGGATTAAAGAGTTCCGGGTTACCTGATGAATCTTGGAGGATGCAAGATAATATGCAAAACCGAAAGAGAGATAAGGACCTGTTGATGACCACAATTTTCAGTCACTTCTTCTTGTCCAATGTTGTTGCATAATCCTTCCTCCTTTGTTGTGAACAGCTATTCCCCCAGACTTAGATTCTTTCCGGGAATCAGAAAATGATCTCCAAAACTCTATAAAATCGAACTCTAGTTGCCTTGGGACTTAAATTCGACCTCTCTAGACTCTCTAAGGCTTTTGTTTCCTTTCCTTTCCTATTTTCGGATTTTTTAATTTTTTTGTGGAAAGGGGAAATGCCTTTTTAAAGAGAGAGAGACTAGAGGATGAGATTGTACCAAAATTTGAGATTTTTCTAAGGCAAACTGAGCTTCCTCATGTGTTGAATCCTTCCGGAAAGTTTTCTGGCAAAATCGCAGGTCTCTGTCTTTGGTGACTGAAAACTGCATCGTTCCTCTTTCTCTCCAACGTGTTTGCACATATCTGCATATAAGATAGTAGAAAACAAGAGTGCATGTGGTTCGAAAGAGGTTTGGTTAAAGTGGGGAACTAGCTAAAGATGAACTAGCCATTCAGGATCAACAGGGAGAGGTAAAAGGGTAAAGAAGTCCTGAATATATGATTTGTTTCCCTGGTCTAATGCTTTAATGAGAGAATTAAGTCCTAGTTAAGTCCATATAAAACAGAGCTAGTGTATTCCTTCATCTAAATCAAAATCATTCAAATTCCTATGGGGTACTTCGTTTCAAATATGCTTAGCTACCGCCTAGGCTAGTCCTAAACCATGAATGAGCATGTCACTAGGAACAGTCTTAAAGCACATAGTCAACTATCATTGATTCATGTTCACCATTCCCTTTAAAATGTATTTTGTTTTGAAAATCGATTTTGAAAAACTTTAAGGAAAATCAAGAAGTGTAGATAAAATGCAAGACTCATGAAAGAAAAGTGGTTAGAAAGGGATGAAATCCTCCCCCCAGACTTTAATCACACTGTCCTCAGTGTGAAACAAGTCGAGATTGGATAAAAAAAATGCATAGATAATCGAATTTGGTAAGGCCAAAGAGAACTTACCTGGATCCGGGATGCTGGTGGAGATGGACCGGATTCATTCGTAAAGGTTTTGGGAAGGTGAAAGGTGGTGATGGAAGGTGGTGGGAAGTGATGAATGAGGTGGAGTGGGGCTTGGTGAGGTAGAATGAGGTGAAGTGGGTGGTTTGGTGTCGCGTATCATCTGAACGACCATTTGCTGCGGTTAGGGGTCACGCAACCGCGGTAAACTGGTGCTCGGCCGTGGTTAGAAAACGCAGCCGCGGTCGAAATGGTGTTTGCCGCGGTCAGAGCTCTCACGACCGCGGGGGCTTAACTGCGACTTGTTCCTGCTTCTCCTTGGTTCCTGCTGGGCCGAGCAGTCAAGAACCATCCTTCTTTTTGATTTGTTCGGTTTTTTTTATTTTTTTTTGTTTTTTTTTGTTTTATAAGAAACACCTGAAACTAAGAAAAAGAAAAAGATCATAGAAAAAGAAACAATACCTATGGGTTGCCTCCCATTAAGTGCTTCTGTTTTAAGTCGTTTAGCTCGAATTTGCTGTAGGATGTGGCTTAGTCTAATGAAGAAGACCTTGTCCTAAGACAAGTATTTTTTGAAATCTCCTTGCTTTGCCTAGCAGGTTCTTCGTCACTCCAAAGTTCTTCTTCAAACTCTTCTGCTGTAGAACGTTTTCATGCTTTGCTGTTGTATGGGACAGCTTCTATGAAGACATCTTTGTCGATATTAGCAAATGAAATCCTCCGGTTTGGCCAGTCCATTATAGGTCCGGAAGTTGCTAGAAAAGTCCATCCGAGAATCGCTGGATGTGCTGCGTCCCTTGTTTCGACAATGTAGAAGTCGACAGGCACAATGCAATCTCCTATTCTCAAAGGAATGTCATGACCTATTCCTTTTGGTGTTGCATTGGAGATGAGAGATGTTCGAACAGATTTACCTCTTCTGGCATGATTGAACAAGTCTTCTATTTCAGGGATTGATTCCTTGCTCTCACATAAGTAGTGGTCTATCATGAAGTCTTTGCAAGCTCTGGCAAAGGTGATTCTTTCAGATAAATTTTGAACTACATCATTGAACTCATCGAGCTTTTTTTTCTGATTTTGTTGGTGTAGTAGCTGCATTCTTCAGGTCTTTGAATGTGAATTGCATAGACAGCTGCTTCTGGTGATGTTAGGTATCGAGCTCGCTTAAAGTACTTATGGATGTCTTCTTTAGACTCCTTACAGTACCTGAAAAAGACTTGTAGGCAACCAAATTTTCAGATATCATCAAAGCTGAGGTGAGCAGGGAATGTCTTGACCAGATTGTTAAACTCTATCTGATTCACTCTACTGAGGTTGTTAGTGATCCATTGAATTTCTCCCATACTTTTTTCTGAGGAATATCCTGCATCTGGATCCTTAACGAATAATCCATATTCTTCATCTTCAGAGTATTGCTCTTCATACTCGTCTTCACAAGACAAGGCCATGTTGCAGGGTAATGGCTTGGCTTCGTCTTCAGATTCTTGAGTGCTGATGGAGCAAATTAGTTGTTGGAAGAGAGGTCTAGCTACTTCAGAAGGTGCATCAGACAAACAACTGCTTGTATGGGTCGAACGAGCCTGTTTTGGAAAGTTTGTTCGGTAGGCCTTTGCTGCAGGAGACGTGACCGCAGGGAAACGGCTATGGGCCGCGGGTAGGCCAAGCACGACCGCGGGAGAAAGCTTCTTGGCCGTGGTCACAGGTGACACGACCGCGGAAGAGTGTCTCCAAATTGAGTGCCTGCAGTTGCTTGCTCCTTTGCTTCCTGAATGATCTCTTGGGTCTTCTGGCTTGTTGTACTTCCTTTTTAGGCTCAAGTATTTAGTTTGGGCTGCTGGAATCTGCTCTTCAGGTCCTTGCATGATCTCCTCAACCTCTTCTTCAACTTCATCAAGAGCATAGACTACTTTGTCCATGGTTGAATCAAGCTCCTCGGTTTTGTCAATGACTTTGTAGACCTTCTCCGATAATTCGACCGTGAAGTCGTAAGACTCATTCTTAGCTTCGTTGAGGGCCTTTCCACATCATCGAGTTTAAAATCTAGGTCCATGACCTTGTTCTTAGTGTTGCGGAGCTCGTAGTTGTGCTTTGCTTGTTCTTCCTCCATGCTGTCAAACCTGTTAGCGATTATGGCTGCGTCCTTGGTTGCTCGTTCTTCTATTGATTTGACCTGGGAAGCAAGGTTATCGATCTTCCCACTGAAAAGCTTAGATATTCCATCAATCCTTTCATTAATAGCAGCTGTAGTAACTGCTTGAGCTTCGATGAACTGCTTGATTACGGCTTCAAGCTGACTCAATTGATTACTGAGCTGGGCGTTCTCATCTTGCTGGAGAATCTGGTGAGGCAGGCAATGCATAGATGATATAGGGTTTGCCATTGGAGGCGTGTAGGGCTCGTCCAGGAATGCTCAGTAATTTGGATCTGAGCATTGAACTTCGTCGTAAAGATTGCGCATGTACGGCTCTTCTCTGCGTCTTGTGGCCGTAGGAGTGTTGTAAAAACCTCCTTCATAGTAGGGATTTCGATTTATAGGGTTCATTACTTCGGGAACTGAAACAAAAAGAACCGAAAAATACAAATATGTAGATAAAGGGTTCTAGAGTCAATTTACCAACTTTTCTTAGGGTTTTGCGGAAAGGAAAACGCATGCCTTCCCCGGAAAGGGCGTCAAAAACTCGATGTGTGTCTGCGTGAGGGTTGTCAAGTTTTACTCTAAATGAAATCAATAGCCGCAAGTGCACAGCTGATCAATTGTAGTACTTAGGGATCGAATCCACAGGGAAGGAGGATCTTTCCTGCAAAAGCCATCGAAAGAAATATAAAGTAAAGAAGTCTAGAACCAGGCGATTTTTGTAAGGGTTTTGGTGGTGTCTTTAAAACGTAAAAACTAATTTTAACGAGAAAATACGGGAATTAAAATGACTTAATAACTAAACTTAATGAAATCGACTAAAAACAAGAAACCGGCTAAACCTAATTGCTTAAATGAAAATCGATTAAGAGAATGAAAATGATGAACTAAAGCTTGAAATAAAATCGATGTAAATCTATAGAAAAGAAGGTGCTGGGTTTCAGGGAAGTTTTCTCCTGGATATGAACGATTCAAATCATTGCTAAAGAGTAAATTTGATAAGACCTTAGCTAAAACTTTTCGAACTAGAGTCACAGACGTATGAATATGCCACTGTCGTGATCATAGACAACTATCTCTCTCAACCCAAACCAGTAGGTTTCCACTCTGGCCCTGGAAGAGAAAATATGTATTATATTTAAGACTTGTCAGCATTCACAAATCGCCCAGAGGTATGTTTCCACTCCTATGTTTGTTTTGCTCTCCCAAACTAGATCTGATACCGGATGAACACTTTCGTGTCACCAAGCATCTGTATCAGATTGTAGTTCATGACGCTACTCCCATGCATTAAGGGTAAATTCAGAAGAAGAAGTTCTAAGATTCGGCTTCAATAGCTTATGGAATCCTCATCGAACATATATATATCCATCAAAAATCTCTTTGACCCAACAATAAAACTACACTGACATGATGAACGAAATCAAAAACATAGTATTAAAAAGCAGAGTAATAATTGAAACTGAAAAAGAAAGAACAAGGGTTCAAGAGATAGATCTCTCTCTCCCTAAACCTAAAAACAAAAGCTTAAAGTAAAATTTCTTCTAAAGTATTTCGTCTCCATTAAAAATGACCTAAATGATAAGTATTTGTAGTCTCCAATGCTCCATGGTGTCTAGGGTTCTGGAATTGAGGCTGAGAAAATGGTTTGGGCTTCAGAAATGGGCCTTCTAACTCGGAGATGGCTGGCCGCGGTCGGGAAGTGTGTGACCACGGGGAGTGGATGCTTGGCCACGTTCGGGTAGCTCTGACCATGGTGAAATGGCTGTTGGCCGCGGGTGGAAATGCTTGCCGATTGATTTACGCGACATCTTGCTCTTTGCATAACTTTTGATTGAACTGTTGGATTGCCAAGCTGTAAAGTGTGCTGGAGAGCTGATAGCTCTATGTTTCCGATCTCCAAATTTGAGCTGGATCAGACGGTGAAAAGGCCTTCAATCACGGGTGAACTTCTAACGGTTTGACTCTGAGCTGAAAATCTGGTCTTCTAATAGTTCTCCAAGTTTTTCTCTAAATTTCCTGAAAAAGAGTCTTGGAACTACAAATACTAGAAAAACATAATAAAAATACTTGAAATCAATAAAAAACATAGAAAAAGTATTTCAAAACGATCCATAAAAGTGGTCAAAATACGGTGTCATCAAAAACCACACAAAATCAAACTGCTGGAAGAAAAAGAAGGATCACAGCAAACATTCGAAGAGGTGCTACAACTGTGGCCAAGTTGGGCATTTTGTAAGAGAGTGTTTTTCAAATAAGTATTATTAGGCACACATGGATCTTGCAGATAAAGATATCGAAGATCATATGTTTTTTAGTGAAACAGAAGAAGCACTGATAATCACTAAAAGAGATGTGTGGTTAGTCGATAGTGGTTGCAAAACTCATATGCCAAGAGAAGAGAGATACTTCACAAGACTTGATAGAAGGATCAATGTTCTAATCGAAGTTGGAAACAGAGAAGTCGTAATGACGGTTGGGAAAGGAGATATCACTATCATGACTAACAGAGGAAGAAGAGTGAAGGAGGATGTCTTTCTAGTTCCTGGATTGACAAAAAAATTCCTAAGACTTCCGCAATGATATCAAGTGGATATCGTGTCTTGTTTGAACAAGCAATGCATAATCTTGTATCCCATGGGGAAGAAGATTATGGAGACAAAAATGGTTTGGAAGATTTTTACAATCAAGTGGAACTCTTCTCAAGAAAGTGCAACAATCATCTATAAGAAGGAAAAAGTGACGAACGTGGAAGATGTGGCACGTGAAGAAAACGTGAAGTCATCTCAAGGTTTGAAGAACTAAGGAGAAATTTTGGAGTTAAACAGAAACTCAATTAAGGGGGAGTGTTAGTTGATGATTGGGTTTGTGTCAATGGTTGTAATTTATTTACCAAGAGTCGTGTCTTATGTTAGAGTCACAAATAAGAAGAGTTACAACTCTTCACCTTTGTACTGTTTGAAAAACTATTTAAACTATTGTTGTTGTTAAAGTAAAACACAGTTTTCACGTTAATAAAAGTTTCAATTGTGAGATATACTAGCTATGTTCCTTCGATCTCTTTTTCTGTTTTTCGATAATCAAAATTCCAACAAGACGATCATAAGTCGGAGGTTTTGAGTAAAGCACCTCATATGGATTACTTCCACTCAACAAAGCAGTGGGAGTGTGGTTTATTAAATAGGTAGCAGTGAGAATGCTTTCTCCTCTAAACTTAATAGGTAAGTTAGCATGAAAAAGGAGATAGCGCATTATATAAAGGATGTAGAGATACTTGCGCTCTACACGACCGTTTATTGAGGTGTGTAGACGCAAGACGTTTGGGGCTGAATCCCATGCTCTTTGAAAAACGAACGAAGGCCAATGAACTCACTCCCATTGTCGCTGCAAAGAATTTTGACAGCTTTACCAAACTGTTTGGAAGCGATCGCTACAAATTGTTTAAGATGTATAGCGACTTCACTTTTGGTAAGAAGAAGATATCTCTATATGGCAAGCGAGTGATCATCAACGACCGTGATAAAATAATGTGCTCCACATAAAGAAGCAATTATGTAGGGTCTCGAGACATTGTCCATAATCAAAGAAAAACATACTTGAGCTTTATCAATGGTTTTAGGAAACAAGATCTTATTTGTTTTTCTTGCATACAAACTTCACAAAAATCACTTATATCACTACTATGATGATCATAATCCGACAAAGTAGATAAATCAATGTATATATTTTTCGAAGACGGATGACCTAGACATTCATGCCATAGAGTTTTGCTTTAGCTTGAGTTGAGACCATGCCACAAATATGATAACCGCTCCCCCTCTCTCTCTTTCAGCATCTTTGAAGTGCGTTCCTGTATAAGATAAACTTTATCAATGAACATAGCAAAACAGGACATCTCACAAAGTAGTCAAGCTAAGGAAATATTAGTGTAGGAGAGATCGGGAACAAAGAGAACACGAGCAAGCCGTATATGATCTCCAATATGCATAGTTCCCTCTTTAATGGCAAATGTATGCTTGCTGTTTGGATGAACAATAATTCTTGAATGATACTATGCTTCTCCACGAGCAGATCATCATTGTTTGTCAAGTGATGAGATGCTCTGGAGTCAAGCAAAACTTAACACAATGCTTACCAGAAATTTTTTCGTGGCTGTGTGATGGATCTGATTTCAACATGTTGACAATCAGATATCATGTATCTTTACTTATGCTAGGAAGATCATGAAATTCATCATGGATAGAAACTTGAAACTGTTGTCAACCCTGAAACTTAAAACTGTTGTCAACCGAGTGATTTTTCCTACCACATTGAGTGCATGCTCCCTGAGACTGACACGACTGACACGTGACAGATGAGATGGCATTGACGTCTACTTCGACCGCAATTCCAAAGGCATCATCGATCCGCTCTTATTTGCTTCTAGCAACAGTCTGACGTCGTTCTTCAGATATAATTTCAGAATATATTTGATCAAGACTCATGTCTGTATCTCGGTTTAGAAGACCAAGAATATTTGTGCCGGTAGTAACAAACCGCGAGCCATTCAGTCCCACAAGGAACTGATGGATGCGTTCGAATTGTCGACGTTGAAGCTGCTTGATGCGCTTAGGAAATGTAGAATTGTTGCTGCCACAATCAATTAAAGGCTCAAAGTCATGTTGGTCGTCCCAAATCACTTTGAGTTTGCCAAACTAATCAGAAACTTGTTGTCCATCCTGGGCACATCCAACAATTGAGGCTTTGATTTGATGACTCAAATCGCGAAGCATTGCCAATAGATTATCAGGGCTTCAAATTGTCCCACAAAACTTTGGCATTTTCAACGAAATAAATCGCCTTCTGAACCTTTGGATCGAGACTTGCATAAAGCCATCCAACAAGCATTGAGTTAGTGTGGATCCAACGTTGATAGTCAGCAGAATTAGCAGCAGGTCTAGTGATGTGTGTGTTGGTGTTTCTTAACACGTTTTATCCTAAATAAAATAACGATGCTGCAAGTGCACAGCTGATCAGTTGTAGTACTTAGGGATCAAATCTACATTGATTTGTGTGCCTAGTGTTTTCCTACGATTTCTAAGTTTATGTCTAGACTAAATCGGTTTTAAGAGGTTTTGTGGTTGTCACAATCTAAACTAATTAAAATCAGGAAAATAAAACTATCTAAGAAAGCAAGTAAGTATCGATGGGCGTAAAACAATAATAAAAGACGATGGGCTTTTAGGAACTCTCTAGAGAATCATAATCGGTTTCAAACAACTAAGATTATAGATTGGTGTTTTGGGTGATATAAATATATAGGATTCTAGAGCTAGAGTACGGTGGTATGACTACATCACTCTCGTGACCACGACCCTGACCAGTAGCTTCCAACTCTGGTCCTGTTAACAGGTGTACGCAATAGCTTGCACAACACTCGTCTGTACTCACAATTCACCCATAGATAGCTTTTGTCTCTTATGCAAGAATCTCTTGTTTCATTCTAGGTCAGACAGGTAATGAAAACTCTCGCAACACTAAGAATCTAGATCAGACACTAGGTGATCAATCAAATATACATGCCTTAAGAACAAGAATACACGAAGAACATAAATAAATTCTCAAATGTAAAAATCTAGATGTCTTATTCGATTATGAGAGCTCTTTTCGAGAACCCTATATCCAACAAGGGATCTACTCAGACATAGCTGAGAACAACATCATCATGGGTTTTAATGAAAACAATAAAAATAGTAAAGAAAAGAGATGAAGAAAAGCTTCTCTATTGATCAATCCATGTTTGAGAAAACTTCTCTACAAATCAATAAAAATGGCTAAGGGAATTGTGTATCTGTCTATAGCATGAAAGACATATCTAAAAAAAAACACCAAAATGACAAGTATTTATAATCGTTAGTACTCTGGAACGTCTAGGGCTTCAGAATTAAGGTCGAGAAATAACTTGGGCTTCGAAAATGGGCTTCTTAAGCAGGAGATTGCTGGCCGCGGTCGCATGAGGCGTTACTCTGGGGAATGGATACTTGGCCACGGTCGTGCTGTGCTGCCCGTGGTGGATGGAAGGCCGGCCGCAGTTACAAAGCTCCAAGGCAGTCTTCGGGGTAAATAGAATATCTTAAGATCCAATCATTGGAATGTGTCTAAACCAATTGAATTTGAGAGCTGGTTGAGTCTTCTATTAAGAATATAATTTTGGGGATAATCAGACGGTGAGAAGGTCTTCGTCTCTCCTTGAGAATTCTGACTGTATGAATTTATCCAAAAGTACTTTTTTGTTCCAATTTGCACATTTTTCTCTCAAGTTACCTTAAAAGTCTTTTAAACTCGAGAAACATAGAAATCATTTGGAAACTTTTAAAAACGGAGTAAAAACACCTGCAGAAGATTTTTAAATGATCTATCAGCTTGTACTCCACAGCTCCACCAACAAACTTCCATGGAGTGAGAGTTAAGGCTTGAGAAGAGGATCCAAGAGTGAATGGTTTAGTGCTTGTTGGGTTCTTGTCTTGGGACCCTGAACCATTGCTTTTGTTGCTTCTGATCTCTTTCTCATTTGGAGATAGAGATTCGAAGCAAGCTTCATCATCACTGAAGAAATCCCCTTCAAACTCATGATCAGGTATTATTAGGGATTCTTTCTCCTTCTCCATAGCTGCTAAGGGTTGAGCTTCTTATATAGTTCCAGTGCTCCCCACATACTTCAACTCATACTCTTTAAACTTATCAACTTCCTCGTATATAACTCCACAAAACCCAGCAAGAGGAGGCTTAAAATGATAGAAAACTTCATCATCTACCTTTGTAAACACCACTCTTTGAGTATCAAAGTCAATCCTTGCTCTTGTGGTGTTTAGAAAAGGAGTTCCAAGCAAGAGAGGAAGCTCTTTGGTCTTCTTCATTTTCATTTTCATATGCATTCACCAATCTTTAGTGGGTAATCTTCAAGGATTCCATATGGCTTCTTTGAGGATGAATCTCCAAAGGTGATTGAGATGGGGTGATGCTTTAGAGTCTTGATCCCTAGTCTCTCCACCATGTCTAAAGACATAACACTGATGCTTGATCATTTATGCTCTTATTGTTTTAGAATACTTTTTAAAATTTTCAATACTTTGCTTTTATGGAGATTGAGATCTATCTCTTGAACCCTTTTTGTTTCTTCTTCAATTTCGATTACTGCTCAACTTTTCAATACAATGTTTTTGCTTTCTTTAATCATGTCTGAGTAGTTTTATTGTTGGGTTTAAGAGATTTTCAATGGGGGCTATATATGTTCAATGAGGATTCCATTAGCTATGGAAGCCGAATCCTAGAACTTTTTCTTCTAAACTTATTTATAATGCATGAGAGTAGCGTCATGAACTACAATATGATCTAGGTTTTGGCTGTTGCGAAAGTTTTCATTCGAGGCCAGATCTAGTTCGAGAAGAGCAGATCGACCATAGGGGTGAAAGCCTACCTATGGGATAGCTGTGAATATTGATGAGTCTTAAGCTTACTGCATCTTTTCTCTTCCAGGGCCAGAGTGGAAAGCTATTGGTCAGGATTGAGAGAGATAATTGGTTATGATCGCGACAGTGGCGTATTCATATGTTCGTGACTTGAGATCTAAAATTTTTAGCTAGGATCTTTTTAATTTACTTTTTAGCAATGTTTTGAATCGTTCATCCCCCGGAGAGAATTTTCCTGAAAACCCAGCGCCTCATTTCTATAGATTTACACCGATTTTCATTCAAGTTTTAGTCTAGTATTTCATTCACTCAGCCGATTTTCATACAAGCAATTAGGTCTAGCCGTTTTCTTGTTTTTAGTCAATTTCTGTAAGTTTAGTTATTAGGTCATTTTAATTCCCGTATTTTTCCGTTAAGATTAGTTTTTACGTTTTAAAGACACCACCAAAACCCCTAAAAAATAGCCTGGTTCTAGACTTCCTTACTTCACATTTCTTTCGAAGGCTTTTACAAGAAAGATCCTCCTTCCCTATGGATTCAATCCCTAAGTACTACAATTGATCAGTTATGCCCTTGCGGCTGTTGATTTCATTTAGGGTAAAACTTGACAACCCTCACGACAGCAGACATCAAGTTTTTGGCGCTGTTGCCGGGGAAGGCACGCGTTTTCTTTTCCGGAAAACCCTAAGAAAGGTTGGTAAATCGACTCTAGAATTCGTTTTCTGCATATTTCCATTTTTTGGTTCTTTTTGTTTTAGTTCCCGAAGCAATAAACCCTATAAATCAAAATCTCTGCTATGAGGGAGGTTTTTACAACACTCCTCAAGCCACCAGACGCAGAGAACAACATCAAGCTTGAGATCTCAGCCACATGGATTGATACACCCAACCGAACCATCCATATTACCAGTGCAGAGAGCATGCTCGCCGCCGGGAAGATCCTTATGGTCCTCCTCCGACCTATTTTGAGCTGCACGTCTACCATCCTCCACCGCAGAACCCTAGTCAGCTAGAGGACAACTTGAGGATCAGCAAACGCCTGGGACATCTCAAAGGAATGATAAACCAGTTCCTTGATCAGCAAATCCTCACCGAAAACACCCTGCTCAAGAGGATTGATTCAATTTCTGAAGAGTTCAACAGAAAATTTGATGATATGGCTGATCATGTCAGAGTTCTGGAAGAGAAAACCCACAAGGACGCACAAACCCTAGTTGGGATCATCGATCAAGTCGCAGCAGAACAGACAAGGCAAGGGTACGATATCATACAAAACTCAAGTGATATTATCTAATTCAAACAAGAGATCAAAGAAGTTGGAGATTCGCCTCCTGGTATAGAGAGAAGACAGACGAAGAGTTGCAAGAAATCAAGTACAAGCTAAACAAACTCGAGCTCAAGGCACGGGAGATTGATGCAAGAATGGGACAGATCCCCAACGTTGAGCCAATTGTAAGATTTTCTAAGAAATCTCCAAAAGATCCTACTGAGAAGACACAACAACACCATGGTATGAGTTCAGAACTAACCAATAGACGACCAGATGATGGTAGTCTACCAAAGAAAGAGGCTGAAGAGGTTTGTACCAACTGCAAGGAAAAAGAAGCCAACTATGAGCGAGTCACATTCGGAGCCGGGGGTCCGTCTACTCTGACCGCGGCCAAGACCATTTTTCCCGCGGTCTCGAGGTCCCCGACCGTGGGGATCTCACGACCGCGGGGATTGGTCGTTCAGACTCACCTCCAGGATATGAAAGAATGAATGTGCACCTTCCAGCCTAACCTCAACCTTCAGCATCTGAAAAAACAACTCAGGAAGAAAGAAATCAGGTTTCAGATGAAGACACAGATCGGGAGGAATCCATACCTTGTATGATGGCAATGGAATGCACCGAAAATTCGGTGGAGTCCTTATTCCAAGAGGACCTGATGTGCAGCAAGATCGAGATGCCATACATAGATTCAATCATTGAATATGATGCTGCAACCTTCTATTGTGAGTCCTATTCAGCATTTGAAACACCAGCCAACACCTACAAAGAAAGGCAAGTTCAAACTCTCCCTAAGGTCAAGATTAAAGGTTAGTTTCTCATCTCTTGCTCGATTAGAGGTGAAATGTTTAACAATGTGCTTTGTTATTCTGGAGCTTGTCTCAACATGATGTCCAAGGCAATTGCTTTGAGACTTGGTATTAAGCACTTGCGTAGGACTAGAGCGAAGATTAGTCTAGCTGATGATTCCAATGCAAAACCTAAAGGAATAGCCCATGACATGAGATTGCATTGTGCATGTCGACTTCTACATTGTCGAAACAAGAGACGCAGCACATCCAGTGATTCTCGGATGGTCCTTTTTAGCAACTTCCAGAGCCATCATGGACTGGCCAAACTGGAGGATCTCATTTGCTAATATCGACAGTGATGTCATCACAGAAACTGTCTCGCACAATAGCAAAGCAGGAAAACGTCCTGCAATAGAAGAGTTTGAAGAAGAGCTTTGGAGAGACGAAGAACCTGCTAGGCAAAGCAAGGAGATTTCAAAAATACTTGTATTAGGACAAGGCCTTCTTCACTGAACTAAGTCACATCCCACACCAAAGTCGAGCTAAAAGACGTAAAACAAAAGCGCTTAATGGGAGGCAACCCATTTATGTATTGTTTTCTTTAGGATTTTTCATTCTTTTTCTATTGATCTTTTTCTTTTTCTTAGTTTCAGGTGTTTCTTATAAATTAAAAAAAAATAAAATAAAATAAAAACAACCAAAAACTAAAATGAAGGATGGTCTCTGACTGTTCGGCCCAGCAGGAACTAAGGAGAAGCAGAAACATGCTGCATTTAAGCTCCCACGGTCGAAGGAGTTTTGACCGTGGCCAACTCCATTTCGACCACGTCCGCATCTTTGTGACTGCGGCCAGGCAAGGTTTCACCGCGGTCGCGTAAGCCCTGACCACGGCCAATGGTTGTTCAGACGACACCCGACCCCAAACCGCCCACTTCACGTCATTCCACCTCACCAAGTCCCATTCCACCTTATTTATCATTTCCCACCACCTCCCATCACCACTTATTACCTTCCCACATCTTCCTGAATGGATCCGGTCCATCTCCATCAGCATCTCGGATCCAGGTAAGTTCTCTTTGGCTTACTAAATTCGATTATCTATGAATTTTCTCATACAATCTCTACTTGTTTCACACTGTGGATAGTGTGATTTAAGTCTGGGGGAGGATTTCATCCCTTTCTAACCACTTTTCTTTCATGAGTCTTGCATTATCTACACTTTTTGCATTTTCTTTATAAGTTTTTCAGAAACAGTTTTCAAAACAAAATACGTTTTAAAGGGAATGGTGAACATGAATCAATGATAGTTGATTGTGTGCTTTTAGACTGTTCCTAGTGACATGTGATGGTCGTGTCAACTGCGTGAGGGAACAAGTTTTACCCTTAACAAAACAAATGAAAGCCGCAAGTGCACAGCTAATCAGTTGTAGTATTTAGGGATCGAATCCACAGAGATTTGTATTTCTGGTAATCTTCTACGGTTTTTAACTTTATGTCTAGACTAAATTGGTTTTTAAAAGTTGGTTGTTTGTCACGAATTAAACTAAAATAAGAGAAAGCAAATAAATCTATCCTAGGAAGCAAGTAAAGAAATCGAATGAAAGGCTAATAAAGCAAGTAAAATATCGAATGAAAGACTAATAAAGCAAGTAAATTATCGAACTAAGGAAATTGAAATGCATGTTTAAGTAAGCAAATAAAAATCGATGGAATTGTAAACTATGGCTAAAAACACTGAGCTTTTGGGAACTCTAAAGGGATCATAATCGGTTTTAACACTAAAATAGATAGATTGGGATTGACAGATAACGATATATGGGTTCTAGAGCTAGAGTACGGCGGTATGACTACGTCACTGTCGTGATCATAACCAACTGTTTCTCGTAACCCTGACCAGTAGGTTTCCACTCTGGCCTTGGAAGGGAGAGAACGGAAGAGCTGCACAAGACTCGTCAATACTCACGATCTCGCCGCAGGTAGGTTTCCACTCCTACGGAAAAATCGCCCGTTTCATTCTAGGGCTGATACTTAATGAAAACTTTCGCAACACTAACTATCTAGATCAGATACTAGGTGATCAATCAAGCATACATGCAATAAGAACAAGAATAAACAGAGAACAGGTCGAAATCCCAGATCTATAAACCTAGATGTCTTAATCGATTATGAGAGCCATTTTCGGGAACCCTAAGCCCAACTCGGGATCTACTCAGACATGGCTGAGGTCGACATCATCATCGGTTTTAATAAAAGTAATGAAAAACAGTAAAGAAAAGAGATAAAGAAAGCTTCTCTATTGAAGAACTCCGACTTGAACAATCTTCTACAAAAATCTCATAAAAACGGCTAAAGGAAAAGGGTTTCTGTAAAGTATGAATGGCTCTCTCTAAAAACGACCTAAATGACATGTATTTATAGTCTCCAATACTCCATGGTCTCTAGGGTTCCGGAATTGAGGCTGAGAATGACTTTGGGCTTCAGATATGTGGGCTTTAATTCGGACCTTGATGGCCGCGGTCAGGAGTGATGTGACCGCGGGAATTGGCTTGTTGGCCGCGGTCGGGAAGCTTCTGACCGCGGCAAATAGGTTGTTGGCCGCGGTCGCGCGACTTGCTGGCCGACTTCGAGTGGCTCCGGGGCTAATGGAATATCTTGAGATCCAACCGTTGGAATGTCTCCAAACCAAGTGCATTTGAAAGCTGGTTGATTCTCCTATATGTTGTCCAATTTTGAGGGTGATCAGACGGGGAGAAGGTCTTCGTCTCTCCATGAGAGTTCTGACGGTCTGCATTTATCTAAAAGAGTCTTTTTGTTCCATTTTGTGCCTCTTTGTCCCAAATTACCTGAAAAGTTTTTTAAAATCCGGAAACATAGAAATCCTTTGAAAACCTTTGAAAATTGAGTAAAAACACCTGTAAAAGATATTAAAGTGATCCATAAAAATGGTCAAAATCCGGTGTTATCAACTCCCCCAGACTTAGTCTTTTGTTTGTCCTCAAACAAAACAAAGGCTAAATCTCGGTGAGAGGTTTGAAAACGCAGGAACTAAACAAAATCTCAGAGACCAAACTTCTAGACCAATATCAATCAGTATGCATCAATCGGGAATAGCCTAGAAATTTCTCACTAGCAATACA
This sequence comes from Eutrema salsugineum, assembly GCF_000478725.1. NCBI lineage: Eukaryota > Viridiplantae > Streptophyta > Magnoliopsida > Brassicales > Brassicaceae > Eutrema > Eutrema salsugineum. The sequence goes on along the minus strand of NW_006256414.1, from coordinate 10,689,944 downwards.
GGCATAACTAGTCCGTTAATCCGTCATGCGGAAATCTATGCACTAAGATCTAACTTCCAGTCAACTAGCTCTTAACATTCATTAAAAATCTCTGTGGTTCTCATCAAAGAAAGTCTAGGCAAGGCAATCTAGGCTAGGTGTTAAAAAGGTTATTCTAGGGGTAAAGCTTAGAGTGTTTACGGGTTACCTGAAGATCTGGAGGATGCAGGATATTATGCAAAACCGCAAGAGAGAGTGAAGCTGTTGGTATCCACAGTTATCCACAGTTTTCAGTCACTTTCTTCTTGCCATAGATTCCTAGTCTTCTTCCTTAGGTTCTCTCCTAACTCCCCTAGACTTAGATTTTTGTAAATCTTTCAAAACCATAGCTCCTTAAACGAATAGTGGTTGCTTATTGCTCCACAAATTTCCACAATCTAAGACTCAATAGGCTTTTTGTTTCCCTTTCTCTTTTCACGTTTTTTTTTTTTTTTTAAAGATAAAGGGAACACCTTTAGATATAGAGTCTTAGAGAGCACGAAATTACCAGTTATTATCTATCTTGTAAAGCTTCATGATGTTTCTGATACTCTTCCTTCCCAATTCCATTCAATCTCCTTTGTGTGTGACTGAAAACTGCGTCGCTCCTCTTCTCTCCGACGTTTTTGCACATATCTGCTGATATAAACTAAAGAGAGAATGCATGAGGATTGAAAATAAGGTTTTTGGGTGTAGGGTATGGTACCAGATAAAGATAAACTGGTCATCTAGGACGACAAAGAGTGGTAAAAGTGAGGGTAAAAGACGTCCTAGATGTGTATGTCGATGCCTGCCTAAAATCAAGGATGAGAAAATTAGATATCGATATTAAGTCCAAATAAAATGAGCTAGTATATTCCTGTCAGAAAGAATCTCCATGAATAGAAGTCATCTGGTGGGAGTTCGTAGTGCAAGTACTCTAGCTACCGCCTAGTCTAGTGCTAACCACAAATGAGCTATCATGCATAGTGTAGAAGTGTGCAGGTCTAAATCATCATAGTTTTGCATCAAACATTCCTAAAAAATACTTAATGTCGAATAGGTTACATATTAAAATTTAAAAAGTACTTGGAATTTAAAAGCAGCAGCAAGAAAATGATTAGTACGGATAGACATCCTCCCCCAGACTTAAATCACACGGTCCCCAGTGTGAAAAAGTTGGTGAGAAGATGGTGAATAAAAGCGAAATAAAATAAAAAGAAAAGAAAATGATGATAGAACCGTGATGGTAATGAAGTGCTGGTCAATCACTCATCCTCTGATGTGTCGTCTGCGAACTGGTGCTGCTCCTGTAGGAAGGTGACAACGGGCTCAAAGCGTCGTCCCTGTCTCTCAACTCTGCGCTCTAGATCGGAATGAGTGTTTGATTATGTAGATGATGAGGTGTGGCCGGTCGAAATATATGGCTGAAAATGAGCACGGGCCGCAGCTGCATCACGCTTTGCCTTGGCCACTATGTATTGGCCAATGGTGAATGGTAGACGAGGTACAGATGGCAGAAAATCATCAGGTTCCGGAGTCCATCGTGGACGTCCTCCGTTACACAATCTCGGGATAGATGCTGAAGGCAAGCTGACTCGGTGCTCCTCAGTGCCAGTGCAATACTTGTAACCAAACCTGTCCGGATCGAAAGCGGCACGAGAGATAGTGTGATCGCGAGAGAGATAAAGTAGATTATACCAGACATCGGGAAGTGGATCATCAGATGAGAAATCGAATCCTACAGCCTGTAGTATCGCTGTAATAGTACTCCCGAAAGCTGGAGTAGCGTCCTCGCAACCATGTAAATCATGCTTCACCTTTACCATATTCTGAGCTATGATCCAGGCAAAACAGGCAAGTCGTGGGTCGTCCATAAACGGAATCTGAAGTGTAATGAGCTCAGTCTTCAAAACACCTCCCATGTTGGCTCTAGAAAAGATCGTGTGTGCTAAGAGTTTGTGCACAACTCTCACTGCTGGATGAGTAAGAAGGGCTGACTTCGATCTCCCACTATCATAGACTCCATGACCCATCTCTCTCCACAGGTTAAGATCAGGTTCATCTTCAAGGTAAATGCCATCAGTGTATGGAAGCTTAAGAGCTTCACAAACCTCAGAGATGGTGAGAGAGTAAGGTTGTCCGCGGATAGAGAATGACAAGATGCAATCTGATGCTCTGGGATTCCTCCTCTTCGTGTGGTGGAGTGTAATAGTCGCTAAGAACTCACGGACTAGCTCAGGATAAGTCGGAAGGTTCAGCTCCATGTAGGGTCTCAGCCTAAGTGCATCGATGTACCAGATCACATCCTCTCTGATTCCAAGCATCTCGAGTGTATGATAATCAATGCAAGGCGTGGGTTTGATGTTCAGCTTCTTGAAACGTCTTGCATAGTCCACTCTTGGGTTTGTCTCCCTCCCAATGTATCGAATCTGTGGTGGCTCGGGAGGTGTTCGCGTTTCTCTTGAGTGCTGGAGCAATCTCATCACATAGTTTCTTCTTCTCGGTCTGGCTTGGTTCAGCATGTACTCTCCCAGAGTAGCATCATCGAGAATGTCCTCAGAGCTGCCACCAGTGCGACGGCTCCTTCGGGATCTGGTTTGGTCCATTTTTCTGCAAAACGAAATGATTCTTGGAAAAAGAGTGAATATAGATGCTGATTTCAACACATTAAGATCTGTTTTACTAATACTAGCATAAAGAGATTAATTAAAACCATGAGCAAACAAAAGCGATATTAAATCAGAGAAATCAAGTTGTTCATGACCAGATTTGGATTTTTGATGTTCTTAACATAGAAATCTTCTAAAAATCGGTTTTTATGAGCAATTTCCATGTAAATTCTAAAGATTACCCAATACTAATCACTAATCACACAAGACTTAATCAAATTCATCAATTTTGCTGTTCCAAATTCGATTTTTATGAAGCATGTAGAATCCAAATTTCAAAAATCTCAATTCCTCTTAAGCTAGGTGCTAAAATCGATTTTTAGATAACCTAAATGGATAATCTATCATTCTTAAGCTATTTCCACCATCAATAGACCACGATTTGGGTTTTTAAAGAAAACCCTAAGTTCTAAAATCAAGTAAGAATGGCGAGTTTGAGGTTCATACCTTGCTGGAAAGAGAGAATTGATGGCGGAATTGAAATCAGCTTTGAAAAAGAGTGAGGTTTGAGCCAAAAATCTCTTAAAAAACTTAAGAATTGAAAAATGTGTTCTTTCTCCTAAATCTCCAAGTCTTTTGAAAGAGAAGGAGGAAGGAGTTTTGATCCAAAAAGTTTGTTTCTTTTCTTTAAAAAGCGTTTTTGAAGCAAAAACGGAAAATTTCTGGAAATTTTTAAGTTTACGGGAACTTACCTTTCTTGTTTGCACATTAGGCAGGTTTAAAACTTACGGAAGATCTTTTCGGGTTTTACTGGGAACATTTCGGGAAACACCGGGAATCACCGGGAAACACCAGACAAACACCAGGCAACACCGGGAAACAGCAGAAATCCGCGGCGTCACCTCAACGACCAACGGCCGCGGTCAGGAGATGCGCGATCGCGGTGATTGAGGGCTCGGCCGCGGTCACATTCACGGTGCCGCGGTCGATGCACCCCTGGCCGTGGTTCCGTCAGTCGCGACCGCGGCTCTTCCTCCTGCGGCCTTTGTCCAATCTTCTCGTCTTTGCCGGGCCGAGCAGCTAAACACCTACCTTTTTCTTCTTGGTTTTTCTAATTTTCTGATTTTTTTTTTGTGTTTTTGTTTTATAAAATACTTAAAACTTAAAAAGAAAAAGAAAGCATAAATTGTAAAAAGGAAAAGAAAACTAAAAGAAAGAGTACCTAAATGGGTTGCCTCCCATTAAGCGCTTTTTTTTAAGTCGTTTAGCTCGACGCAAGCATGAGGAATCAGGCTGATTTGAATGGCACTCCACTTGATGTGCCTTTATGACTTCCGGTCGCTGGAGGTTTTACTTCTTCTCCTTGAGGAGCCGTCTTCTTTCCTTTACTCTTCTTTCGGACTTTAATATTGTTTAAAACCCTTTTTGTGTTTTCGATCAGCTCCTGGATTTGGTCCTCGCTAGTTTCTGTTGCATCTGGTGGAATGATGATCTTGATCTTTGCAAAAGCTTTCGGCTTCTCCTTTTCTTTCTCTTTTGGCCTGTTTCCTTTGCTTTGAAATTCATCTAAGATAGTCGGATAGTACCTTTTTCGATCCACATTAAGGAAAACAGCATGCCGGTTTGCGTGATCGATTACTGCTAGGAATGGTCTCCCGAAAACGAGTGGCCTCTCCTTGTCTTTATCCATCCCAAGGACTTGGAAATCTGCTGGAACAATGTTGTCTCCCACTAGAACTTGTAGATCATGAATTGCTCCTTCAGTATCTTTTTGAGATGAATCTCCAAAAAAAACCTTAACCCTCGACGTCCTTAAGGTTTTTATGCCCAATTTTTCGGCAAATGTCTTAGACATGATGTTGACATTGGCTCCGGAATCGCACATGCAGTCTGTAAACTTGATTCCTGAAATGAAACATTGGAAAACAAAACGTCCCGGATCATCGGCTTTTGTAAGCCTTTGAAACGGTGATCGTTCAGGTACCTTAAACGGTGGCTGCTTGGGATCGATGTCTTTGTACAGTGGTACAAAGATTGGGGTTTCTTCTTTCTTTCCATCGGTTCCGGCCTCTTCTTCGGGCAATGTGGTTATGGCGTTGCAAAACTTCTTAGGGTTATCTTCAACTCTTCCTGGAAGTACTCCACTTTGCCTCTTCATAGAGTCGGCTGTTTGGGCGACTTGCACGTCTAGCTTTTTGACGTGCGAAGATAAAGATTCAAACTTACCGTTCAGATCATTGTACATGCAGTCCACTTTCACGTTCACATCTTTAGATGCTTTTTCGTTCGTCATAACGAGTTGTTGGATGGACTGTTCAAGTCTACCGATTTGTGAAGCTAGCTGGTTCGTCGTGACTCCCTGCTGTTGTACAAATTGATTGTTAAAACCCGTACCTTGGTAGTTATATGGCTGTCGCGGTTGATATGGTACTATTTGAAAGGATTTTTGCTGAGGTGGGTAGTACTGGTCTTTAGGATTCTCCACATTTGGATTGCGGTAAGAGAGATTGTTGTAATTTGCATTCCGGAAGTTGTTGTTAAAGCTATTGTTGGAGCGATTTTGATATGGCACCAGTGCTCCTACGTAGTTCACATCTTCTTCTTGGAAGGCTTGATTAATGTGATCAATATCACTAGGTCCTCAATCTTCTGCGCCATCGTTGGTCTCACAAGCATGGATTGGGCGATTGTTGCTCTTCAGAATTTGGCTCACCATGTTCTTCAACTCGGTTATCTCCTTGTTGTCTGTTCCGCCTTGCTTCATCGATCGATCGTATTCAGGACAGTCATTGCTATTGGCTTGAGCCAAATTTTCGATGAGAGCTCTTCCTTCGGTTATCGTCTTTTGTCCAAAATCTCCATTCCTAGCTGTATCAAGTGAAAGTTTGTATTTTGGTTGCAAACCTCGGTAAAATGTGCTCAGCAGGCTTGATCCATGAAATCCATGGTGAGGGCAATCACGTTCATACTCCTTAAAACGCTCCCAGGCTTCATAGAAAGATTCAGTTGTCCCTTGTTGAAAGGTTGAGATCTTTGTTCTCGAATTGTTCGACCGTGACTTAGTGTAGAAGTGATTCAGGAAAGCAGTTCTACATTCTTCCCAATTAGTAATCGATCCTGCAGGCAAAGATTTCAACCAACGGTGAGCTTTATCTGCTAATGAAAAAGGGAACAACTTACACTTTAAATAGTCTGGTGGAACTTGATTTGTTCTCATCATGCTACAAATTTCTTCAAAAAGCTCGATATGGTCTATTGGATGCTCAGAAGGAACTCCATGGAACTGGTTTTGCTTCACCAATGAGATGATTTGAGGCTTGACCTCAAACTCATTCCGGTTCGGAAATGGTACTTGAATCGCAGATCGATTCTGAAAATTTTGAGTAGGTGCATCAAAATCAGCTGTGTGATGGTTTCTGGCTTGTCTTCGGTGTTGATTTGCTGGCGGAATGGAGCGGTGAATGCGTTCATTCGGCTGCATTGCTGGGTGGTCACCATCGGCTGCATTGATGGGTGGATCAAGATCTTCACGTCCTTCTCTCTCTCGGTTCTGGTGGTTTCTTTGAGGAACCTCATCCTCCTCTCCATCTTGTCGAGCATGATCACCTTCTATGTGATCATTCTCTTTGTTTTCTCCATGTTCGGACCCGTCTTGATCCATATTCAAAGTTCGATTAATAGGATATCCAGGCTGGTCGTCGTTGCCATTCCTTGCGTTCGTCTAAGTCTTCGAAGTTCTCTTTCGTGTCTGTCTATCTCGTCTAGAATTGGAATGTTTTCTACAGGTCTGCGCCTAGTATTCATCAATTCAGAGAAAAACAAAAGAAGGGAAAGATAGTTCAGAAAAACCTTAAGAAAGAACTAGAGATCAGGTGTCTAGAACAGAAGTTAAAACAAGAAAAATAGCTAAAGGCAGCGAAACAAGCCAATCCCCGGCAACGGCACCAAAAACTTGATGGTCGTGTCAACTGCGTGAGGGAACAAGTTTTACCCTTAACAAAACAAATAAAAGCCGCAAGTGCACAGCTAATCAGTTGTAGTATTTAGGGATCGAATCCACAGAGATTTGTGTGCCTGGTATTCTTCTACGGTTTTTAACTTTATGTCTAGACTAAATTGGTTTTTAAAAGTTGGTTGTTTGTCACGAATTAAACTAAAATAAGAGAAAGCAAATAAATCTATCCTAGGAAGCAAGTAAAGAAATTGAATGAAAGGCTAATAAAGCAAGTAAAATATCGAATGAAAGACTAATAACGCAAGTAAATTATCGAACTAAGGAATTGAAATGCAGGTTTAAGTAAGCAAATAAAAATCGATGGAATTGTAAACTATGGCTAAAAACTCTGAGCTTTTGGGAACTCTAAAGGGGTCATAATCGGTTTTAACACTAAAGTAGATAGATTGGGATTGACAGATAACAATATATGGGTTCTAGAGCTAGAGTACGGCGGTATGACTACGTCACTGTCGTGATCATAACCAACTGTTTCTCGTAACCCTGACCAGTAGGTTTCCACTCTGGCCCTGGAAGGGAGAGAACGCAAGAGCTGCACAAGACTCATCAATACTCACGATCTCGCCGCAGGTAGGTTTCCACTCCTACGGAAAAATCGCCTGTTTCATTCTAGGGCTGATACTTAATGAACCTTTCGCAACACTAACTATCTAGATCAGATACTAGGTGATCAATCAAGCATACATGCAATAAGAACAAGAATAAACAGAGAACAGGTCGAAATCCCAGATCTATAAACCTAGATGTATTAATCGATTATGAGAGCCCCTTTCGGGAACCCTAAGCCCAACTCGGGATCTACTCAGACATGGCTGAGGTCGACATCATCATCGGTTTTAATAAAAGTAATGAAAAACAGTAAAGAAAAGAGATAAAGAAAGCTTCTCTATTGAAGAACTCGGACTTGAACAATCTTCTACAAAAATCTCATAAAAACGGCTAAAGGAAAAGGGTTTCTGTAAAGTATGAATGGCTCTCTCTAAAAACGACCTAAATGACATGTATTTATAGTCTCCAATACTCCATGGTCTCTAGGGTTCCGGAATTGAGGCTGAGAATTACTTTGGGCTTCAGATATGCGGGCTTTAATTCGGACCTTGATGGCCGCGGTCGGGAGTGATGTGACCGCGGGATTGGCTTGTTGGCCGCGGTCGGGAAGCTTCTGACCACGGAAAATAGGTTGTTGGCCGCGGTCGCGCGACTTGCTGGCCGACTTCGAGTGGCTCCGGGGCTAATGGAATATCTTGAGATCCAACCGTTGGAATGTCTACAAACCAAGTGCATTTGAAAGCTGGTTGATTCTTCTATAAGTTGTCCAATTTTGAGGGTGATCAGACGGTGAGAAGGTCTTCGTCTCTCCATGAGAGTTCTGACGGTCTGCATTTATCCAAAAGAGTCTTTTTGTTCCATTTTGTGCCTCTTTGTCCCAAATTACCTGAAAAGTCTTTGAAAATCCGGAAACATAGAAATCCTTTGAAAACCTTTGAAAATGGAGTAAAAACACATGTAAAAGATATTAAAGTGATCCATAAAAATGGTCAAAATCCGGTGTTATCAACATGCTCATTCATGATTTAGGACTAGACTAGGCGGTAGCTAAGCACATTTGAAACGAAGTACCTAAGAGGAATTTGAATGATTTCAATTTAGATGAAGGAATACACTTTCTCTGTTTTACTTGGACTTAACATGGACTTAATTTTCTCAATAGAGCATTAGACCAAGGAAAAAAATCATACATTCAGGACTCTTTTTCCCTTTTACCACTCTCTGTTGATCCTGAATGGCTAGTTCATCTTTAGCTAGTTCCCCACCTTAACCAAGCCTCTTTCAAACCACATGCACTCTTGTTTTCCATTGTCTTATATGCAGATATGTGCAAAAACGTCGGAGAGAAAGAGCAACGATGTAATTTTCAGTCACTAAGAGGAAGAACTGCGATTTTGCCAGAAGCTTTACCGAAAGGATACAACAAAGGAGAAAACTCAGCTTGTCCTAGAAAAATCGCCAAACTTTGGTACATTTTCGTCCCTTAGACTTTCTCTCTATTGAAAAGGTTCTTTGCCCTTTCAAAAAAAAAATCCAAAAAAGAAAAGAAAAAAAATGAAAGGAAAAGAAATAAAACCTTAGAGAATCTAAGTGGATCAATTTTATCCTTGAGGCAAGCTAGAGTTCGAATATATGGAGTTTTGGAGATCATTTTTTTTATTCCCGGAAAGGATATAAGTCTGGGGGAACAGTTGTTCACAACAAAGGAGGAATGATTATACAACAACATTGGAAAAGAAGAAGTGACTGAAAATTGCAGTCATCAGCAGGTCCTTATGTCTCTTGCGGTTTTGCATAATATCTTGCATCCTCCAGATTCATTAGGTAACCCGAAACACTTTGCACCACTTAAATAGCCCTTAAATGCCAAACGTTGTTTACCTTGTATGATGTATTTGATGAGAACTCAATATTACACTTAATGAATGTGGAGAGCTAGTTTACTGAAATTGAGATTTAGATTGTTTAAGTTTTGCATGGCAAGTGGACTAGTATCTTTTGTGTCTTGGTGAGAATTTTCTAGACTAAGTTGTGGATTGATGTACGATCTATGGTCCTAGTTTAGAAAATTATGTCTCTGAAATTTGTGCATTTCCTATTTTTGTTTTCACTTAACCAGGTTAGACTTTTACTTTGTTTGGGGACAAACAAAGGTTTAAGTCTGGGGGAGTTGATAACACCGTATTTTGACAATTTTTATGAATCGTTTTGAAATACATATTCTATGTTTTTTACTGCTTTCAAATGTTTTTATTATGTTTTTCTAGTATTTGTAGTTACAAGACTCTTTTCAGGATACTTAGGGAAAAATTTAACAAAATGGATAAAAGACCAGATTTCAGCTCAGAGTCAAACCGTCAGAAGTTCACCCCCAAATGAAGACCTTCTCACCGTCTGATCCAGCTCAATTTTGGGGTGTCTTAAACAAAACATCAAAATATCCTAAAAACAGCAAAAGAAAGCAAGAAAGAACTATTTACAAGGATAAGCTTGGGGTGTCTCCCAAGAGCACTTTGTTTTAAGTCTCTAAGTTTGACTTCTTACACTATTTTCTTATTGAGGGTGAGGAGGAGCTTTGATGCTCCTTGTCTTGTCCATGATTTCAAGCATGATGTCTTTGTTCATCAGCTCTTGAACACCATCAGTTCCCTGGTCCTTGAACTCTTGTGTGAGTATAGCTCTGACTTTGGCAAAATGTCTTGATCTTCCATTGCCTTAAATCTTGTACTCCACAGCTCCACCCACAAACTTCCATGGAGTGAGAGTTAAGACTTGAGAAGAGGACCCAAGAGTGAATGATTTGGTGCTTGTTGGGTTCTTGTCTTGGGACCCTGAACCATTGCCTTTGTTGCTTCTGATCTCTTTCTCACTTGGAGATAGAGATTCCAAGCAAGCTTCATCATCACTGAAGAAATCCCCTTCAAACTCAAGATCAGGTCTTATTAGGGATTCTTTCTTCTTCTACATAGCTGCTAAGGGTTGAGCTTCTTCTATAGTTCCAGTGCTCACCACATACTTCATCTCATACTCTTTAAACTCATCAACTTCCTCAGATATAACTCCACAAAATCCAGCAAGAGGAGGCTTAAGAGGATAGAAAACTTCATCATCTACCTTTGTAAGCACCACTCTTTCAGTATCAAAGTCAATCCTTGCTCTTGTGGTGTTTAGAAAAGGATTTCCAAGCAAGAGAGGAAGCTCTTTGGTCTTCTTCATCTTCATTACAACAAAATCAGTTGGAACTATGCATTCACCAATCTTTAGTGGGTAATCTTCAAGGATTCCATATAGCTTCTTTGAGGATGAATCTCCAAAGGTGATTGAGATGGGGTGATGCTTTAGAGTCTTGATCCTTAGTCTCTCCACCATGTCTAAAGACATTACATTGATGCTTGATCCAGAATCACACAAAGCATTGTCCACTTTCAAATTTCCAAGAGAGCATAAGTTGGAGAACTTTCTTGGATTACCTAGCTTGGGAATAGATTTGGGTTTCACCCTTGTTGAACCAGTGCTAGAGACTCCATCAGCTGTCCTTGCTTGAACTATTCTCTGATCTTTTCCTTCAGCAATCTCAGAATCATTACTGCATGATTCTCATATCAGAACTAGTTGCATGATAACACCGTATTTTGACTACTTTTATAGATTGTTTTGAAATATTTTTTTCTATTTTTTTACTGCTTTCAAGTGTTTTTATTATGTTTTTCTAGTATTTGTAGTTTCAAGACTCTTATCAGGAAACTTAGGGAAAAGCTTAACAAAATGGATAGAAGACCAGATTTCAGCTCAGAGTCAAACTGTCAGAAGTTCACCCCCAAATGAAGGCCTTCTCACCGTCTGATCCAGCTCAATTTTGGAAACCTTAAATATGGAACTACCAGCTTTCCAGCACACTTTACAGCTTGGCAATCCAACAGTTCAATAAAAAGTTACGCGAAGAGAAAGATATCTAGTAAACCAGCCGGCAAGCATTCCTACCTGTGGCCAACAAGCATTTCACCACGGTCCCGACCTTCCCGGCCGCGGAGATTGGTCTGTCCGACCCCGAACCCATTTTCAAGCTCAAAATGATTGCCTCATTTGGAGAAACCCTAAGTGACGCCTAGAAATGTCTTGCACACTATAAATACATGTTTTATGAACTCTAAGTCGTATGATCTTTTATGCTCTTATTGTTTAGAATACTTTTTAGGCTTTTCAATACTTTGCTTTCAGGGAGATAAAGATCTATCTCTTGAACCCTTTTTGTTTCTTCTACAATTTTGATTACTGCTCAGCTTTTCATTACAATGTTTTTGCTTTCTTTAATCATGTATGAGTAGCTTTATTGATGAGTCCGTGAATAGGAGTGGAAACCTACCTATGGGAGAGCTGTGAATATTGATGAGTCTTAAGCTTACTACATCTTTTCTCTTCCAGGGCCAGAGTGGAAACCTACTGGTCAGGGTTGAGAGAGATAGTTGGTTATGATTGCGACATGGCGTATTCATACGTTCGTGACTCGAGTTCTAAGAGTTTCAGCTAGGATCTTTTTAATTTACTCTTTAGCAATGTTTTGAATCGTTCATCCCCCAGAGAGAATTTTCCTGAAAACCCAGAGCCTCTTTTTCTATAGATTTACACCAATTTTCATTCAAGTTCTTAGTCTAGTATTTCATTCACTCAGCCGATTTTCATACAAGCAATTAGGTCTAGCCATTTTCTTGTTTTTAGTCGATTTCTTTAAGTTTAGTTATTAGGTCATTTTAATTCCCGTATTTTTCCGTTATGATTAGTTTTTACGTTTTAAAGACACCACCAAAACCCCTACAAAAGTCGCCTGGTTCTAGACTTCCTTACTTCACATTTCTTTCGAAGCTTTTGCAAGAAAGATCTTCCTTTCCTGTGGATTCGATCAGCTGTGCACTTGCGGCTATTGATTTTATTTAGGGTAAAACTTGACAACCCTCACGACAGTACACATCACTGCATCCCCCCCTTCTTTTTCAATGTCCTCATTGAGATCATAGAATAGGCTTTTAGACTGTTCTATTATGGCGTCCTTATCCTCATCAGTGACAGTTTTCTCAGTTGAGACATTTTCATGAAGAAGATTCTCAATTTCTTTCACAACATCATGATTCTCAGCATTTGAGATGATTGCATTGCAGTATTCTCTGGGATTGGCAAGTGATGTCCCTTGTATAGATCCTTGAGCTTGAGAGGTGGAGTGGCCCTTTGTTCTCTATAGTCTTTACTTTGGAAGCCAAGGTTGCAACCTGAGTTATAAGATCAGAATAAGTGCAATCCACCTTGGTGTTGATCTCTACCATATTCTTGTTGAAGTCCATGGCACTACTTGCTTGACCTTGGAGGATTTGCTGGAGCAGGTTTTGCACCTCTTGATCCTTATTCCCTGAGTTCTGTTGGAAACTTTGTTGTTGGGGAGGAACAAAACTCTGTTGGTTATTGTTTTGAGGGTAAAGTTCTGGGTGGGGTGATTCTTGTAGTAGGTATAGCCCTTTTGGTAACTTTGTTGGCCACCTACAAAATTCACCTCAGATGAGATGTCTTTCCTTTCAGCATTGTCCTGAAACACATGATTCACATCTTCAACAAAATTGACTGACTTATGGGAAGCTAGGAGAATCTTATCTAGCTTCTCATTGAGAGACCTGATGTCTTTCTTTGTATTTTCCTCTTCTACACTCACAACTCCTCTTGGATTCCTGTCAAAGTCTGATCCATAAAGCTCATCACTCTGAACAACATTCTCAGAGTAGGACTAGAGTCTATATATGTAGAAGACAATACAGTAAAGTTTTTAGGATTATTTTAATATGATTTTTTTCTTTTTTTTAGCATAACTTTTCTTTTTTTATCCATCATTGCCCGTAACTGCAAACTCTTGCGGGAAACAGTTTCTCGATTTCAACGGTATAAAACGTTACAAAGTGGGTTAAAGCTACTTTTAAGATTGTCATAATACGCCACTAATCGTTACTAACTGCAAACGTAGCTTTTATGACTAATAATGGGTGAGCCAATTAACACCTTAATATAGGGCTGTTGTTATATCTATTCTATGCCCATTGGGCTTTTAATAAAACTTTAGTCGACAAAAAACGAAAGGAGAAACTGAGAAAGTATAGTGTTTGATACTTTAGTTCATATGCATTGCCTCTTTTCAACAATAAAACGCCACGTCGTCGCATAACTAATGTGGTTGCACAAAAATGTGGTTGGCCTTAGCCGTAGAATAAAACATTATCCAGAAATCTAACATTTCCACCAATCCTTGACTTGCTTCACGATCCAAACAAACGCAAGAAAATGCAAGAAAATCTCCATCTCTGAGAACACATTTTCTCTAACAAAATGGAGACTCTTCTCTCTCCTCGTTCTCTCTCTCCTCCTCTCAATCCCAAACCATCATCCATTCACCCAACCAAACTCAATTCTTCTTCCCTATCACTCTCGAATCCCAGCTTCTCCAGCCCGAAACATCTTTCTATTCGGTTAAGCGCTAAACCGGAATCTTGGTTAACAGATGCCAAGCAAGGACTAGCTGCTCTGGCTCTATCTCTGGCTCTTACTTTCTCGCCTGTTGGCACTGCCACAGCCTCTGAGTTCAATATTCTCAACGATGGTCCACCAAAAGAAACTTACGTAGTCGACGACGCTGGTGTTCTTAGTCGAGTCACGAAATCAGATCTTAAGAAACTTTTATCTGATCTTGAATACCGAAAGAAACTTCGGCTCAATTTCATTACTGTTCGAAAGCTCACTGTGAGTTTCCGTTGCTCTATTTTTATTTTATTTTTCCTTATATAAAAGGGTTTCTATTTTTGTTTTTCTGAAAAAAAAAATCCTCCAAATGACATTATTCAAAAAAGCAAGTCAAACTAAAAAAATAAAGATTTTAACCCGCAATATAACCCGTTGCTACCATAGTCAAACCTATTAAATTATGATAAACTATATATCAATTCGAAACCCTGATAATAAGGAGTCCAAAAAGACTATTAGAATGTAGAACTCTGATGTTTATGATCATAAAAGCTTTTCAAATGAACACAGAATGGTTCTATATATTGCAGGTTAAATTTGACTGTGTAGGTTTGACTGGCATTTTTTGGAGTTGATAATAAAATTTAGAAAACTGTTCAATTGGAAGATTTTTTGGTAGAAAACGTTTTTCTTGTAAACCAATAAGTTGAACCGGAATGGGTTTGGGTTAAATGCAGAGTAAAGCAGACGCGTTTGAGTATGCAGACCAGGTTTTGGAGAAATGGTACCCTTCGATTGAAGAAGGTAACAATAAGGGTATTGTTGTTTTGATCACAAGTCAGAAGGAAGGAGCGATTACTGGTGGTCCAGCTTTTATCGAAGCTGTTGGTGAAAAGATTCTTGATGCTACCGTTTCTGAAAATCTTCCGGGTATGGATCTCTCGGTCTGGAAGAGTATATAGCATATTGTTACAGTTTTGATGCAGCATCCGGATGCAGAAAATAACAAATTTTAATCTAGATTCGGATTTTTCGGTTTATATATAATAGTAACCAAATAAGAACTTCCTATAATGTTGATGATTTGAAATGGTTTCGGTTTTCATTTTGACTCGAATTTTGATAAAATGTATCTATTATTTTCAAAGTTTCGGATCGGCTTTTTTTCCTATATTAAAAGTTGTAAAATTTCTATCAATTTATAATGTCGGAACATTGAAAATTTATAGAGATAGCGAGATAGTAGGTTTTTAGTTATAGTTCAGATTTTTAGTCACAAATTGGAAACATTGTGGTCCTACTTAACCGATTATTTGTGAATTGTACCATCAGTAGTTCACACACATTAAACATAAGATATTTTGTATTTCTATAACTCTATATATTAAATTTTTCTTTTGTATCCAATCTTTCTTTCAATCAGTATTGACTAACTTGGAAACAAGAAAACATACTAGTTTTGAATGAAAGATTGAAAACATCTATTATTTTGATGAAACAAATTTGATTTTTCAAAACATTCAACCCCAAGAGGGAGTAGCTACCAAAATTAATTTTTGCTCTGATGTTAGAAATCAACTATGTTCATAGGTATTGGAAATCATTAGTGTTTGAATGTGTAATGGTGCAGTATTAGCGACAGACGAAAAATACAACGAGGCGATATACAGCAGCGCAAAACGTTTGGTTGCAGCAATAGACGGTCTCCCAGATCCCGGTGGCCCGGAAGTGAAGGATAACAAGAGAGAATCAAATTTTAAAACGAAAGAAGAAACCGAAGAGAAGAGGGGACAGTTCAGTCTTGTCGTTGGAGGTTTGCTTGTAATTGCCTTTGTTGTTCCCATGGCACAGTACTATGCTTATGTATCAAAGAAGTAGTGTAATTGGTTCACTCTCGTATATACCAAACCGGTCAGGTCAGAACTTTACTACCAACCCCGTTTTACCTTTGTGGTTTATTTGGTTATGGTTTATTGGTAAATCAGTTTATTTGAGCAATATAAGTATCTAATGACAAGAACCCAACGAATGAATTAAACCAACCAATAGTAACAGCATTTTATTAAAATTTTAAGCTTAGAATAAATGGCATCTGATCTGAAAACGGTGGATCGGAATACTTCCCGGTTAAAATTTGATTTGAAACAAAATGGTTTGCAGCTTCGGTATAGTGAATTCCATCCCAGTTTATGTACTCGGAACTATCATTGCAAGCTTTGGCCGTTACTGGTATCCCATCTAAGACTTTAGTTTGGCCACACGAAATGCGGCTATCGTAATTTAGCGGTGCCCCTCCGACTCCACAACACACCATTATCGGATTTTCGAAACCTGAAACAATCGAAATTAGTTGCTAAATTGGAATAACCAACATATCATAAGACGTTTATGATCAATAAGTTGTTTTGAAATTAGGATTAAATAGCAAAAAACTCTTACCGAATCGCGAATAATTAGCAATGAGATTGGATTTGATAGAGAAGATATCAAAATAAGTAACATCTGAATCAGGGAATTGTGCTTGAAATTTGTTGGAGAGGGCATGGAGTTGAAGATTGAAAAGTTTGGCTGCTTGGTTATGGGAACTAACACATCCAAACTCATCAAGCTTTGTTGAATCTGTCCCAAATTTAGCAATATTTTGAGCCAAACATCCTAAAGGCCCTGTGTTGTGTATCCAGAAGTTTCTTCCTCCTTCTTCATACAACCTCTGTCAAAATAATATGAATCTTATTTAATTCTTTTTTAAATATAGTATCTACAAAAATGATGCGTGAAATCTACTTATATGTATTTAGAATTTTGCCATAATGTTATTATTGCAAATAGGTTAGTGCAAATTTTGCAAAAGTTAAATATTCTATATTTTACGCAATTTTCATTTCTAAGTATTTAGATAAAAATCATTTTCCGATTTAAGACAAATTTATAATAACTTGTTTAGTAAAAAAGTAATAAACTGTGATTTACCTTGAGTCCATTTTCAAAAGTTTCAAGAATGGAAGGAATAGAGGCAAGAACTTGGTCAAGAGTCTTGGAGTAAAAGGCACCAGCGATATCATTTTGGCCTATATCAATCATGTATAGCCCTTTTGAGTAATAATCAAGTGGGGGTAAGTACTTTTCATATTTCCTTCCTGCAAAATTCATCAAACAAATATTTGCTTCATTTATACATCACATAATATATACACATCACATCTCACCAACCAACAAATTTAAAAATTAGCCCCACCTGTTTTAGCAAGTAGTTCAAGGGCCCTAGATTTGAACCGGACGAATTGAGAAATTTGAAGATCAAAGGAGAAAGGAGAAACCGAGGTTGGGTTAGCGGGAAGAATGGTGGATCCTGCTGCTGCAAAGTTACATCCTCTTTTGAAATTTGGTAATCCTAATGAATCCAAATACGGATTCAAAAATGGCATGTCCATTGCATCCACTGTACAACACAAACACACATGTCAAAACCATTGCTATGTAGTGATAACCAAATCGAAGAAAGTCATTTCAATAAAGAAAAATATCAGTTTTGTTCGGATTTAGTAGTGGTTTATACATAGAAAATCTACAATGAGACGGCCGTCACAATATCTTCCTGAGGGAAGCCTGAAGTAAGTCTGGCCATACGGAGGATTAACACTTTCAATCCCAGCGGAGATGAGATTGCCTGTGTCGGAATTCGAGTCCCCAAAGTTGATGATTGCCGGATATCTTAGGATAATGGAGAGAGATGAGGGCAAGAAGGAGATGAAGATGAAGATAAAGATAATAATTGAGAGATAGTTTACAATGGGAGCCATAGGGTTGGAAATAAGCAATAGAGGCATATGTTCTGAAGAGAACGATACAAATGGTTTATTTATTCGCTAAAATAATTAATTTTCCATATATTATTATAAATATATCAAATTCAAAAAGCAAAATATGAAGTGTCGACAACAACCATGACAAACTTTTTAGAGCATAATTAATTTAACAATGGTTTAATACGTATGCAACCTCTTTGGTATAGTTCGATCGTAGTTTTTGTTTCACTGTAACATTTACCGAAAGAGTTAGTTATGGCAATGTACCCAAAAAAAAAAAAACAGTTAGTTATGGTTTCATTAGTTATGGCCAACATATGAAATATCGTTAGATTCAAAATAAATAATATGAAATATCGACCATAATCACACGTTCATTATATCGAATTACACAGTAATTCGACATTTCAAGAAACGGCTACAATTGGATCGTTTAACTTGTATAGAATTAAATTTCTAAATCATAATTTGTAAGATGTTAGGTTCTTAGAGTAATACTTTGATGTAAGGTAAAAAATATTAATTCAAATTAATGCGAGGATGGTAAGTCAAGGAAACTATATAACACTTTGGTGGTTGATTAATATTTAATAGATGATGTGTACATCTTTGATCAGTCTATGTAAATGGGTCTACTATATTAATTTCGTTTACATTTAGAGCCTTGACTCCTATTTTAAAATAATATATACTGCTAATTAAATATCAGTGTAATGTATAAATGTTTTATATATTGGCCATGATGAAACCATAATTAGCTGTTTCAATTCGCACCACCTTTGGATTTTTTATTTTATTTTATTTAAAGTAGAATTAAAATGTTATGGTGAAACAAAAATCTTCCGATGGAACAGAACTATACGAATCAGTTTGCTTTCTTTTGTCAAATCAAAAATATTTTAGAGTATATTAAAAAGCTAAATATTAAGTTTCTAGAACAACCATGACAAACTATTAGAATCTATATAATCAAATAGTGGTTTCAGGTTTGTAGTATTCAAGCCTTATTTTCATATTTAGAAATCATTAAGTTCTTTTGTAATGAGAATTTAAGAAACAAAATTAAAACTAATGTAACGGAGGTTAGATTCAGGAAATGTATAATATAAGGTTGCTTCGAGATTACGTCAAAGTTGCTTCGTGAGGAAGGTGCATGGAGATGAAATGTTTGGTACTGAATGAAGAAAACAGGACATGTTCGCGTTTAGTGTTATTGCGTTATCATTTTGCTAATGAGTGTTTGATATATATATATATTTTTTTTTCTTCATGTGTTCGTGTTGCGGTTTGCAATCTCTACGATGCATATTATGTAAATATAAACGCATAACACAAAATACAAAATAGAAAGAGAATTTAAAATTTGTGATTCCTATTTGTGTTTACGATTTGAAAATGTTGTTTTATTAAGAATAGTGAAGTGTTTCAAGTTAAACGTAAACACAACAAAAGTAGAAACATGTTATTTTGAAATAATCGAGGAGTTATATATTTTACCTAGCATTCAATTTTTTAGTTAAGCAAACTAAATTTCTGGTACAACATGGGTAAGCTTAATATGTAAACTCAACATGTATTATAAATAAAGTATTTTAAATAAATCGTAGATGAAATAAAAGTAAATCTTCCATGTTAGATAGTAAAGTTCTCTGTCTAAATCGACAAAATCATGGTGACAAAAACATAATTAAACGATACCTTTTTCCTAGTTTGACAAATAATAATATCTTATAAAACAGCATGTTTTTTATCTTTTTTTGTTAACGGGGTATCCCGGACTGAAAACCAAACTAATTCCATGCGGTACATAGAAATTCAGGTTTTCTTGTCACTAAAGTGCTTAAGGTTGATCACGGATGGTTGAAATTGCAGTAGGAGAATTCGAACTTTACCGAACATTCAGAGTGAACTCTCAACTACGACCTATTGAACCACTCCACTTGGTTAAAATAAAATAGCATATTATTTTAATGTTAATGGATAAAATAGTATGATATTTGTTAATTAATCCTAACCGAGAAATCTATATATTTGTTTTAAAAATCATGATCACGTAAAAAAAAAAAAATCATGATCACGTTCAGTAAACCAACTTATTTAGTATTTTTAGCATCTATCGTTATTACAAATATAAAAAAAAAATTGGGCTATTTAGTTCATATTCTAATAAAATAAATACTGAACAATAAATAGTGGGAGAAGAGAAAATATCTATTATATGAAAGAAGTGTTTTTAAAGATTATCTTAAAAGGAGAATATAAATTGAAGAATAACCTTACTTAGAAAATCTATGGCAAGACGTCCGTCGCAGAATCTTTGGGAAGAAGTTTTGAAGTAGTTTTGTCCATTAGGAAGATCAAGACGAATGCCAAGGCCAGCAACGAGATCACCCGTGTCGGAATTAGAATCTCCGAAATTAAAAGCAGACAAATAGTTGAAATCAATGGAGTTTGATTTCTGTATATACATGGTAACAAATACGAAGACGACATAGAAGATTCTCATCTTAGAATATATAAGATAGCTGTCTATTTCTTGTTTGAAATTGGCTTTTGTGATTTATAGTTATTATTTCTCATGATGCTTTAAATTGTAGAAATAGGAAAACACCATACAAGCAAGATTGTTGCGAATATCGCTTGCAAGTTTTACTCTCTCTCTTTCTTTGCAAGTCTTACTCTCTCTCTTTCTCTCTCTAAGAATACATAAACTCATTTAATCCTAAATTCTTTTTGTTGGGTTGGTTTCCACCCTCAACAAGTTTACCCACTTATAAAAAGGCTAAGTGTTTGAGATATTATGTCTAGTTATGTCTGATCTGAACTGGGCTTCCTTTTTGATGGGCCGAATCCTGTTGAGGTGCAAGTGGACCGAACTGGAAGAAAGAGCAAGTGGGCCGAGCCATGTTAAGGTGTGAGTTGGGCCGAGCCAGGGTTAAGAGCAAGTGGGCCGAGCTGAAAAGAAAATGAAGGGTGAGCTGCATCGCCAGACGTGTGGGCCGAGCTGATTGATGTTTGATGGCTAACAGGCTTAGCCGCGGAGGATGAAACCCGTCCGAAAACCCTAGGTGAAATGTTAAGGCGGCGGCCGCGCGAGGCGATAAAGAAATATTCCAAAAATCTCTCCCGAGATTCTCGGCTAGGCGGCTCATAGACTCTGTATAAATAGTCGTTGTAAACAATTCATTATGTAACTTTTCACAACTCGAGAGCAATAAGACTTAAACACTTTTCCATCAAAAACTCTTATTTTGATCTTACTGTTCTTGCAATAAACCCTAGAGATTTCGGATGCCTTAAGTTTTCCTTAACAAATTTTTTGTTGTGCAAGTTTTGGCTCACACAATTTGGCGCCATCTGTGGGGATCTCGAAATTTTCTTACTCAATATCGTCAAGAGCTTGAGATCCGAAGAACATAACAACCGACGCACCCGGAGACGACAACAACAACGACCACAACACGGAGAAAGATGCTCTCTAGCGAACGCGATGACAACCACTGATACTCACAACGAGATGAGGAGCATGCTGTCCACCCTGATGAAGAAGATTGAAGAGCTGGACAAGAGAAACGAGGCGATCACAGAGAGACTCGACGCAATAACGGCTGAAAGATAGCATCCGACTTGGAGATCCAAGATCTCCGATCCGACAGATGGAGTCAAGAGACGCTTTGACAGGCATGCGGTAGCGGCACAAGAAATCCCATGGCTTCACCAATGTTTTGTCCCCTCAACGAACAAACTCCAGCGGCAACCCGAGTCAACATGACCGTGCCGCTCCCACTTTCGTCGGAACTCAAGACGGCGAGGTGATGAGGAGGAAAATGACATGATCGACGTGGACGCCCAGCATAGTGACAGTACCAGACACTTGCAGCAAAACGGCTCGGCTCGGCAGATAAGTTAAGAAGAGTTCGCCTCGGCGCTTAATGGCATCCAAACTGATGGAGTCACCAACCCGACTCGCGATAACGATCCAATTGAAAAGGAAGAGAACCTTCAATGGGTCGAGCAGGCGGAGTACAAAGACGAGCCGAGGAGAGAAGACCAGGAGTGACCTCGCCCACCTAGGAGAATGACCCGCGCACTGACCCAATAGGAGGAAGAGCTCTGAGCCTCCATGGCTCAGACAGTTGCAGAAATTCACGTCGTGAAATCCCAGGTTCATAACGCAATAAGCGCTACACCAGAGATCGATCAGATTCTTGAAGAAATCCAGAGGACTCCGTTTACGACGAGGATCACAGAGGCTAGGATCCCCGAGCCCAGGAAAGTCAGGATCTATTTCTATGAAGGAACCACCGACCCGAAAGCTCATATCACTGCGTTCCGCATAGCAATGGGACGAGCCTTCACGAGGAACTCTGCCAACCTAACCAAGCAAGAAAAAGACGCCGGTTATTGTCTGCTGTTCGTAGAGCATCTCAAAGGGGCCGCACTGGAATAGTTCTCAAGGCATGAACGTAATTCGATCAACAGCTTCCAGCAGCTCTCAACCTTGTTCTTGAAGCAGTACTCGATGTTTATGGACCGAGGCACCTCCGACGCCGATCTATGGACGTTATCTTAAGGACCTAATAAACCGCTTTGGGATTACATGGCAAGTTTCAAAGCTGTTGTTTCCAAAGTATAAGGAATAAGTGACAAAGCCGCCCTTGAAGCCCTAAAGCAATCCCTGTGGTACAAATCTGACTTTCGACGGGAGATGGCGCTGAGCACGTCGCAAACAATCCAGGACGCTCTGTATCGATCATCAGACTTTATCGTGAATGGGGAACAAATGAAGAATTTAGATGAGAAATACAAAGCGACAAAAGCAGCAATCCGGAGCTCAATTTTAACTCCGGATCTGAAGAAAAACTATCACTAAGGATACACCACGACCAACGTGAACTACGGGACGGCTTGATCCTTGCAAAAGGTACGTAGGTAGCCCATCCTCGGACGGGTTCAGCTGTCCCCCCTCCTAAAAGGGGGGGGGGAGTGAGTACGTATACATTTATACTTACACCATTTTTAAAAATTTTTAGCTCGTCGAGTCTGGTATCTCTAGATTTATTTTCACCTCGACTAGTTTTTCATTCACTTGTGTTCACTTCGGCTGGTCTCTTATTCACTTGTTTTGCATCGGGCTAGACTTTTACTTGACTTACAAATTGCTTTATTGATCTCGCATTGTTTCGGCAAAATTCTTGCTCTTTACCATTTCACTTTGGTATTTAAAACCAAACACCTCGTTTCGTTGCTGGCCACAATGAGACAACAAACACAAAGTTCTCTAAACGGACTTTTACCACTTTTTCTAGGACGAGGGTGCAAGTTACATCCTCTATGGATAAAAATTAAGCGCGCTATACAAATTTCAGACCAAAAACATATCGGTCGCCCTAGATTATAAGTCGAGACAACATCGCTTTCTCTAAAACCGAAGTGAACTCTTAAAACCTGGCAAAACACACTCACCCTCTTGGGGACGCTGGTCTATAGTCATATTCCAAAGAGAACACTATATCCTCTTGAAATTTTGCCTCGACAATAAGAAACCCTGGCCTATCGCCTCGGCATGGAAAAACAGGCTCAAGCTAAACACTTTGGCTGCAACGCCCGACTCTTCCTCACGAACAATCAGTCTCTCAAAGAGAACAAGGCCTATAGAGCACGTCACTTAGTTGAAAAATGCTTCGGTGTTAGTCGGAGATCCTTTCTCAAAACAAGCTAAAACAGCTCACCTCAATGGGGACCTCTCTCTGAGATAGAATAAATAAATCTCAACGAACAGCCTGAAATCATCTCTGGTTAATAAAAAACAAAACGCCTCGTCGTTATGTAGGGGTCGGCATCATCTAATGAAAACGCCTCATCGTTATTATTAAACACGGCTCGACATCGTCTAATGAAAACGCCTCGTCGTTATACACGGCTCGGCATCATCTAATGAAAACGCCTCGGCAAAAACGCCTCATCGTGATCATTAAACACGGCTCGGGATCGTCTAATGAAAACGCCTCTTTGTTATACACGGCTCGGCATCACCTAATGAAAAAGCCTTGGCGAAAATGCCTCGTCGTGATCATTAAACACGTCTCGGCATCGTCTAATGAAAACGCCTCGTCGTTATCATTAAACACGGCTCGTCATCGTCTACTCAATACTCCTCGTCGTTATCATTATACACGACTCGGCGTCACTTAAACGAAAACGCCTCGTCATTGATAACACAGTATTTTGACCACTTTTATGGATCATAAATATGTCTTATGCAGGTGTTTTAACTCTGTTTTCAATGGTTTCTAAAGTGCTTTCAATGTTTTAGAGTTTCAAAAGACTTTTCAAGAAACTTGGGCAAAAGATATGCAATTTAGAACAAATGAGCAATTTTGGATAAATGCAGACCGTCAGAAGTATGACAAGCGATGAAGACCTTCTCACCGTCTGATCACCCCCAAAATGTGAGACAACATAGAAGATCCAACCAGCTTTCTAATGCACTTGGTTTGTAGACAATCCAACGGTTAGATCTTCAGATACTCCCGATGCAAGAATGACAGAAAATGCAGTTCCGGAAGAGAGCCACGAGCCGGGACCGCGGCCAACACGTATTCCCCCGCGGGTAGAAGCACCACGACCACGGACATTAGTCGTTCACTTCCCAGATGACCCAATTAAAGCCCAAGTCGATTCCCTTTGTTATTTTTGAAGCCCTAAGTGTCCAGGACAACTCCAGAAGCTATAAATACCCCCTTTAGGTCATTCTAAAGTGTGTGTTCGTTTTTGTGCTTAGATTTTCGTGAGACTCACAAACCCTAGAGAGAGAGGCCGCTGTTTTAGAAGGAGGAGCCGCCGAAGGAGAGCATCATCACGCCTCCGCTGTCGACTCTGTTCTTCGTTCTTCTCCCTTGTTTTCTTTAATTTCCTGCAACTTTCAATACTCTGATGCTTTGTTACAATATGTTTGAGTAGTTTCCCAGTTGGGTTTAAAGGGATTGTTCAAAGAGAATTTCATGTGTCTTTGCTTTTGAATCGATAGATTAAGGATTTATAATATTCTAGATGTACGTCGTTTGCCTTTAATCTTACTGCGTGATTCTTTGCTGGCCACTTAGAAGCCGATCTGATGTGATATGTTGCGAAAGCTTTCATTGATTGTCTGAACTAGGGTGAAACGAGCAATGGTTCTATAGGAGTGGAAACCTACCTGTAGTTGAGTTGTGAATGTTGATGAGTCTTTTTCTGCTATTGCATCTTCTCCCTTCTAGGATCAGAGTGGAAACCTACTGATCAGGGTTGCGAGAGATAGTTGTTTAGTACTGCGAAAGTGGGTTATTCATACTTCCGTGCCTCGAGTTCTAGAACATACATAGTTGATTACCTTTATCACTTGTTAAAAAACGACATAGCCTGGTCCATGAATCCCAGCGAACACCCCTTGATGCCCAACTTTTGTTTTCCATTGTTTACAACCTTGCTTTTCATTCACTTATTACCTGCTTCCATTCGCTTTTGTTTAATCGCTTATTACTTGCTATTTCTTGCTTTCATTTTTCAATTGCTTTTATTTTCTTGCTTTCTGGTTTAGATTTAGTGACAACCAAAACCCAAAATTAAAACCAAAACCTATTTAGCTATAGTCTGATTTAAGCATTGTCGGAAATTCGTATTGAAACAACTAAGTCTCTGTGGATCGATACCCTAAGTACTACAGCGCACATCTGTGCACTTGCAGACATTTAGGGGTTATAAATTTAAAACCTGAAGCTTAGTAAAATGACAACAATAACCCGTTTACAATCGCATCAAGTTTTTGGCGCCGTTGCCAGGGACTTTGATTTGTTTGGTTGGGAATCCCAGCTTAAATCCATTAGAACACTTGTTTACTTTTACTTTTTCTTTTGACTTTTTCAGGTTTCTCTACAATGGGAGACCGGGAACATGTTCCGGGGACTCTTAGTGATCCACCATATCGTGTGGATGGTGATCCAAGCGATGATCATCTGACTGATGACGAGTTTGAAGAACCGATCTATGATGACAATGAGCTAATTGGATCGGCAAAACATGAAGATGATGAAGAACTAATTCGAGGTTTCGATTCACTCGAAAAGTTCATAGGAGATCGAAGAGCTATTCAACCAGACCTACCAGAGGGTGGCAAAACCGAAATTAAGGTACCTTATATCCATTTAGTTCAACAAAATCAATTCCATGGTTATTCATCCGAACACCCGATGGACCATCTCGAGACGATCAAAGAATTATGTGCAACCATTACAGCAAATGGAGATTACCGCAAGTGTAGTCTTTTCACATTCTCTTTGAGAGAGAATGCCAGCAAATGGCTAAAATCTTTAGAACCTGCTTCACTAAAAACGTGGAAAGCATGTCGAAAGGCTTTCCTAACTCGTTTTTACACTAGAAATCGTTCCAATCTCTTAAGGAACAAGACAAGAACTTTTTAACAAAAAGAAGATGAAGATCTTTTAGATACTTGGGAGAGATTTAGGGAATACCAAAGAGATTGTCCACATCACAGACATACCGATGAATACCTGATGGGTATCTTTAATCGAGGCATTACTCCAGAGTTACAACACTCTTTTGACACAGCAAGTAATTGAGACTTCTCAACTAGATCTGTAGAAGATGCTCGTGTTTTCATCAAAAGTTTTGCAAACAGCATCCGTAATCAAGCAACCTTTGGCAATTCTGCACTTCCTGAGAAGAAATAAGAGATCTCGGAAGTTATGAAGTGTCTCCATGACATAATGAGTCGACTTGGATTGCAACAACTAGACAAGGCGCACAATACATGTTACTTTGATGGCTGCTAGAACAACCCAATAGATTCTTATGATCAAGAGATGATGAACACTGCAGAGGTCTATCAAATCCAAGATTTTTCCTTCGTTTCTAATCACGGCGGGTCCATTCATTCAGACCGCGGGAAAACACACTTCCACCACGGTCGTGACGTCCCTGACCACGGCCAAGAGCCATTCTACCACGGTCGCGAGGCATATGACCGCGGGAAACCATTCCGAACCTATATAGGCTACTCAAGGTAATTACAATCCCTATCCTAGTTTTCCCTCTTCTGAAGCTGAAAATCTAAACAAAAGAATGCTAGAGCTTGAAAAATCTAGGTCTGTAGAAATTAGTGAGCTTAGATCTGAACTAAAAACGATGCAAGAAGATTTTAATGAAAATTTTTCCACCCTCCTTAGCCTAATGATCAAATCTTATTCCAAAAACATAGAAAATTCTGAAGAAGAGCGAAGTGAAAATTCTTTCAAAAACTCAAGCAAAGCAGATCCCTCCGATCATGTGAAATCTATCACACTTAGGAGTGGATTAGCTTACAAAGAGCCTGAATTTCTTAAAGACCCCAAAGGTGAGGAAAAGGGTAAGGAAAAGGAAAAAGAAAGAGAAAGAATCACGATTGAAGATGTTGAAAGAGAAGTGGTAGGAGAGAAGGATGGAGAAGAAGTAAGAGAAGATACATCCCGAGAAATTCTCGGGGAAGACCCGATTTCACCTCCACCAACTCGTGTCCACAAACCTTAACCACCATATCCTAGAGCCTTAAGAGCCCCGAAGAAGGAGAAAGAAAAAGCTAAGCTAAAAGAGCTAATCGATCAATTAAATGTGAGATTATCTTTCGTAGAAGCTTGTGCTATGATTTCCGCTTTGAGAAAATACATGAAGGGTATTCTAACAAATTCTTTAACTCTTGAAGAAGGCGTTATGATGATAACCCATAAATGTAGTTCTATCCTGCAAAGCCGAATCCCTGAAAAGAAAAACGGTCCTGGAAGCTTCATACTTTCATGCACCATCAATGATGTAGCTTTTGAGTGTGCTCTCTGTGATTTAGGATCCAGCATAAACATGATGCCTCTTTCAGTAGAAAAACATTTAGGACACCACACTTTCCAACCCACGAAAATTTCTTTAGTATTAGCTGATTGTTCTGTTAGACAACCCGTAGGTATTCTAATAGATGTTCCCGTTGAAATCGAAAAATGTTCCATACCAACCGATTTCATAGTTCTAGAACTAGAAAGAGAACCTAAAGATCCCCTTATTCTTGGACGACCATTCCTATCTACAGCCGGAGCCATAATCAATGCCCCAGAAGGAAAAATTGACCTTCATCTAGCCGGTCTAGTTATGCAATTTGACATGAACAAAAGTTTCGATAAACCGACTTTGGATGGTAAAATTTGTTGGATTGATGAGTTAGATGGAATTATTAAGGAAGTCTATGAAGATCTACTTCTCGACGATCCTTTAAGTGTAACGCTTTCACCCACAAAGGACGAACGCAATTTCCTTGAAGAAATTTCGTGTGAATGCGCACGTATGCTTGATAAGTCCGAAACTTATAGGAAACCTCTAAATTATCTAGATCTCAAGGACCAAACAAACATTCCTACACCTCCTAAAGACACTGACGCAGCAATTAATGATCCTTGGAGCGAGCTTATAGCCCCTAAAGTCGAGCTAAAACCTCTTCCCATCGGACTTAAGTACGCCTTCCTTGGACCAAATTCTACTTACACTGTCATTGTAAACTCTGGTTTGACAGAAGAAGAAACCACAATGATGTTGTCTGAACTGAGAAAGCATAGAAAAGCCTTAGGATATTCACTTGATGACATACCTGGAATCTCTCCAGATCTTTGTATGCACAAGATAAATCTAGAGGATAATGCCAAAAACTCAATCGAAAGTCAAACTGAACCCTAATCTCATGGATGTTGTCAACAAGGAGATTATGAAGCTTTTAGAAGCTGGAATAATCTTTCTTATCTCAGATAGCACTTGGGTTAGCCCAGTTCATGTTGTCCCAAAGAAAGGAGGAGTCATTGTCATTAAAAACGATAAAGACGAGATGATCGCTACAAGAACAGTAACTCGACATTGTATGTGCATCGATTACCGGAAACTGAACGCAGGAACTAGAAAAGATCATTTTCCACTTCCCTTCATAAATCGAATACTAGAAAGGTTAGCTAATCATCCTTACTATTGCTTCCTTGATGGATACTCCAGATTTTTCCAAATTTCTATTCGACGAGAAGATCAAGAAAAAACGACATTCACTTGTCCATATGGCACGTTCGCTTACCGACGAATGCCTTTTGGATTGTGTAATGCACCTGCTACCTTCCAGCGGTGCATGATGTCGATCTTCACAGATTTTATCAAAGATTTCATGGAAGTATTCATGGACGATTTTCTCGGTCTATGGATCTTCTTTTGAAAAATGCCTAGGTGATATGTTCATAATTTGCATCATTTAGGTTGTATATTTCATTCCAAATCATGTCTTATGATTCATTTTAGGTCTTTAGGTGTTGTTTTAGGACTTAGGGGTTTGCATTAGGTCCAAGTGAGTCTTGCATGTTTTGGAGTGTTTACAGGTGATTTGGAAGCAGTTTGAACCTAAAAAAGATGAAGCCAGGAGGAGAAATGGTGAATGGGGGTTTAAAAATGGTGAAATCAGCCTTTTGGAGATTCTCGGCGCTAGCCTGTACCGCAGAAAGCTTTTTCTCGGCTATTTTCATGTACCGCGGGTGGATTTCTCAGCCAAAACGCGTACCGGCTGTTCAAGTTTCTCGGCCAAAGTTCCCGAGTGCAGATACATCTCCGAAATTGCGTTACCGGAAGGTCTTGCCGGCCGATTCAGTCTCCGGGGTCTTCAGAAAAGATCAAGATAATGGAGTCTAGATCTCAAAAAATTTGGAATCGATGAGTTTGGAGCAATGAGCTGAAAGATACGGCCACCGGAAGACAGACCTCTTTCGCATCCGTTCCGGAGCAATCCCATACGTCTAGAAAGATTGCCTGTCCGGGAAGTCTTAACGTCCAATTCAGATTACAGGGTCTTCATAAAACTTGGAGATGTTCAGGTCATGGATCTATAACAGGTGGAATCATTGGATTTGGAGTCATGAGCAGAGAGTTAAGCTCACCGGAAAGCACACTGGTCTCGCTACAGTTTCAAGACCGATCCGATGAATCACAAAGATTGCGTGGGACGATGCCTTTGCAGTCTGATTAAGTTGCCGGGGTCTTCATCAATATTTGCGATATTTGAGTGCCCATTCTAGAAAATCTTAGATCATCCGGTTTGGAGCTATGTGCTGAAAGATACCGTCTCTGGAGTGAACACTGGTCCAAGAGCTTCTTTTTGATCGTTTCAATGCACTTCAGAGATGAGCTGTCCAGGGAACCTTGCACTTCCCAAGCGCCAAAGGTTCCTTCACCAAAGTTTGAGATGTTTGAGTGCCCTTTCCACCTCTGCTGGAATCAAGCCATTTGGATCTGTATCCTGGAAGTTACGCTCTCCCGAATGCGAAGTGGTCCAAGTAGATTTGAAGTCTGCGAGATGGTTTTGCGACTTGGATAACTTGCAGCGCTTAGAGCATCTCCAATGGATGACTCCATATTTTTCTCTATTTTGGAGTAACTCCAAAATAGAGTTGTATTTTACTCCAATTTAAGCTTCATTTTTACTCCAAAATGGAGTTATGTCTAAAAAAATGGAGAAACTCTATTTTTTGCTCCATATATGGAGTAACTCCATTTTTTACTCCATTTTGGAGTGAGATATGGAGTAGGGTTTGAGTTAATCTTGCTCCAAACTCTATTTTGCAGTGAAATTTGCAGTAGGGTTGGAGATGGTCTTAAAGGATAATTTCTGGGAATTGAGCTGCGTGTTGAGATGTGCGGGTAAGGTAACCCTGGATGAGGTCAAAGGCTCCCGATCAGGAAAAATGTTAAGTCCACAATTGTGCGAGTTGGGCAAGCAACTTGGGAGTGAAGTGGACCAACTCGCACACATATTTGAAGTCATGTGCTACATGGTTGTGCGAGCTTGATAACACCGTATTTTGACCACTTTTATGGATCGTTTTGAAATACTTTTTCTATGTTTTTAATTGCTTTTAAGTACTTTTATCACTTTTTTCTAGTATTTGTAGTTCCAAGACTCTTTTCAGGTAACTTAGGGAAAAGCTTAACAAAATGGATAGAAAACCAGATTTCAGCTCAGAGTCAAACCGTCAAAAGAGCACCCCTGATTGAAGGCCTTCTCACCGTCTGATCCAGCTCAAATTTGGAGACCTTAAAGATGGAAGTATCAGCTTTCCAGTGCACTTTACAGCTTGGCAATCCAACGGTTCAATCAAAAGATACGCGAAGAGAAAGATGTCCCGTAAACCAGCCGGCAAGCACCTCCACCCGCGGCCAAACACTCATTCCCCACGGTCAGAAGCATCCCGACCGCGGCAAACCACTCATTCCCCACGGTCAGAGCACTCCCGACCGCGGCCATCAACCTCCGAGCCCAAAAAGCCCATTTCTGAAGCCCACATTTGGAGAAACCCTAAGTGACGTCCAGAGAGGTCTTGAGCACTATAAATACATGTCTTAGGAACCCTAATCGATAACCTCATCACCACCGAATTATTACTTCATATTTTTATTGTTTTTGCTTTAGCTTTTAGGGAGAGAGAGATTTTTTCTCTTGAACCCTTGTTCTTTCTTTTTCAATTTCGGTTTCTATTCTACTTCTTAATACTATGCTTTTATTTCGTTTATCATGTCTGAGTAGTTCTATTGTTGGGATTAAGGGATTTTCGATGGGGATTTATATGTTCGATGAGGATTCCATGAGCTTTTGCGCCGAATCTTAGAACTTTTTCTTCTGAATTCGTTTTTACTGCATGAGAGTAGCGTCATGAACTACAATCTGATCCAGATGCTTGGTGACACGAAAGTGTTCATCAGGTATCAGATCTAGTTTGGGAGAGCAAAACAAACATAGAATGGAAACCTACCTATGGGCGATTTGTGAATTAGGACGAGTCTTAAACATAATGCATCTCTTCTCTTCCAGGGCTAGAGTGGAAACCTACTGGTCAGGGTTGAGAGAGATAGTTGTCTATGATCACGACAGTGGCGTATTCATACGTCCGTGACTCCAGTTCGAAAAGTTTAAGCTAAGATCTTATCAATTTTACTCTCTAGCAATGTTTTGAATCGTTCGTACCCCTGAGAAAACTTCCCTGAAGCCCAACGCCTTCTTTCCCATTGATTTACACCGATTTTCTTTCAAGCTTTAGTTCAATATAGTCTTTCCTTTTTAGTAGAATTTCATTTAAGCATTAGAATATCCGTTTTTATCATCTTTAGTCATTTTCGTTAAGTTTAGTTATTAGGTCATTTGATTCCCGTATTTTCTTTTAAGATTTCGTTTTTGCATTTCAAACACACTATCAAACCCCCACTAAACCGTTTGGTTCTAGACTTCCTTACTTTAATACTTATTTCAAAGGCTTTTTGCAGGAAAAGATCCTCCTTCCCTGTGGATTCGATCCCTAAGTACTACAATCGATCAGCTGTGCACTTGCGGCTATTGATTTCAATTAGGGTAAAACTTGACAACCCTCTCAACACATCAAGTCACATACCATCAAGTTTTTGGCGCCGTTGCCGGGGAAGGCACGCGTTTTCTTTTCTGCAAAACCCCGAGAAAGGTTAGTAAATCAACTCTAGAACCCCATTTTCTGCAACTTTCCATTTTTCGGTTATTTTGTTTCCATTTCAGAAGATATGGATCCTATAAATCGAAATATACACTATAAGGAAGGTTTCTATAACACTCCTCAAGCCACCAGACGCAGGGAAGAACACCAAGCCCAAAATCTTAACTACATGGATCGATACAGCCAGCCAAACCACCCGTACCACCGGCGCAGAGAGACTGTTCGACGCCGGGAAGATCCTTATGGCCCTCCTCCAACCTACTTCGAGCCACACGCCTATAATCCTCCACTTCAGAACCCTAGTCAGCAAGAGGACAACTTGAGGATCAGCAGACGTTTGAGACGCCTCGAAGGGATGATAAACCAGTTCCTTGATCAGCAGATTCTCACCGAAAACACCCTGCTCAAGAAAATTGATTCAATCTCTGAAGATTTCAACAAAAAAATTCGATGAGATGGCCAATCATGTTTGAGTTTTGGAAGAGCAAACCCACAAGGACTCACAAACACTAGCTGGGATGATCCACCAAGTCGCAACAGAGCAGACAAGACAAGGGTATGACATCATACAAAACTCAAGTGATATTGTCGAATCAAAACAGAAGATTAAAGAAGTCAGAGAATCCGCTTCCTGGTATAGAGAGAAGACAGACAAAGAGTTGCAAGAGATCGAGCACAGGCTGAACAGACTCGAGCTCAAAGCACGAGAGATTGATGCAAGAATGGAGCAGATGCCCAACATTGAGCAAATTGAGAGACTTTCTAAGAAATCTCCCAAAAATCCTGATGAAGATGCACAACAACGCCCTGGTATGAGTTCATATGATGTTAGTCTACCCAATAAAGATGCAGGAGAAGTTCGTGTCAAGTACAAGAAGGAAGAAACGGACTTTGAGCAAGTCAGATCCGGAGCCGCGGGTCCAAGCGTCCTGACCGCGGCCAAGAGCACTTTTCCCGCGGTCGCGACTCCTCTGACCGCGGGAGTTGGTCGTTCAGATGTTCCTCTGGGTTTTGAGAGGAAAATAATACATCTTCTGTCCCAACTTCAACCTCCAGCACCTAAAAAAGCAACTCAGGAAGAAGAAAACCAAGTTTCAGATGAAGAACCAGTCTGGCATGAATCATTACCTTGTATGATGGCAAAGGAATGTGTTGAAGATTCAGCTGACTCTTCAATCCAAGAAGACCAGACGTGCAGCGAGATAAAGATGCCATACAATGATTCAATCATTGAATATGACGCTGTAGCTTTCTTTTGTGAATCCTATTCTGCGTTCGAGACACCAGCCAACACCTACAGAGAGAGGCAAGTTCGAATTCTCCATAAGGTCAAGACTGCAGGTCAGTTTCTTATCTCTTGTTCTATTAGAGGAGAAATGTTTAAAAACGTGCTATGTGATTCTGGAGCTTGTCTTAACATGATGTCCAAGGCAATTGCTTTGAGACTTGGTACGTATTAGACACCTGCGCAGGACTAGAGCAAAGATTAGCCTAGCTGATGATTCAAATGCAACACTTCAAGGAATAGCTCATGAAATTCCTTTAAGAATAGGAGATTGCATAGTGCCTGTCAACTTCTACATTGTCGAAACTAGAGATGCAACATATCCAGTGATTCTGGGATGGTCTTTTCTAGCAACTTCGGGAGCTATAATGGACTAGCCAAACCAGAGGATTTCATTTGCTAATATCGACAAAGATGTCTTCACAGAAGCTGTCCCATACAACAGAAAAGCAGGAAAATATTCTGCAGCAGAAGAGTTTGAAGAAGAACTTTGGAGTGACGAAGAACCTGCTAAGCAAAGCAAGGAGATGTCGAAAAAGACTTGTCTCAGGACAAGGTCTTCTTCATTGGAATAAGTCACGTCCAACACCAAATGTCGAGCTAAAAGACTTAAAACAGAAGCGCTTAATGGGAGGCAACCCATTTAGGTATTGTTTTCTTTAGAATTTTTCTTTCTTTTTCTTTTGATCTTTTTCTTTTTCTTAGTTTCAGGTGTTTCTTATAAAACAAAAAAGCCAAAAAAAAAAATGAAAAAAAACCAAAAAAAACCAAAAAGAATGATGGTACCTGACTGCTCGGCCCAGCAGGAACCAAGGAGAAGCAGGAAGAGGCCGCGATATAAGCCCCCGTGCAGCCCCTGACCGCGGCACTTGGTCGTTGACATCAAACCCGACCCCAAACCACCCACTTCACCCCATTCCACCTCACCAATCACCCTCCACCTCATTCATCACCCTCCACCACCTTCATCACCACCAATCACCTTCCCAAACCCCTTCGAATGAATCCGGTTCATCTCCACCAGCATCCCGGATCCATGTAAGTTCTCTTTGTCCTTACCAATTCGATTATCTATGCATTTTTCTCATTCAATCTCGACTTGTTTCACACTGAGGACAGTGTGATTTAAGTCTGGGGGAGGATTTCATCCCTTTCTAACCACTTTTCTTTCATGAGTCTTGCATTATCTACACTTTTTACATTTTCCTTTAAGTTTTTCAAAATCGGTTTTCAAAACAAAATACGTTTTAAAGGGAATGGTGAACATGAATCAATGATAGTTGACTGTGTGCTTTAGACTGTTCCTAGTGACTTGCTCATTCATGATTTAGGACTAGACTAGGCGGTAGCTAAGCACATTTGAAACGAAGTACCCCAGAGGAATTTGAATAATTTCGATTTAGATGAAGGGATACACTAGCTCTGTTTTATTTGGACTTAATTTTCTCATTGAAGCATTAGACCAGGGAAACGAATCATACATTCAGGACTCTTTTATTCTTTTACCACTCTCTGTTGATCCTGAATGGCTAGTTCATCTTTACCTAGTTCCTCACCTTAACCAATCCTCTTTCAAACCACATGCACTCTTGTTTTCTATTGTCTTATATGCAGATAAGTGCAAAAACGTTGGAGAGAAAGAGGAAAGACGCATTTTTCAGTCACCAAAGACAGAGACCTGTGATTTGCCGGAAGAGTTCCCGGAAGGATTCAACACAAGAGGGAGCTTAGTTTTCCTTAGAAAAATCTCAAATTTTGGTACAATCTCGTCCTCTAGTCTCTCTCTCTTTAAAAGGCATTTCCTTTTCAAAAAAAAAAAAATCCGAAAATAAGAAAAGAAAGGAAATAAAAACTTTAGAGAGTCTAGAGAGGTCGAATTTTAAGTCCCAAGGCAACTGGAGTTCGATTTTATGGAGTTTTGGAGATTGTTTTCTGATTCCCGGAAAGAATCTAAGTCTGGGGGAACAGCTGTTTACAACAAAGGAGGAAGGATTATGCAACAACATTTGGCAAGACTGAAAACTGTGGTCATCAACAGGTCCTTATCTCTCTTGCGGTTTTGCATATTATCTTGCATCCTCCAGATCGTCAGGTAACCCGAAACACTTTAACTCCACCACTTAAAAATCCCTTTAATGCCAAACGCCCTTTAATGCCAAACGCCGTCTACCCTGGATGATGTCTTTAATGAGAACTCACTACTGAACTTAATGAATGTAGAGAGCTAGTTGACTGGAATCAAGATTTAGATTGTTTAAGCTTTGCATGACGGAAAAAGTGGACTAGTATCTCTTGTGCATTGGTGAGAATTTTCTAGACTAAGTTGTGGATTGATGCACTATATTTGGTCCTAGTTTAGAATTCATGTCTATGAGATTTGTGCATTCCCTATTTTTGTTTTCACATAACCAGTTTAGGCTTTTGCTTTGTTTGAGGACAAACAAATGTTTAAGTCTGGGGGAGTTGATAACACCATATTTTGACCACTTTTATGGATCGTTTTGAAATACTTTTTCTATGTTTTTAATTGCTTTTAAGTACTTTTATCACGTTTTTCTAGTATTTGTAGTTCCAAGACTCTTTTCAGGTAACTTAGGGAAAAGCTTAACAAAATGGATAGAAAACCAGATTTCAGCTCAGAGTCAAACCGTCAGAAATTCACCCCTGATTGAAAGCCTTATCACCGTCTGATCCAGCTCAAATTTGGAGACCTTAAAGATGGAAGTATCAGCTTTCCAGTGCACTTTACAGCTTGGCAGTCCAACGGTTCAATCAAAAGATACGTGAAGAGCAAGATGTCCCGTAAACCAGCCGGCAAGCACTTCCACCCGCGGCCAAGCACTCATTCCCCACGGTCAGAAGCATCCCGACCGCGGCAAACCACTCATTCCCCACAGTCAGAGCACTCCCGACCGCGGCCATCAACCTCCGAGCCCAAAAAGCCCATTTCTGAAGCCCACATTTGGAGAAACCCTAAGTGACGTCCAGAGAGGTCTTGAGCACTATAAATACATGTCTTAGGAACCCTAATCGATAACCTCATCACAACCGAATTATTACTTCATATTTTTATTGTTTTTGCTTTAGCTTTTAGGGACAGAGAGATTTGTTCTCTTGAACCCTTGTTCTTTCTTTTTCAATTTCGGTTTCTATTCTACTTCTTAATACTATGCTTTTGATTTCGTTTATCATGTCTAAGTAGTTCTATTGTTGGGATTAAGGGATTTTCGATGGGGATTTATATGTTCGATGAGGATTCCATGAGCTTTTGAGACGAATCTTAGAACTTTTTCTTCTGAATTCGTTTTTAGTGCATGAGAGTAGCGTCATGAACTAAAATCTGATCCAGATGCTTGGTGACACAAAAATGTTCATCTGGTATCGGATCTAGTTTGGGAGAGCAAAACAAACATAGGAGTGGAAACCTACCTATGGGCGATTTGTGAATTAGGACGAGTCTTAAACATAATGCATCTCTTCTCTTCCAGGGCCAGAGTGGAAACCTACTGGTCAGGGTTGAGAGAGATAGTTGTCTATGATCACGACAGTGGCGTATTCATACGTCCGTGACTCCAGTTCCAAAAGTTTAAGCTAAGATCTTATCAAATTTACTCTCTAGCAATGTTTTGAATCGTTCGTACCCCTGAGAAAACTTCCTTGAACCCCAACGCTTTCTTTCCTATTGATTTACACCGATTTTCTTTCAGCCTTAGTTCAATATTCTCTTTCCTTTTTAGTAGATTTTCATTTAAGCATTAGAATATCCGTTTTTATCATCTTTAGTCATTTTCGTTAAGTTTAGTTATTAGGTCATTTAATTCCCGTATTTTCTTTCAAGATTTCGTTTTTGCATTTCAAACACACTACCAAACCCCCACTAAACCGTTTGGTTCTAGACTTCCTTACTTTAATACTTATTTCAAAGGATTTTGCAGGAAAATATCTTCCTTCCCTGTGGATTCGATCCCTAAGTACTACAATCGATCAGCTGTGCACTTGCGGCTATTGATTTCAATTAGGGTAAAACTTGAAAACCCTCTCGACACATCAAGTCACACACCATCAGAGCTAGGGAGCAAAGGGAACTGAGCCACATGAAGAATTGCGGTTTACACCGAGAGAGGAATGCAGCCTAGCTTACATGATTCTATCTCGCTGAAGCTCCTTTCTAGACCTGTCCGAGTTGGGCACGCGACTTGGGACTAAAGGAGGCCCTTTTTGTTTCTTTTCAATATCGATTTCTAGTCAGCTTTCCAATACAATATTTTTCCTTTCTTTAATCATGTCTGAGTAGTTCTATTGTTGGGTTTAAGGGAATTTCGATGGGAACTATATATGTTCAATGAGGATTCCATTAGCTTTTAAAGCCGAATCCTAGAACTTTTTCTTCTAAACTTATTTTTAAGGCATAGGAGTAGCGTCATGAACTATAATATGATTTAAGTTCGTAGTGTTGCGAAATTTTTCATTAGGAGCCAGATCTAGTTTGAGAAGAGCAATTATGGCATAGGAGTGGAAACCTACCTATGGGTGAGCTGTGAATGTTGATGAGTCTGAAGCAAGCTTGCATCTTTTCGCTTTAGGGCTAGAGTGGAAACCTACTGGTCAATGTTACGAGAGATAGTTGGTTATGATCATACGTTCATGACTTGAGTTCTAAAAGTTTTAGCCAGGATATTTGAAATTTACTTTTTAGCAATGTTTTGAATTGTTCATACCCTGGAGATAATTTCCCTGAAAACTCAGCATCTTGTTTAATTGTCTTACATCGATTTGCATTACACTTTAGTCATTAGGTTATTTTTCATCCCAAACCGATTTTATTCAAGTTTTAGATTAAGTTTTCTTTAGTTTTTTCAGCCGAATTTACGTTTGCAGGAAAAGATTCCCCTTCCCCGTGGATTTGATCCCTAAGTACTATAATCGATCAGATGTGCACTTGCGGCTTATTGATTTTATTATGGTAAAACTTGACACCCTCACCTACGCACACATCAAGTTTGTGGCGCTGTTGCCGGAGAAGGCATGTGTTTTCTTTTTCGCAAAACCCTAAGAAGAGTTAGTAAAACGACTCTATAACACATTTTCTACTTATTTTCATTTTTGGTTCTCTTTGTTTCAGACTTTGAAGCAATGGATCCCATGAACTAAAATCCCTACTACGAGAAAGGTTTCTACTACACTCCTCAAGCCACCAGACGCAGAAAAGAGCAGTATATGTGCAATCTTCTCAACTCTGTTCAGAACACTAATCCGAACCATCCGCTATACGGACGCCGTGAGCCTCCTATGTACCGAGACGATCCCCACGCGCCTCCTATGGTCAAACCTAGACCATATGTTCATTGCCTACCTCACCAAATCCTTCAACATGATGAGAACATGCAGATCAGTAACCGTCTAGAGCAGCTTGAAGCCACAATCAAGTAGTTCGTTGATGCTCATGCCGTCTCTACTTCCGCCCTTCATGAGAGAATCAATGGTATATCAATTCTCTTCAAAAAAAAGTTAGAAGACCTCTCTGATCTAGTCAAATCGATATAAAAACGAGCAAACAAGGATGCAGCCACCATTGGTGAAAGATTCGATGCCATGGAGGAAGAGCAAGCCAAATACACTTATGAGCTTTGCAATACTAAGAATAAGATCAGAGACCTTGACCTCAAGCTCGACGATGTGGAAAACATACTCAATGAAACCAAAAACAAGTCTTATGACTTCACAGTTGAAGTTTCAGAGAAGGTGCACAAGGTCATGGACAAAACCGAAGAGCTCGATTCAACCCTAGACAAAGTTGTTTATGCACTTGATGAGGTTAAAGAAAAAGTCAAAGAGATTATGCAAGG
The DNA here is from genome assembly GCF_000478725.1 of Eutrema salsugineum. Lineage (NCBI taxonomy): Eukaryota > Viridiplantae > Streptophyta > Magnoliopsida > Brassicales > Brassicaceae > Eutrema > Eutrema salsugineum. The sequence goes on along the minus strand of NW_006256414.1, from coordinate 10,650,787 downwards.
ACATGGAGCACAAGGTTCAGCACTTCACACAGAAGACCGAGGAGACCACTCAGAAGGCAAAGAAACAAGCAAATCAAGCAACTCACCTCGGAGACATTTCCCCTCGTTCGCATCTCTCATGACTGCAGCTAAGAAACGGCCCACCCAGTCGTGCTCGGGCTACCGTCGGCCCAAAGTCGTTTTCCCGTAATCGCATCTCCTGCAGTCACGGCTAACCATCAATTCGTCCCTAATTAACCTTATTCAGCTCATACAAGCCACTGATCATATGATGCATCCCGTGGAGTGACTAAAACTCCTCCAACCCAGCTAGTGATCTGTTCTATCTGCACTCAAGAATCTCAGGATGAAGATAGGCCACTATCTTGCACCATGTCCCTATCTTTTGAGGATGATTATGAAAACCAATTCTCTGAAGATGAAGAGTATAGTCTGTTTGAAGACGCAAATGCTGGGTACTCATCAGGAAGCAACTCACCAGGCCTGGAAGTGATAACCAGTACCATATCTAGGGAGAAGCTTATCGCGTTAAAAATTTTGTTAAGACAATTCCTGCGCACTTGAGTTTCGATGATGTTTGGAAGCTTCGATCTCTTCAAGTTTTCTTTAGATACAGCAAGGAGTCTAAAGAAAACATCCACACTTATTTCATGAGAGCCAGACACCTATCATCGTCTGATGCTGCTGTTTACTCAATCCATCTCCAAAAGCATGAAGAATGCAGCTATTACACCAACAAGATCAGCAAGGAAAAGCTAGATTCGTTCATCGATGTGGTTCAAAGCTTACCTTAAGGAATCACTTTTGCCATAGCCTGTAAAGACTACATAATCGTCCACCATTTCTGTGAGAGAAAAGAATCTATTCCTGAGATAGAAGACTTGTTCATTCATGCCAAACAAGGAAGCCTGTTCGAACACTGCATAAAATTGAAGACAAAGGTCAAAATCTTATCTCTTGTTCCATTAGAGGTGAAAGATTTAACCATGTTCGTTGTGATTCTGGAGCTTGTCTCAACATGATGTCCAAAGCAACTGCTTTGAGGCTTGGTATTAAACATCTACGCAAGACTAAAAAAAGGATAAGCTTAGCTGATGAATTCAGTGCCACACCTAGAGGAGTAGCTTATGACATTCCCTTGAGGATAGGAGACTACATTGTTCTTGTCGACTTCTACATTGTCAAAACCAAAGATGATTCACATCCGATCATTCTTGGATGGTCTTTCTTAACAACTGCTGGAGCCTTCATGGATTGGCCAAACCGGAGGATCTCATTTGCTAGTGTCGACAAAGACAGCTTCTTCAATGCTGTTCCTTTTAACAGTAGTGCAGGAAATAGTCCTGCAATAGAGGTGTCTGAAGCAGAGGAGTGACGAAGAACCTGCTAGGAAAAACAAAGAGATTTCAAAAAAGACTTGTCTCAGGACAATTTCTTTAGACAATTTCTTCGGACTAAGCCACTTCCTATACCAAGTCGAGCGAAATGACTTAAAACAAAAGCGCTTAATGGGAGGCAATCCATTTAGGTATTATTTTTCTTTAGAATTTTTTTTTTTCTATTGATTTTTTTTTCTTAGTTTCAGGTGTTATTCAAAAATCAAAAAAAGCCAAAAAAAAAAACAAAAAAAACCAGAAAAACCCAAAAGAATGATTGGTTTCCGACTGCTCGGCCCAGCAGGAGCCAAGGACAAGCAGGATTATGCCGCATTTAAACCTCCGCGGTCGCATGAGTTTGGACCACGGCAAACCCTACATCGACCACGGTCGTGTACTCGTGACAGTGGCCAAGCATGTCCCACCCGCGGTCGCGTGAGCCTAGGCCGCGGTCACTGGTCGTTCAAACGACATCCAACACAATTCCACCCATTCCACCTCACAATGATCAATTCCACCTAATCCACCACTCCCCACCACTTCCCATCATCATTTAACATCTTCCTGCATCCTCCCGCATCTTCCCGAATCGATTCGGTTCATTCCCGACAGCATCACAGATCTAGGTAAGTTCTCTTTTGCTTACCTTTTTCCATATATTTATGCATTTTTCTCATCTAATCTCGACTTCTTTCACACTGAGAATAGTGTGATTTAAGTCAGGGGGAGGATTTCATCCTCTTCTAACCGCTTCTCTTTCATGAGTCTTTCATTATCTACATTTTTCGCATTTTCCTTAAAGTTTTTCAAAAAAATACGTTTTAAAGGGAATGGTGAAGATAAATCGATGATAGGTGACTGTGTACTTTTAGACTATTCTCTAGTGAAATGCTCATTCGTGATTTAGAACTAGGCGGTAGCTAAGCACATTTGGAACAAAGTTCCCAGAGAAATTTGAATGATTTCGATTTAGATAAAGGAATACACTAGCTCTGTTTTATCTGGACTTAACATTGACTTAACTTTCTCATTGAAGCATTAGATCAAGGAAAACAAATCATACATTCGGAACTCCTTTTTCCTTTTACCACTCTTTGTTGATCTTGAATGGCTAGTTCATCTTTAGCTAGTTCTCCACCTAACCCAAACTCTTTTAAACCACATGCATTCTTGTTTTTCTTTGTCCTATATGAAGATATATGCAAAAACGTTGGAGAGAAAGAGGATCAACGCAGTTTTCAGTCACTGAAGACGGAGACCTGCGATTTAATCGGAATGATTCAACAAAGGAAAAACTCTGTTTGCCTCAGCAAAACTGCAAAACATTGGTACATTGGTCCTCTGTTTCACCTGGAAAAAAAAAGGCAGATCGAATGTACCTAAGACTTCAGAAAACATGAACATAAGTGATAACACCTGATTTTGACCCATTTTCACCATTGATTTCAAATGTTTTTTCAAAGGTTTTATCAGTTTTAGGAACTTTTATTATGATTTCCATGTATTTGTAGTTTCAAGGCTCTTTTCAGGAAACTTAGGGAAAATGATGGCAAAATGGAAGAAATCCACTTTTTCAGCTCAAAGTCAGACCGTCGGAAGTTTGGTAACAAATGGAGGCCTTCCCACTGTCCGATCCAGCTCAAATTTGGAGACAATCAAGAAGAGACAACCAGCTTTCCATAGCACTTTACATCACGAAGCTCCAACGGTTCAATCAAAAGATACATGGAGAACAAGTTGATCTAGTTCACCAGTCCCGGAAGACTCTCACCCGCGGGAAACACATGTTTTACCTGACCTGGAAGACTCTCAACCCCGGTGGACCTTAGGACGAGCCACAAGGCCTAACATCAAATCCCACTTCGCCATTCCTCTTCAGATAAGCCCTAAATGAGACCTGGAAGACCATATGACCTATAAATACATTTCTTAGCAGCCCTAAACGGGGGTGTGTGATGTGCGTGTGGTGTGCCGAGGGTTTTCAAGTTTTACCTTAAATGAAATCAATAGCCGCAAGTGCACAGCTGATCGATTGTAGTACTTAGGGATCGAATCCACAGGGAAGGAGGATCTTTTCTGCAAAAGCCTTTGAAAGAAATATAAAGTAAGGAAGTCTAGAACCAGGAAAGTTTTGTGAGGGTTTTGGTAATGTGTTTAAAATGTAAAAACGAATCTTACGGAGAAAATACAGGAATTAAATGACCTAATAACTAAACTTAACGAAAACAGGTAAAAACGAGAAAAACGATTAATCTAATTGCTTAAATGAAAATCGATTAAAAAGGAATGAGAATATTGAACTAAAGCTTGAAATAAAAACGGTGTGAATCTATAAGGAAGAAAGCGTTGGGGTTCAGGAAAGTTTTCTCAGGGGTACGAACAATTCAAAACATTGCTAGAGAGTAAATTTGATAAGATCTTAGCTTAAACTTTTCGAACTGGAGTCACGGACGTATGAATACGCCACTGTCGTGATCATAGAAAACTATCTCTCTCAACCCTGACCAGTAGGTTTCCACTCTGGCCCTGGAAGAGAAGGATTGCATTATGTTTAAGACTCGTCCTAATTCACAAATCGCCCATAGGTAGGTTTCCACTCCTATGTTTGTTTTGCTCTCCCAAACTAGATCTGATACCGGATGAACACTTTCACGTCACCAAGCATCTGGATCAGATTGTAGTTCATGACGCTACCCTCATGCAGTAAAAACGAATTCAGAAGAAAAAGTTCTAAGATTCGGCTCAAAAGCACATGGAATCCTCATCGAACATATAAATCCCCATCGAAAATCCCTTAATCCCAACAATAAAACTACTCAGACATAATGAACGAAATCAAAAACATAGTATTAAGAAGTAGTACAGAAACCAAAATTGAAAAAGAAAGAACAAAGGTTCAAGAGACAGATCTCTCTCTCCCTAAAAGCTAAAGTAAAACAATAAGAAAACAAGCTGGTGTAAAAGGTATTTTGTCGATTAGGGTTCCTAAAACATGTATTTATAGTGCTCAAGACATCTCTGGGCGTCAGTTAGGGTTTCTCCAAATGAGGGAATCATTTTGGGCTTCAGAAATGGGCTTTCGGGCTTAGAGGTAGTTGGCCGCGGTCGGGATGGCTGTGACCGCGGGAAATGGGTGGCTGGCTGATGTGGTGTTGAGTGTGGTGTCAAGGGTTGTCAAGTTTTACCCTAATTGAAATCAATAGCCGCAAGTGCACAGCTGATCAATTGTAGTACTTAGGGATCGAATCCACAGGGAAGGAGGATCTTTTACTGCAAAAAGCCTTTGAAAATAAGTTAAAGTAAGGAAGTCATGAACTAAACGGTTTAATGGGGGTTTGGTGGTGTCTTTAAAATGTAAAAAAGAAATATTAAAAGAGAGTACGGAAATTAAATGGCGTAATAACTAAACTTAACGAAAATGACTAAAAATGATAAAAACGGATATTCTAATGCTTAAATGAAAATGAACTAAAAAGGAAAGATAATATTGAACTAAAGCTTAAAGAAAAATCGCAGGAAATCAATGGAGAAAAGGCGTTGGGCTTCAGGGAAGTTTTCTCAGGGGTACGAACGATTCAAAACATTGCTAGAGAGGAAATTTGATAAGATCTTAGCTTAAACTTTTGGAACTGGAGTCACGGACGTATGAATACGCCACTGTCGTGATCATAGAAAACTATCTCTCTCAACCCTGACCAGTAGAATTCCACTCTGGCCCTGGAAGAGAAGAGATGCATTATGTTTAAGACTCGTCCTAATTCACAAATCGCCCATAGGTAGGTTTCCACTCCTATGTTTGTTTTGCTCTCCCAAACTAGATCTGATACCGGATGAACACTTTCGCGTCACCAAGCATCTGGATCAGATTGTAGTTCATGACGCTACCCTCATGCAGTAAAAACGAATTCAGAAGAAAAAGTTCTAAGATTCGGCTCAAAAGCTCATGGAATCCTCATCGAACATATAAATCCCCATCGAAAATCCCTTAATCCCAACAATAAAACTACTCAGACATAATGAACAAAATCAAAGAAATAATATTAAGATGTAGAATAGAAATTGAAATAGAAAAAGAAAGAACAAGGGTTCAAGAGAACAAATCTCTCTCTCCCTAAAAACTAAAGCTTAAAAGTATTCTAAAGCAATAAGAAAGATAGATGATATGAGGTTTTTTTTGATTTAGGGTTCCTAAGACATGTATTTATAGTGTTCAAGACCTCTCTGGATGTCACTTAGGGTTTCTCCAAATGTGGGCTTCAGAAATGGGATTTTTGGGCTCGGAGGTTGAAGGCCGCGGTCGGGAGTGCTCTGACCGCGGGGAATGTATGGTTTGCCGCGGTCGGGATGCTCCTGACCGCGGAAAAATGCTTGTTGGCCGCGGGTGGAAGTGCTGGCCAGCTGGTTTACGGGACATCTTGCTCTTCACGTATCTTTTGATTGAACCGTTGGATTGCCAAGCTGTAAAGTGCACTGCAAAGCTGATACTTCCATCTTTAAGGTCTCCAAATTTGGGCTGGGTCAGACGGTGAGAAGGCCTTCAATCAGGGGTGAACTTCTGACGGTTGACTCTGAGCTGAAATCTGGTTTTCTGTCCATTTTGTTAAGCTTTTCCCTAAGTTACCTGAAAAGAGTCTTGGAACTACAAATACTAGAAAAACATAATAAAAGTACTTAAAAGCAATTAAAAACATAGAAAAAGTATTTCAAAACGATCCATAAAAGTGGTCAAAATACGGTGTTATCAACTCCCCCAGACTTAAACCTTTGTTTGTCCTCAAACAAAGCAAAGCCTAAACTGGTTAAGTGAAAACAAAAATAGGGAATGCACAAATCTCATAGACATGAACTCCTAAACTAGGACCAAAGATAGTGCATCAATCCACAACTTAGTCTAGAAAATTCTCACCAAAGCACAAGAGATACTAGTCCACTTTTTCCGTCATGCAAAACTTAAACAATCTAAATCTTGATTTCAGTCAACTAGCTCTCTACATTCTTTAAGTTCAATAGTGAGTTTTCATTAAAGACATCATCCAGGGTAGACGGCGTTTGGCATTAAAGGGCTATTTAAGTGGTGGAGTTAAAGTGTTTCGGGTCACCTGAAGATCTGGAGGATGCAAGATAATATGCAAAACCGCAAGAGAGATAAAGACCTGTTGATGACCACAGTTTTCAATCACTTCTTCTTGCCAAATGTTGTTGCATAATCCTTCCTCCTTTGTTGTAAACAGCTGTTCCCCCAGACTTAGATTCTTTCCGGGAATCAGAAAACAATCTCCAAAAACTCCATAAAATCAAACTCCAGTTGCCTTGGGACTTAAAATTCGACCTCTCTAAACTCTCTAAGGCTTTTATTTACTTTCTTTTCTTATTTTCGGATTTTTTTTTTTTTTTTTTAGAAAGGAAATGCCTTTTAAAGAGAGAGAGACTAGAGGACGAGATTGTACCAAAATTTGAGATTTTTGAGCTTCCTCTTGTGTTGAATCCTTCCGGGAACTATTCCGGCAAATCACAGGTCTCTGTCCTTGTGACTGAAAACTGCGTCGTTCCTCTTTCTCTCCAACGTTTTTGCACTTATCTGCATATAAGACAATAGAAAACAAGAGTGCATGTGGTTTGAAAGAGGATTGGTTAAGGTGGGGAACTAGCTAAAGATGAACTAGCCATCCAGGATCAATAGAGAGTGGTAAAAGGATAAAGGAGTCCTGAATGTATGATTCGTTTCCCTGGTCTAATGCTTCAATGAGAAAATTAAGTCCAAATTAAGTCCAAATAAAACAGAGCTAGTGTATCCCTTCATCTAAATCGAAATCATTCAAATTCCTCTGGGGTACTTCGTTTCAAATGTGCTTAGCTACCGCCTAGTCTAGTCCTAAATCATGAATGAGCATGTCACTAGGAACAGTCTAAAAGCACACAGTCAACTATCATTGATTCATGTTCACCATTCCCTTTAAAACGTATTTTGTTTTGAAAACCGATTTTGAAAAACTTTAAGGAAAATGCAAAAAATGTAGATAATGCAAGACTCATGAAAGAAAGGTGGTTAGAAAGGGATGAAATCCTCCCCCAGACTTAAATCACACTGTCCTCAGTGTGAAACAAATCGAGATTGGATGAGAAAAATGCATAGATAATCGAATTGGTAAGGACAAAGAGAACTTACCTGGATCCGGGATGCTGGTGGAGATGAACCGGATTCATTCGAAGAGGTTTGGGAAGGTAATGGTTGATATGAAGGTGGTGGAGGGTGATGAATGAGGTGGAGGGTGATTGGTGAGGTGAAATGAGGTGAAAGGGGTGGTTTGGGTTGGGTTTGGATCTCAACGACCAAGTGCCGCGGCCAGGGGCTGCACGACCGCTGCAACCAGGTGCTTGGCCGCGGTCAGGACTACGCGACCGCGGTCGATGAGTAGTTTCCCGCGGTCCGAACACCTGCGACCGCGGGGGCTTATATCGCGGCCTCTTCCTGCTTCTCCTTGGTTCCTGCTGGGCCGAGCAGTCAGGTACCATCCTTCTTTTTGGTCTTTTCTGGTTTTTTGATTTTTTTGGCTTTTTTGTTTTATAAGAAACACCTGAAACTAAGAAAAAGAAAAAGATCAAAAGAAAAAGAAAAAAAAATCCTAAAGAATACAATACCTAAATGGGTTGCCTCCCATTAAGCGCTTTTATTTTAAGTCGTTTAGCTCGACTTTTGGTGTTGGACGTGACTTATTCCAATGAAGAAGACCTTGTCCTAAAACAAGTCTTTTTCGACATCTCCTTGCTTTGCTTAGCAGGTTCTTCGTCACTCCAAAGCTCTTCTTCAAACTCTTCTGCTGCAGAACGTTTTCCTGCTTCGCTGTTTTATGGAACAGCTTCTGTGAAGACATCTTTGTCGATATTAGCAAATGAAATCCTCCGGTTTGGCCAGTCCATTATAGCTCCGGAAGTTGCTAGAAAAGACCATCTCAGAATCACTGGATATGTTGCATCTCTCGTCTCGACAATGTAGAAGTCGACAGACACTATGCAATCTCCTATTCTCAAAGGAATTTTATGAGCTATTCCTTGAGGTGTTGCATTTGAATCATCAGCTAAGCTAATCTTTGCTCTAGTCCTGCGCAGGTGTCTAATACCAAGTCTCAAAGCAATTGCCTTGGACATCATGTTAAGACAAGCTCCAGAATCACATAGCACGTTTTTAAACATTTCTCCTCTAATAGAACAAGAGATAAGAAACTGACTTATACCTTCTATTTTGTGAAGTGTTCGAACAGGTTTACATTTTCTTGCATGATTGAAAAAGTCTTCTATCTCAGGGATTGATTCTTTGCTCTCACAGAAGTAGTGGCCTATCATGAAGTCTTTGCAAGCTCTGGCAAACGTGATTCCTTCAGGCAGATTTCGAACCACATCATTGAATTCATCAAGCTTTTCTTTGCTGATTTTGTTGGTGTAGTGGCTGCACTCTTCTGGTCTTTGGAGGTGGATTGAATAAACTGCAGCATCAGGTGATGTTCTGGGAAAAGTCAGACGTCTGGCCCTCCCAAAATAGGTTCTGATATCCTCCTTTGTCTCCTTGCTGTACCTAAAGAAAACTTGCAAACAACCAAGATGCCATATATCATCGAAACCTGTGTAAAGAGGGATTGATTTCACAAACTTGTTGAATTCAATGAACCTTTCTCTGGAGATTGGTGCTCCTAATTCCACCATTTTGTCTGGATTCCCTCCTTCTATGAACAGACGATAGTCTTCATCTTCGAGGTAGTGCCCTTCATATTCATCCTCATATGCTAAGACTATGTTGCAAGGGAGTACCTCCTTTCTTCTTGAGATGTTTTGGAGTTGATAGCATACACCGTCTGCTCCTGAAAAGGGGTTTTGACCATCCCAGCAGATGTATCAAATGAGCATTGACCTGTAGGAGTTGAAAAGGGCTGAAGGGCATCTGAAGGAGTGCCGGCCGCGGGTAGAAACTCCAGGACCGCGGGTAAAGAGGGCTTTGCCGCGGTCAGGATGCTCACGACCGCGGCTGGAAGCTTGTTGGCCGCGGTCACGTGAGTTCCGACCGCGGGAATGGGGCTCCGAGCCGTTTCTTCAGTTTCGTCTGCTCCTCTGCCATCTGAACTGATTCCTGCACCTTCTAACTCCGTCTTCTCCTCCTTTAGGCTAAGATCTTCGATGAGAAGTGTCTAACCATTCGTTTCACATCCTTGAATAAGCTTTTCGACCTTCTTTTCGATTTCGGTGAGGGTATAGACTACTTCGTCCACAATTGAGTCTATTGTCTCTGCTTTCTCTTGAACCTTGTGTACTCCATCCCAAATCTCTTCCACATAGGAATAGGTTTGGTTGTTGTGGTAGTTAATAGTCTCTTCTGCTTCACCAAGTTTGATCTCTAAGGTGTGGATGCTCCAACCGGCTTTACGAATGCGAACTTCGTGTGCTCCAACTCGTTCTTCGATTGCTTTCATCCTCTCCTGGACGGTTTCGGCACCTTCGTTTAGCTGGCTTTCGACGGTCTTGACTTGAGCTGAAAGATCTTCAAGCTTTCTCTTAAAGAGTATTGACAAGTCGTCAATTCTCTCGTCAATTTTGGATTTTGCTTGAACGTCGAGTAAGTGCGTGCCTTCCCCGGCAACGGCGCCAAAAACATGATGTGGTGTTGAGTGTGGTGTCAAGGGTTGTCAAGTTTTACCCTAATTGAAATCAATAGCCGCAAGTGCACAGCTGATCAATTGTAGTACTTAGGGATCGAATCCACAGAGAAGGAGGATCTTTTACTGCAAAAAGCCTTTGAAAATAAGTTAAAGTAAGGAAGTTTAGAACTAAACGGTTTAATGGGGGTTTGGTGGTGTCTTTAAAATGTAAAAACAAAATATTAAAAGAGAGTACGGAAATTAAATGGCGTAATAACTAAACTTAACGAAAATGACTAAAAATGATAAAAACGGATATTCTAATGCTTAAATGAAAATGAACTAAAAAGGAAAGACAATATTGAACTAAAGCTTAAAGAAAAATCGCAGGAAATCAATGGAGAAAAGGCGTTGGGCTTCAGGGAAGTTTTCTCAGGGGTACGAACGATTCAAAACATTGCTAGAGAGGAAATTTGATAAGATCTTAGCTTAAACTTTTGGAACTGGAGTCACGGACGTATGAATACGCCACTGTCGTGATCATAGAAAACTATCTCTCTCAACCCTGACCAGTAGGTTTCCACTCTGGCCCTGGAAGAGAAGGATTGCATTATGTTTAAGACTCGTCCTAATTCACAAATCGCCCATAGGTAGGTTTCCACTCCTATGTTTGTTTTGCTCTCCCAAACTAGATCTGATACCGGATGAACACTTTCGCGTCACCAAGCATCTGGATCAGATTGTAGTTCATGACGCTACCCTCATGCACTAATAACGAATTCAGAAGAAAAATTTCTAAGATTCGGCTCAAAAGCTCATGGAATCCTCATCGAACATATAAATTCCCATCGAAAATCCATTAATCCCAACAATAAAACTACTCAGACATAATGAACGAAATCAAAGACATAGTATTAAGATGTAGAATAGAAATCGAAATTGAAAAAGAAAGAACAAGGGTTCAAGAGAACAAATCTCTCTCTCTCCCTAAAAACTAAAGCTTAAAAGTATTCTAAAGCAATAAGAAAGATAGATGATATGAGGTTTTTTTTTCGATTTAGGGTTCCTAAGACATGTATTTATAGTGTTCAAGACCTCTCAGGACGTCACTTAGGGTTTCTCCAAATGTGGGCTTCAGGAATGGGTTTTTTGGGCTCGGAGGTTGAAGGCCGCGGTTGGGAGTGCTCTGACCGCGGGGAATGTATGGTTTGCCGCGGTCGGGATGCTCCTGACCGCGGGAAAATGCTTGTTGGCCGCGGGTGTAAGTGCTGGCCAACTGGTTCACGGGACATCTTGGTCTTCGCGTATCTTTTGATTGAACCGTTGGATTGCCAAGCTGTAAAGTGCACTGGAAAGCTGATACTTCCATCTTTAAGGTCTCCAAATTTGAGCTGGATCAGACGGTGAGAAGGCCTTCAATCAGGGGTGAACTTCTGACGGTTTGACTCTGAGCTGAAATCTGGTTTTCTGTCCATTTTGTTAAGTTTTTCCCTAAGTTACCTGAAAAGAGTCTTGGAACTACAAATACTAGAAAAACATAATAAATGTACTTAAAAGCAATTAAAAACATAGAAAAAGTATTTCAAAACGATCCATAAAAGTGGTCAAAATACGGTGTTATCACTGGCCGCGGTCGCGGTGCTTCTTACCGCGGGAAATGCTCTGTTGGCCGCGGGTGGAAACGCTTGCCGGCTGGTTTACGGGACATCTTGCTCTTCGCGTATCTTTGGATTGAACCGTTGGATTGCCAAGCTGTAAAGTGTACTGGAAAGCTGATACTTCCATCTTTATGATCTCCAAATTTGAGCTGGATCAGACGGTGAGAAAGCCTTCAATCAGGGGTGAACTTCTGGTTTTCTATCTATTTTGTTAAGCTTTTCCCTAAGTTACCTGAAAAGAGTCTTGGAACTACAAATACTAGAAAAACGTAATAAAAGTACTAAAAAGCAATTAAAAACATAGAAAAAGTATTTCAAAACGATCCATAAAAGTGGTCAAAATACGGTGTTATCAGTGTGCTTCTGTAATGAGATTTTGAGCCACCAAACTTTGTTTTCTAAGGTTCGGCGATGGAGATGGGTATTCTTCCCCAGATCCATTGTTCTTTCTCCTTTTATCTTATTAACTTTTCTGTTTCATTCTTTTGCATTCTTCTATGTTTTTTTTATCATTTCTTGCATCATGTAGATTAATCCCAGAGAGTCAAGTTGTTTGAAGATATCGACAAGCATATATATCGATTAGGATTTCTATTGTTCTAGACCATATTCTGGATCTCATCTCTTCTAAGTTGTTCATAAAGCATGAGAGTAGATTCATGACCTATTCTCTGAGCTTAGGATCAATAAGAGCCACGAGAGTGCTGTATCAGATCATCCGTACCTAGCTTCACAAGAACAAAGTCGCTATAGGAGTCAAAAGCTACCTATAGAGAAGATGTGAGCAGACGAATTCAATGTCTAATGCATAATCTTATGTTTAGCATGAGAGCGAGAGTTAATTGCTAGATCTACGTGATTAGTTGATTAAGGTAACGAGAGTTGGTTAATCATACATATGTCTATTCTAGTTCAATGCAGATTCTCAGAAACAGATGAAGATAAATAGCCCGGAAGCTAATTAGAAATGCTATCATACATCAATTAGAGTAAAGCGGAGAAGTATAATTCGCCACCTATAAGTTTAACAGTCTTTAGTTTGAGTCGATATGCTTGAGATATTCTTTTAACAATTCATCCTGCATTGCATTTTATTTCTTGTGAATATTAGATTAGGTTTAGTTTAGGAACTTTAACCAAAAACCCCAAAACTTTTATAGGTATATGACTTTGCTTACTTCCCAGTTTGTTGTTTCTCGCAGATTAGACATCCTCCCTGTGGATCGACACCGTACATCTGTGTACTTGCAGACACTAGGGTTTTATAAATTTAAAACTATTGGAGGACCAACGGGCTTGTTAAAAAACAATCCTAGGCCCGTAAGCCCATCAATAAGCTCTCCCTCTTGGTTTGCGATCCTTGCATCAGTGGAGGAGAAAAGTGAGATTAATGGGGACAGGAGAAAGGAGGGTGAAAAGGATGCTGTTGAAGACTATCACGAGACTAAAGCAGAGAAAATTGATGAGAAACATGGAGAAAGAGCAAGTCACTGATAACACCGGATTTTGACTATTTTTATGGATCACTTTAATGTCCTTTACAGGTGTTTTTACTCCATTTTCAAAGGTTTTCAAAGGATGTCTATGTTTTCGGATTTTAAAAGACTTTTCAGGTAATTTGGGATAAAGAGGCACAAATTGGAACAAAAAGACTTTTTTAGATAAATGCAGACCGTCAGAACTCTCATAGAGAGACGAAGACCTTCTCACCGTCTGATCACCTTCAAAATTGGACAACTTATATAAGAATAAACCAGCTTTCAAATGCACTTGGTTTGGAGACATTCCAACGGTTGGATCTCAAGATATTCCATTAGCCCCGGAGCCACTCAAAGACGGCCAGCAAGTCACGCGGCCACCAGCCCATTCGCCGCGGTCACAAGCCCCCCGACCGCGGCCAGCCACCTATTTCCCGCGGTCACGTCATTCCCGACCGCGGCCGACCAACTCTGAATTAAAGCCCACATTTCTGAAGCCCAAAGTCATCTTAGCCTCAATTCCAGAACCCTAGAGACCATGGAGTATTGAAGACTATAAATACTTGTCATTTAGGTCGTTTTTAGACACCACCCTTCATACTTTACAGAAATCCTTTTCCTTTAGCCGTTTTTATGCGATTTTTGTAGAAGATTGTTCAAGTATGAGTTCTTCAATAGAGAAGCTTTCTTTCAACTCTTTTCTTTACTGTTTTTGATTACTTTTATTAAAACCAATGATGATGTCGACCTCAGCTATGTCTGAGTAGATCCCGAGTTGGGCTTAGGGTTCCCAAAAGGGGCTCTCATAATCGATTAAGACATCTAGGTTTATTGATCTGGGATTTTAACTTTGTTCTGTGTTTATTCTCGTTCTTATTGCATGTATGCTTGATTGATCACCTAGTATCTGATCTAGATAGTTAGTGTTGCGAAAGTTTTCATTAAGTATCAGCCCTAGAATGAAACAGGCGATTTTTCCGTAGGAGTGGAAACCTACCTGCGGCGAGATTGTGAGTATTGACGAGTCTTGTGCAGCTCTTGCGTTCTCTCCCTTCCAGGGCCAGAGTGGAAACCTACTGGTCAGGGTTGCGAGAAACAGTTGGTTATGATCACGACAGTGACGTAGTCATACTGCCGTACTCTAGCTCTAGAACCCTATATATCGATATCCGTTAATCCCAATCTATCAACCCTAGTGTCAAAGATTATGATCCCTGTAGAGTTCCCGAAAGCTCAGCGTTTTTAGCCATAGTTTACAAACCAATCGATTTTTACTTGCTTATTTAGATCTGCATTTCAATTGCCTTAATTTGATATTTTGCTTGCTTTATTTGCTTTCCATTCGATTTTCCTACTTGTTCCTTAGGATAGATTTATTTGATTTCTTTTGCTTTAGTTTAATCCGTGACAAACAAATAACCTCTAAAAACAATCTAGTCTAGACATAAAGTTAGAAACCGTAGAAGAATACCAGGCACACAAATCTCTGTGGATTCGATCCCTAAATACTACAACTGATTAGCTGTGCACTTGCGGCTTTCATTTGTTTTTTTTAAGGGTAAAACTTGTTCCCTCACGCAGTTGACACACATCAAGTTTTTGGCGCCGTTGCCGGGGATTTGTTTCGCTGCCTTTTGTTATTTTTCTTGTTTTAACTTCTGTTCTAGACACCTGGTCTCTAGTTCTTTCTTAAAGTTTTGCTGAATTATCTTTCCCTTCTTTTGTTTTTCTCTGAATTGCATGAATACCAGGCGCAGACCTGTAGAAAACATTCCAATTCTAGACGAGATAGACAGACACGAAAGAGAACTTTGAAGACTTAGATGAACGCAAGGAATGGCCAACGACGACCAGCCTGGAGATCCTATTAACCGAGCTTTAAATATGGACCAAGACGGGTCCGAACATGGAGAAAATGAAGAGAATAATCACAGAGGAGGTGATCATGCTCGACAAGATGAAGAAGAGGATGAGGTTCCTCCAAGAAACCACCAGAACCGCGAGAGAGAGGAACGTGAAGACCTTGATGCACCTATCAATGCAGCCGATGGTGACCACCAAGGAATGCAGCCGATGGTGACCACCAAGGAATGCAGCCGAATGGGCGCGTTAACCGCCCTGTGCAGCCAGAAAATCAACACCGTAGACAAGCCAGGAACCATCGCATAGCTGATTTCGATGCACCTACTCAAAACTTTCAAAACCGATCTGCAATTCAAGTTCCAATTCCGAACCGGAACGAGTTTGAAGTCAAGCCTCAAATCATCTCATTGGTGAAACAAAACCAATTCCATGGAGTTCCTTCTGAACACCCAATGGACCATATCGAGCTCTTTGAAGAAATCTGCAGCATGATGAGAACAAACCAAGTTCCAGCAGACTATTTAAAGTGTAAGTTGTTCCCTTTTTCACTAGCAGATAGAGCTCACCGTTGGTTGAAATCTTTGCCTGCAGGATCAATTACTAATTGGGAAGAGTGTAAAACTGCTTTCCTGAATCACTTCTATACTAAGTCAAGGTCGAACTTGTTGAGAACAAAGATCTCAAGCTTTCAGCAAGGACCGACTGAACCTTTTTATGAAGCC
Organism: Eutrema salsugineum; assembly: GCF_000478725.1. NCBI lineage: Eukaryota > Viridiplantae > Streptophyta > Magnoliopsida > Brassicales > Brassicaceae > Eutrema > Eutrema salsugineum. Next base: position 10,635,066 of record NW_006256414.1, on the reverse strand, counting down.
TGGGAACGTTTTAAGGAGTATGAACGTGATTGCCCCCATCATGGATTTCCTGGATCAAGCCTGCTGAGCACCTTTTACCGAGGTTTGCAACCAAAATACAAACTTTCGCTTGATACAGCTAGCAATGGAGATTTTGGACAAAAGACGATAGCACGAGGAAGAGCCCTCATCGAGAATTTGGCTCAAGCCAATAGCAATGATTGTCCTGAATACGATCGCTTGACGAAGCAGACCGGAGCAGACAACAAGGAGATAACTGAGTTGAAGAACATGATGAGCCAGCTTTTGAAGAGAAACAATCGCCCAATCCATGCTTGTGAGACCAACAATGGCGCAGAAGATGAAGGACCTAGTGATATCGATCACATTAATCAAGCCTTTCAAGAAGAAGAGGTGAACTATGTAGGAGCACAAGCACCATATCCAAATCGCTTCAACAATAGCTTCAACAACATCTTCCGGAATGCAAATTACGACAACCTCTCTTACGGCAATCCAAATGTGGAGAATCCTCAAGATCAGTACTACCCACCTCAGCAAAAATCCTTCCAAAACAAGTTCCAAGGCGGAAACTTTGGAGGGACAGGAGCTTATCAACCGCGACAGCCATATAACTATCAAGGTACGGGTTTTAACAATCAATTTGTACAACAGCAGGGAGTCACGACAAACCAGCTAGTTTCACAAATCGGTAGACTTGAACAGTCCATCCAACAGCTCGTTATGACGAACGAAAAAGCATCTAAAGACATGAAAGTGAAGGTTGACTGCATGTACAATGACCTGAACGGGAAGTTTGAAGCTTTATCTTCGCACGTTAAAAACCTAGACGTACAAGTTGCCCAACAGCCGACTCTATGAAGAGGCAAAGTGGAGTTCTTCCAGGAAGGGTTGAGGATAACCCAAAGAGTTTTTGCAATGCTATAACCACACTGCCCGAAGAAGAAGCCGGAACCGATAGAAAGGAAGAAGAAACCCCAATCTTTGTACCACTTTACAAGGATGTAGATGCCAAGCAGCCACCATTCAAGGTACCTCAACGATCACCGTTTCAAAGGCTTACAAAAGCTGACGATCCGGGACTTTTTGTTTTCCAATGTTTCATTTCAGGAATCAAGTTCACAGACTGTCTGTGCGACTCCAGAGCCAATGTCAACATCATGTCAAAGACGTTTGCCAAAAAAATGGGCATAAAAACCTTAAGGACATCGACGGTTAAGGTTATCTTTGGAGATTCATCTAAAAAATATACTGAAGGGGCGATTCATGATCTAAAAGTTCTAGTGGGAGACAAAATTGTTTCAGCAGATTTCTAAGTCCTGGAGATGGATAAAGATAAGGAGAGACCACTCATTTTCGGAAGACCATTCCTAGCTACCGTAGGAGCAGTAATCGATCACGCAAACCGGCATGCTGTTTTCCTCAATGTAGATCGCAGAAGGTTTTACCCGACTATCCTAGATGATTTTCCAAGCAAAGGAAACCGGCCAAAAGAGAAAGAAAAGGAGAAGCCGAAAGCTTTTGCAAAGATCAAGATCATCATTCCACCAAACGCAACAGAAACTAGTGAGGACCGAATCCAGGAGCTGATCGAAAACACAAGAGGGTTTTAAACAATGTTAAAGTCCGAAAGAAGAGTAAAGGAAAGAAGACGGCTCCTCAAGGAGAAGAAGTAAAACCTCTAGCGACCAGAAGTGATAAAGGCACATTAAGTGGAGTGCCATTCAAATCAGCCTGATTCTTCATGCCTACGTCGAGCTAAACGACTTAAAACAAAAGCGCGTAATGGGAGGCAACCCATTTAGCTACTTTTTCTTTTAGTTTTCTTTTCCTTTTTACAATTTATGTTTTCTTTTTCTTTTTAGTTTCAGGTATTTTTAAAACAAAAACACAAAAAATCAGAAAAATTAGAAAGACCAAGAAAAAAAAGATAGGTTTATAGCTGCTCGGCCCGGCAAAGACCTGAAAGTTGGACGAAGGCCGCAGAAAAAAGGGCCGCGGTCGCGATCAACCGACCTGCGGCCAAGGCATCATCGACCGCGGCACCGTGAATGTGACCGCGGCCGAACCTCCAACCACCGCGGTCGCGCGTCTTCTGACCGCGGCCGTTGGTCGTTGAGATGGGAATGCGGATTTCCACCGGTTTTCAAAAGTTCCCGGAGTTTCCCGGTGATTTCCGGAGCATTCCCGGTAAATCCCGTTAAGATTTTCCGTAAGTTTTAAACCTCCGTTGCGTGCAAGACAAGAAAGGAAAATGGAACAAACTAGATCCCGAAGAAGCCGTTGCACTGGTGACAGCTCTGAGGACATTCCCGATGATGTTACTCTAGGAGAGTATATGCTGAACCAAGCCAGACCGAGAAGAAGAAACTACGTGATGAGACTGCTCCAGCACTCAAGAGAAACGCGAGCAACTCTCGAGCCACCACAGATCAGATACATTGGCAAGGAGATAAATGATAACACCGTATTTTGACCACTTTTATGGATCATAATTGTATCTTATGCAGGTGTTTTAACTCTGATTTCAATGGTTTTTAAAGTGTTTTAAATGTTTTAGAGTTTCAAAAGACTTTACAGGAAACTTGGGCAAAAGATATGCAATTTGGAACAAATGAGCAATTTTGGATAAATGCAGACCGTCAGAAGTATGATAAGCGATGAAGACCTTCTCACCGTCTGATCACCCCCAAAATTTGAGAAAACATAGGGGATCCAACCAGCTTTCTAATGCACTTGGTTTGGAGACAATCCAACGGTTAGATCTTCAGATACTCTCGATGCAAGAATGATAGAAAATGCAGTTCCGGAAGAGGACCGCGGCCAACACCCATTTTCCCGCGGGTAGAGCCACCGCGACCGCGGGCTTTGGTCGTTCACTTTCCCGACGACTTAATTAAAGCCCAGATCAATTCCCTTCGTTATTTTTGAAGCCCTAAGTGTCCAGAACCACCCCAGAAGCTATAAATACCCCCTTTAGGTCATTCCTAAAAGTGTGGGAGACGACATAAGATAGAAAGAGAGAGAGATTTCGTGAGAGAGCTTCACAAACCCTAGGTGGCCGCCGCCTTTGAAGGAGGAGCCGTCGAGGAGAGCATCATCACGCCTCCATCTGCGATTCCGTTCTTCGTTCTTCTTCCCTATTTTCTTTAGTTTCCTGCATTTTCAATTTCGTTTATGATGCTTTGTTACAATATATTTGAGTAGTTACCCAGTTGGGTTTAAAGGGATTGTTCAAAGAGAATTTCATGTGTCTCTGCTTATGAATCGATAGATTTAGGATTATTAATCTTCTAGATATTCTTCGTTTGCCTTTAATCTTACTGCGTGATTCTTTGCTGGCCACTTAGAAGTCGATCTGATATGATATGTTGCGAAAGCTTTCATTGATTGTCTGAACTAGGGTGAAACGAGCAATTCTTCTATAGGAGTGGAAACCTACCTGTAGTTGAGTTGTGAATATTGATGAGTCTTGTTCTGCTATTGCATCTTCTCCCTTCCAGAATCAGAGTGGAAACCTACTGATTAGGGTTGCGAGAGATAGTTGTTTGGTGCTGCGAAAGTAGGCTATTCATACTTTCGTGCCTCGAGTTCTAGAACATACGTAGTTGATTACCTTTATCATATGCTTAAAATCGACATAGCCTAGTCCATGAACCCCTGCGAAATACCCTTGAGCCCCAACGTTTGTCTTCCATTGCTTACAACCTTAGATTTCCATTCTGCTTTTATTTACTTGTTACCTGCTTTCATTCATAATCGATTTTTACTTGCTTTTATTTGCTTTCACTTTTAATTGCTTTTACTTGTTTAGCTTTCTAGTTTAGATTTAGTGACAACCAAAAACCCAAAACCAAAACCAAAACCCTTTTAGTTCTAATCTGATTTAAGCGTTGCGTTGAATTCGTACTGAAACAACTAAGTCTCTGTGGATCGATACCCTAAGTACTACAGCGCACATCTGTGCACTTGCAGACATTTAGGGGTTATAAATTTAAAATCTGAAGCTTAGTAAAACGAAAAACAACAAACCCCGTTTACAACTCGCATCAATAAACCCGAGAGTGGACTATGCAAGACGTTTCAAGAAGCTGAACATCAAACCCACGTCTTGCATTGATTATCATACACTTGAGATGCTTGGAATCAGAGAAGACGTAATCTGGTACATCGATGCACTTAAGCTAAGACCCTATATGGAGCTGAACCTTCCAAATTATCCTGAGCTAGTCCGCGAGTTCTTAGCAACTATTATACTCCACCACACTAAGAGAAGGAACCTGATACAAGCACCAAGCTGTCAAGGACTTGTATAGAATCGGAAGCAAAGCTTTAGGTCGATGGCCAAGGGTTGATTCAAATGAATGAGCAACTCTAGACAAGTGAATCGATGTGGTGGCTAAGTGACAAGGTGGATCGAAGTGTACCACACAAGTTGTGTAAGACTTGTGATAAAACACGAGAACTTTGATCTAGGAGGTACTGGTCTCAACTAGAGCAAAGGGTTAAACAAGTTTCTCTCAAAGAAAACTGGTTTGAAGAAAGTTCGATTTTTTATTGATATCAAAGGTGAAAAATTACAAGGCTGTAATGGAACCTTATATAATGGTCCTAGCAGCTTAGACTCAAAGAAATAAAAAGACTCAAAACAACAGAACTTTTAAAAGTAAAGACTCAAAACAACAGGACTTGTAAATTAAAAATGCTAAATTAAAGGACTCAAAAAAAGGAAATAAAAGACTAACTAAATTATCTCTGCATAAGACCAAAGACAAGAGAAACTCATTAGTCAAAGAATTGAAATTTGATTGAACACTTACCTTATTTGGTGGCTGAGACATGTGTGGCTTTGACCGAGTTTGAATCTTCCCTCCTAAGTGTCTTGGTGCATTGGCGAGATGGTCAGCATGAAGACTTGGGCTTGATTTGGCAAAAGGGGCCAGACATCTTGATTCTTTGAAGCTGGGCCGTTTCCTAGCTCTTGGCATTCTTCAAGTAATCCAGTCCAAGCTTGTTGTTGATGGGCTTCATTATGCGGCTCATTTTCTTGGTCTTTTTGCGACCTTGTTTGATCCACTTGAGATATGGCTTGTAACATGCTTTGGTTGTACTTGTGCTGAAGGACCTTTGCTCTTTGTCTTGTTATTGGCCCTTGATGAATGATTGGTACTTCCACATCTTGTAGTTGCGGCTCGGTTAAGTCTGGTTCAGCTTGAATGGCCTCATCAGAACCCCAGAGCATCTGATGGCATCTTGTCATTCTCTATCCACGGACAGACTTACTCGCTCACCATTTCTGCACTTTGTGAAGCTCTTAAGCTTCCATACACTGATGGCATTCACCTTGAAGAAGAACCCGATTTTAACTTGTGGAGAGAGATGAGTCATGGCGTCTATGATAGCGGGAGATCCAAGTCAGCCCTTTTTACTCATCCTGCAGTGAGAGTTGTGCACAAACTCTTAGCACACACGATTTTCTCTAGAGCCAACATGGGATGTGTTTTGAAGACCGAGCTCATTACACTTCAGATGCCATTTATGGATGACCCACGACTTGCCTGCTTTGCCTTGATCATAGCACAGAACATGGTGAAGGTGAAGCATGATTTACATGGTTGCGAGGACGCTACTCCAGCTTACGGGAGCGCTATTACAGCGATACTACAAGCTGTAGGATTCGACTTCTCATCTGACGATCCACTTCCCGACGTCTGGTATGACCTACTTTATCTCTCTCGCGATCACACTATCTCTCGTGCCGCTTTCAATCCAGACATGTTTGGTTACAAGTATTGCACTGGCACTGAGGACCACCGAGTCTGCTTGCCTTCAGCATCAGTCCCGAGATTGTGTAACGGAGGACGTCCGCGATGGACTCCGGAACCCGATGAGTTTCTGCCATCTGTACCTCGTCTACCATTCACCATTGGCCAATACATAGTGGCCAAGGTAAAGCGTGATGCAGCTGCGGCCCGTGCTCATTTTCAGCCATCTATTTCGACCGGCCACACCTCATCATCGACATCATCGCACACACATTCTGATCTGGAGTGCAGAGTTGAGAGACAGGGACGATGCTTTGAGCGCGTTGTCACTTTCCTATAGGAGCAGCACCAGTTCGAAGCAGACACATCGGAGGATGAGTGATTGATCAGCACTTCACTGCCATCACGGTTCTATCATCATTTTCTTTTCTTTTATCTTATTTTATTTCGCTTTTATTCACCATCTTCTCACCAACTTTTTCACACTGGGGACAGTGTGATTTAAGTTTGGGGGAGGATGTCTATCCGTACTAATCATTTTCTTGCTTTTGCTTTCAAATTTCAAGCACTTTTTAAATTTTAATATAACCTATTTGACATTAAGTATTTTTCAGGAATGTTTGACACAAAACTATGATGATTTGTGGTTAGCACTAGACTAGGCGGTAGCTAGAGTACTTGCACTACGAACTCCCACCAGAGGACTTTTATTCATGGAGATTCTTTCTGACAGGATGTTCTAGCTCATTTTAATTGATGTTAATATTGATATCTAATTTTCTCATCATTGATTTTAGGCAGGCATCAACATACACATCTAGGACGTCTTTTACCCTCACTTTTACCACTCTTTGACGTCCTAGATGACCACTTCATCTTTATCTGGTACCATACCCTAAACCCAAACCCCTTTTTTTAATCCTCATGCATTCTCTCTTTAGTTTATATCAGCAGATATGTGCAAAAACGTCGGAGAGAAGAGGAGCGACGCAGTTTTCAGTCACTCACAAGGAAGACTGAATGGAATTGGGAAGGAAGAATATCAGAAATCTCATGAAACTTTACAAGACTGATTTTAACTGGTAATTTCGTGCTCTCTATGACTCTATATCTAAAGATGTTCCTCTCTCTAAAATATATATATATATATATATATATATATATATATATATGAATGAATGAAAAGAGAGAGGGAAACAAAAAGCCTAATGAGTCCTAGATTGTCAAAATTTGTGGAGCAAGAAGCAACTACTATGCGTTTATAGAGCTATGGTTTTGAAAGATTTACAAAAATCTAAGTCTGGGGGAGTTATGAGAGAACCTGAGGAAGAAGACCAGGAAGCTATGACAAGAAGAAAGTGACTGAAAACTGTGGATACCAACAGCTTCACTCTCTCTTGCGGTTTTGCATAATATCCTGCACCCTCCAGATCTTCAGGTAACCCGTAAACACTTTAAGCCTTACCCCTAGAATAACCCTTTTTAATACCTAGCCTAGATTGCCTTGCATAGACTTTCTTTGATGAGAACCACCGAGATTTTTAATGAATGTTAAGAGCTGGTTAACTGGAAGTTAGATCTTAGTGCATAGATTTCCACATGACGGATTAACGGACTAGTTATGCCTGTATTGCTAGTGAGAATTTTCTAGGCTATCCCCGATTGATGCATACTGATATTGTTCTAGAAGTTTGGTCTCTAAGATTTTGTTTAGTTCCTGTGTTTTCAAACCTCTCGCCGAGATTTAACCTTTGTTTTGTTTGAAGACAAACAAAAGACTAAGTCTGGGGGAGTTGATAACACCGGATTTTGACCATTTTTATGGATCACTTTAATGTCTTTTACAGGTGTTTTTACTCCATTTTCAAAGGTTTTTAAAGGATTTTTCAGGTAATTTGGGATAAAGAGGCACAAATTGGAACAAAAAGACTTTTTTTGGATAAATGCAGACCGTCAGAACTCTCACGGAGAGACGAAGACATTCACACCGTCTGATCACCCTCAAAATTGGACAACGTATAGAAGAATCAATCAGCTTTGAAATGCATTTGGTTTGGAGACATTCCAATGGTTGGATCTCAAGATATGCCATTAGCCCCGGAGCCACTCGAAGACGGCCAGCAAGTCACGCGACCGCGGCCACCAGTCCCTTCCCCGCGGTCACAAGCCCCCCGACCACGGCCAGCCACCTATTTCCTGCGGTCACGTCATTCCCGACCGCGGCCGACCAACTCCGAATTAAAGCCCACATTTCTGAAGCCCAAAGTCATCTTAGCCTCAATTCCAGAACTCTAGAGACCATGGAGTATTGAAGACTATAAATACTTATCATTTAGGTCATTTTTAGACACCACCCTTCATACTTTACAGAAACCCTTTTCCTTTAGCCGTTTTTATGCGATTTTTGTAGAAGATTGTTCAAGTCTGAGTTCTTCAATAGAGAAGCTTTCTTTCATCTCTTTTCTTTACTGTTTTTGATTACTTTTATTAAAACCAATGATGATGTGACCTCAGCTATGTCTGAGCAGATCCCGAGTTGGGCTTAGGGTTTCCGAAAGGGGCTCTCATAATCGATTAAGACATCTAGGTTTATAGATCTGCGATTTTAACTTTGTTCTCTTTTTATTCTCGTTCTTATTGCATGTATGCTTGATTGATCACCTAGTATCTGATCTAGATAGTTAGTGTTGCGAAAGTTTTCATTAAGTATCAGCCCTAGAATGAAACAGGCGATTTTTCCGTAGGAGGGGAAACCTACCTGCGGCGAGATCGTGAGTATTGACGAGTCTTGTGCAGCTCTTGCTTTCGCTCCCTTCCAGGGCTAGAGTGGAAACCTACTGGTCAGGGTTGCGAGAAACAGTTGGTTATGATCACGACAGTGACGTAGTCATACCGCTGTACTCTAGCTCTAGAACCCTATATATCGATATCCGTCAATCCCAATCTATCAACCCTAGTGTCAAAACCGATTATGATCCCTGTAGAGTTCCCGAAAGCTCAGCGTTTTTAGCCATAGTTTACAAACCAATCGATTTTTACTTGCTTAATTAGATCTGCATTTCTATTGCCTTAATTCGATATTTTGCTTGCTTTATTTGCTTTCTATTCGATTTTCCTACTTGTTCCTTAGGATAGATTTATTTTCTTTCTTTTGCTTTAGTTTAATCCGTGGCAAACAACCAACCTCTAAAAACAATCTAGTCTAGACATAAAGTTAGAAACCGTAGAAGAATACCAGGCACACAAATCTCTGTGGATTCGATCCCTAAATACTACAACTGATTAGCTGTGCACTTGCGGCTTTCATTTGTTTTTGTTAAGGGTAAAAATTGTTCCCTCACGCAGTTGACACGCATCAGTCACCAAGAGAGCAAAGAGGGTGAGATATTACAAGATCAAAAAGACGAAGCACCAAAGGAAGAGCACGTGGAAAGAGTCCTTCGGCCTACTCTGCCACGAGCTTCAAAAAGCATTAACAAAACCTTATCGGAATCTTTGACCTCTAGCATGAAGTATGTAAATTCGATTGCTACAGGTAATAAGAGGATCATTAAGACATAATCTCCATGTCAGGATTCTTCTGGAATGTGCGGGGCTTAAATAAATATGAGAAACATTCCGTAATAAGAAGGTGGGTGAGAATGGAGATTTTCAATTTGGTGGGTTCTTAGAGACACGGGTTAAAGAGAGTAAAGCTCAGCAACTGGTGTCATTGATTTTTAATGATTGACCAGTGTTGACTAATTATGAGTTCAGTCGTTTGGGTCAGATCTGGATAGTGTGGAGGTGTAATGTGAGGGTCACTCTGGTTTTCAAGAGTGGACAGATGGTTACTTGTTCGATTAAGTTAGACGAGTGCAAGGCAGATCAATTCTTTGGCTCATTCATCTATGCGTCAAATTTTATGGATAAACAAAAGAGTTATGGAATGATATTAGAGGTCATCATAACTCTCCTATTATCAGAAACAATCCATGGCTTGTGTTTGGGGATTTCAATGAAACTCTAGATATGGAGGAGCATTCGAGCTTTGAAGCATCTCCTAATGTTACTTCTGGAATGAGGGATTTTCAAGAGGTGGTGAGGTACAACTCTTTGTTGGATCTCCCATACCAGGGTCCACTGTACACATGGTGTAATAAGAGAGGAAATGGTTTGATATCAAAGAAGCTGGACCAGGTTTCTTGTGAATGAGAAATGGTTGTAGAGGTTTTGCACAGTCCTATGGTGTTTTCGAAGAGATGTAATGTGTGAGAAGCAAGAGAAAATCTCTTAAACCCGACAACACTAAACATGGAGGAAGAGATACAGGCTTATACTAGATGGGAGGTAATTCCGGGGATTGAGGAGAAATTTTTAAACTAAAGATCGAAGATGCATTGGCTTAATGTGGGGGACAAGAAAAACAAAGCTTTCTACCAGGGTGTGGTTGCTAGATCAGCTCAGAACACAATCCGTAAAATACAAAATATTGAGGGGAATATTTCTTGAGCAGTGAGGATATAAAGGCAGAGGCAGAGCATTTTTTCAGGGAGTTTTTGCAACACAAACCTAAAGATTTTGAGGGAGTATCTGTGGAAGACATTCAGAGTTTGTTGCCACAATGTCCTGTTTCTGAACATGACTTGCTTCTGCATGAAGTAACAGATGAAGAAATCAGAAAAACATCGTTTGCTATGCCAAACGATAAGTCCCCTGGCCCTGATGGTTACACATCTGATTTTTTCAAGAAAGCTTGGTCTATTGTTGGTGCAGAGTTCATCTTGCAGTGAAAGCGTTTTTTGCAAAAGGTTTTTTACCTAAAGGAATCAACACCACAATTATAGCCTTAATACCGAAGAAGAAAGAAGCCAAAGAGATGAAAGATTACTGGCCGATTTCATGCTGCAACGTTATATAGAAGGTGCTTTCTAAAATCATAGCAAACCGATTAAAGAAGATTCTCCCGAATCTAATTTCTCTAAACCAGTCGGTCTTTGTCAAAGATAGATTGTTGATCGAGAATTTACTCCTTGCGACAGAGTTGGTTAAAAACTACCATAAAGAATCAATTTCATCTCAGTGTGCCATCAAAATTTATATCTCGAAAGCTTTCCATTCACTCCAATGGCCCTTCCTCATCAATACGCTGACTGCTATGAATCTTCCACAGCAATTTATTCACTGGATTCACTTTTGTGTTAGCACAGCTTCTTTCTATGTTCAAGTCAATGGCGAACTGGCAGGTTTTTTTTTTGGAGTGAACGAAGGCTGAGGCAAGGGTGTGCTCTCAAAATTCTTGGACCGAGCAGCAGAAAACATAGTGATTGGTTATCACCCGAAGTACAAAAACATTGGCCTTACTCACTTGAGCTTTGCGTAGAATATCATGGTCTTAACTGATGGAAAATCCGTTCTGTGGAAGGAATAACAGGCATCTTTGAGGAGTTTGCGAGAAAGTTAGGTCTGCGGATCAGTATGGAGAAAACCACTCTATATCTGGCAGGGATCTCTGCTTCGACACGTCTGGCTTTTGAAGAAAGGTTCCCCTTTGATTCAGGGCAACTTCCGGTCCGCTATCTGGGTCTTCCTCTCTTAATGAGATGCATGATGCTGCAAGACTATTTACCTCTAATAGAGAAAATCAGAAGTCGGATCAGTTTGTGGACGACTTGATTCTTGTCTTTTGCCGGAAGACTTCAGCTCGTAAAATCGATTATTTGCAGTTTAACTAACTTCTGGTTATCTGCGTTCAGACTACCATCGGAATGTCTGCAGGAAATTGAGAAGTTGTATTCGGTTTTCCTTTGGTCTGGCCCGGTTTTAAATGCGAAGAAAGCCAAGATAACCTGGTTTGAAGTGTGTAAACCCATGAGTGAAGACGGTCTTGAAATACGACCTCTTAAGGAGGCAAACACAGTTAGCCGTTTTAAGCTAGTATGGCGAATTGCATCATCCAATCCTTCACTATAGGTAAATTGGACCAAGACTTACCTGATTAGACAAGGCTCCTTCTGGTCTTTGAGATCCACTAAAAGTTTAGGGTCTTGGATGTGGAAAAAGATCCTAAAGTATAGGGACAAGGCGAAGCAATTCTTCAAAGTAGAAGTTGGTAACTGAGAGCGCACATCTTTCTGATTCAAAGCTTGGTCCTCTATGGGCCGTCTGATTGTTATTGGAGGACTGAGAGGGTGCATTGATATGGGGATAACACTTCAGTCTATGGTGGTGAAAGCTATTGCAAATCATCGCAAACGCAACCGTAGGAATGATCTCTTTAACCAAATGGAGACAAAGCTTGATGAACTCAGAATAGGGCCGATAATACACAAGGAAGACGATGAGACTTTTAAGAGAGGATTTATGTCAAAGAAGACATGGTCCTTGATCCAGGAAGTCAGTCCGCAGCAGCCTTGGTACCATGGGATTTGGTTCAAGCACTCAACCCCAAAGTATTATATCCTTGCCTTGTTGACGATCCGCAATCGCCTAGCGAAGGGTGATCGTATGGTTTCATGGAACAGGGACGCAAATACAGTTTGTAGCTTATTCCACGATCCCATGGAGACTCAAGACCATATATTTTTCAGGTGCCGATACACTAGCCTGGTATGGAGGTCATTATGCGGAGGACTCCTTGCTGAACGGTTTACGTCAGACTGGTCGGAAATCATTCCCATCATCACTGTCTCTTCAAGCGATGCTGTCAAAATTTTCTGATTATGTATGTCTTCAAAGCAGCCATTCACAGCTTCTGGAAAGGAAACTCATGAAGACATGGTGAAGATCCTATAGCACCAGCTCGGCTTGTTAAAATCATCGACAAACAGATTCGCAATCGCATATTCACAATTCGGGAAAAAAGGGATGCCAAGTTTGAGAATGCTCTCCAATTTTGGTTTGAAGCACGAGCATAGAAAAATTTCGTTGTAATTTTTTTTTTTAACTTTTAAGCTCAAAAAACAGCTGCACTTGATGTAAACAAGTTTTTTTGGTTTGGAATAAATTTTACATTCAATTCAAAAAAAAAAAAAAAAGAACAGTAGAGGATGAGAAGGGCCTTTGCATAATAAAAAGACCATCGCCCTCATAATACATGTTTCCTAGCTGCATGTTTTTGAGACAAGGGAGAGAAACAAAAAACTTGGGATCCTCAAGACCTACGTTTAAAAGCTTTAAAGACACTAATGTGTCGCTCACATACATATACTTAAGCATGTAATCTACATCACGCTTCACTTCATCACGCTTCACTTTGTTCTCAACATCTCTGTAACATCCCGACTTTTGGTTAACCAAATATCAGATGTTAGCAGTTCCTAATTCCGGTTTTATTTAATTAAACCATCTCTATTTCCTTTTCTTTTTATTTCCTTTTTATTTGGGTTTTTCCTAATATTTTTTTAAGAGCCCATTAAGTCCAACCCATCTATTAAACCTCCATATAAATATCTAATTAAATCCCTAAAACCCTCATTAAGCTCTTAATCAACCCTAGCCACCTTTTTCCTCTCTATTTCTCTCCTCCCTGCGCCGAGCTGCTCTCTTCCTCTCTCTCTCTGCATTTTCTTCTTCTTCTTTCTCTCTCTTGGCCGTTTCTCTCTCTCTCCTAGCCGTGGCCGCCGCCATCCTCCAAGCCTCTCTCGCCGCCGAAGCTCCCTTGCCCAGCTGTGATGTCTGCGCCGCCTCCTTCTCCTTTGGGTGAGATGGGAGCTGATTCGGATGGATCTCCTCTTAGATCTCCTTCTCCTTTGCCTCCTCCTCCAGTTTCTCAGCCTTCTAAGCCAAGGTGAGGGCTCTGTGGCTTCATCCTTTCTTACATATGCATGGTTGTCTTTTAAGTGGTCTTTTCTTAGATCAGGCTTAGATCTGCTTGTTAGGGCTGCTAGAACTGTTTAGGACCTGGATCTGTGTTGCCTGTTTGTTGATGATTGCTGGTTGCTGGTGGAATGAGATAATTAACCTGAACTTGGATCTAAACTTATTGGACTTTAAAATATTGGTTGTGTGATGTTAACCTGATTAATGTTCCTTTTTGTTACAATTGGTATCACCGAAAGTGCATCTTAATAATGGAAGGACCTTTAAGAAATGGATTATTCTTTGAAATGGATGGTTGTGCATATAGATCTCTGATAGGACCCCTGGCTCCTGGATGCAGGAGTCAGTGTTGTTTGTTGGCTATCGCTGTCGTGTGAGGCACGGCTAGAGCCATCACTGGAGTGGATTAGCGATCCACTGTTTATTGAGCCGTCCAAAGGGACCGCTGGGTACAGCTTTCTGGGTGACCGCTATGAGCAGCCGTCTGAGTGACCGTTAGCTCATAGCTTGTCTTGGTGATTGCTGGGATCAGTCTGTGTGACTAGCAGAGTGAACCTGACTAATGGGTATGGTAATAGGCCAGCCATTCGATGGGATTATTCTGGTTGCCTTTCCGGGTGAGGCATGGGGGCCCATGTGGCAGCCCACTACAGCCAAGTCCAGGGACCCGCTGCTTGTGTAGTTGTTTGTAGGGTTACCCTTGAATGCTGTGTGATTGAATGCTAGGAATGAACTGTCTATATATAAGTAAATATATATATTGTGTTGCTTGGGCCTGCTTTAGGATTAGGTCTCTTAAAGCCAATTTATGCTAGTTTGATGATGTTGTGGGCCTCCTTAAGGTCCACCCTCACTGAGTAATCCCAATTACTCACCCCTCCTTTTCCCTTGTCTTTCAGGTTTAGTAGAGAGATCAGCCTAAGTCTGTATTGTTGATTGTTACCTGGGCGTTTTCCTGGCGATCCTGTATGCTCACCAAATCGGACATCCTACCGGACGCGGTTCGATGGTCGATCTAACATACCCGGTTCCCGGCTCTCTTAGGAGCCTGGGATAGGGATGTTACAATCTCGATGTTGAACTCCACGACAAATCACTTCGACTATCCACTCCATGACTCTATTGCTACACTTGGAGGAAAATGCACCTCTCTAGTTTTGATACTTCACTAGATTTTATGTTCATGCCACGTACATGTATTTTTTTTTTTAATAAAAATTATATGCAATCAATTATATTTCTTAAGATATAACTTTTTATATATTAGTGTTTTAATTATATATTTAAAGGATTATAGTGTTATTCTAGTAATTTTTATATAAATTATGAGGTTTTAAGAGTTTTGTTTCGAATCTATATATGTCATGTTTCAAAAATGTATTATTTAGTCGAACACTTAGAAGTTAATATACCAAACTAACTAAAAATGTTACAGATTAATCAAATGCTACATTTTGAAACATAGTATTGACATGATGATAACAAATTATACAGCACTTCTTTGAATCAAAAAGAAAATTCTTTTTAACATTTTCACTTTCATTCTAAGTATATATGTGTTCCAGACAATAGAAACTAATAAATTTTAAAAATTAGTCTTTGTTCTTCTCTTATTTAACTAATAAAAAAATTATTTTGATTTATTAATTTGAAAAAACAACTAATAAACAACACTCTTGCTTTGAGATTAATAACAACTTTAAATTTGAAACTAAAACAATAGTTAAACATGAAATGAATAAAATCACACAAAATATGTGAATTAATTATATATTTTGTCAACTGATTGTATTAACTTTTAAATAATTTCTCAATGATTATAGTTCATCTCTAATAAGAATGAAAAATATTTTTCATCATGTTTATTTTTATTCTTGTTATATATTTTTTAAAATAATTATATCATATTTATTTTTTTAATGTTTTTAATGATTATATTCAGTTTTATCATACTTCATTCTCACTTTTTCTAATTATAATTAAGTAGGCAAAACCAGTACAATTTAATTACAAACAAATTTAGAAAAATGAATAATAAATTGAAAAACTCAAAACTAACAAATTGCAGAACCGCGGGGGGAGT